>NC_086327.1:109469224-109842974 GCF_036172605.1 Pelobates fuscus | reverse complement strand
ACTGTGCATTCTATATTTTTAGACAATAAAGATAGAAATGAGACTTTGCACCAGTAAATTATATGTATGTAAGTGCTGTATATTTATATTACAAAGTCCTTATTTACTGCATGCATGATTAAAACATTGTAGCAAGTAAAGGAGGCAGAAAGATATCGAATTGTGTTTTATGTATGTAGCTCACCCGTTTTAATTTCCACTTAAAAGTACGTTCATCTGTCTTTTACCCTCCTCTGTATGTGTTGATGGTTATTTGTGTTGCTGACAAATAAAAAAAAAACATCCTTTTTTTCTAACCTCTCCTTGACCCACAGTTACTTCAAATAATTGATGGATCTGTGACATCCCTAGTCTATATATTAATTTTCCTGTTTATAGACGCACATTTCATAGGTTTCCTCAAATTCATATATATCATTCTATACTGCTTCAAATAATTACTACCATTAATGTATGTGGCCTGTTTCTCTGTATATTTATTTAACTGCGTAACTAACATGTCTTAAGTACAGATAAAGATTACAATGAACATCTCTAGTGTCACGTGTCTGCTTGCTTTATTTTGTATTTCATAAAAAGAATTAAGACTTGTTTCCACTTTTGGGCTAGTTTTTAATCTTGTCTTGGTAAAGGCAGCTACTCATCACTAAAGTGGCTCTCTTTAATGTTAATAAGTAGTGGTTGCTTCCAAATCACAAAATTTCAATATGGCTACTTACCGACTGGTTTCCAAGTTTGCTAAATTTGACTGGCTATGCTTTCAGTTTGGCTCCTCTGGCCTTAAATGTGAAATTCCCTTTAAATTCCCTATGAATTCTCACATTAGTAAATAACGCTGTTAATGTAATTTGTTTGTGCCTGAATCTCACAGATAAGATTGTATTCATGCAGAGAATGTCATATACGGGGTTGATAGATGTAGGCTCAAGGAGTTGAAAGGTTTAACATAAAATATATCTGTAACCTCCATCATTGTGACTTGCAAAGTATGTCAGGGCAGACACAGAGATCTGTGCATGGCTAAAATATGCAGATTCTGTGTCCTACTACGACTTAATTGCTACCAAACGACAGTTATAATATGTAATAAATGTCGTGAGCACTCATCTCATTCTGCAGTTAACTTATTAAAGGGGCATGAAAGTATGTTTTCCGAAAGCGGGATAGTCCTGATTATTAGATGCTTTTCAGCTGTTCCACTTTACTTCCCTGGTGTCCCGCATCTGGGGACACCAACAAACTGTCCCCGGGCAGCACAGAACACGCTCATCATTAGACGGAGCACTTCAGCAGAGCTCCCTGCATGGTCAACGTAGCTGGGGGCTGGCCAGGCTTCCTGTCAGGTGGCGGGCCTGCCCCTTTTTTTTGTCTGACTCTGTCCCCTTTTCCAGGTAGCCCTGCCCATTGTGGGCATTGCTAATGATACAACTTGCTTCACTAGTGATGCCCCCAAATCTTTCCGCTCACCAGTCACAACTTCCAGTGGACGAATGTTGGGAGGTATGCACTAAAGGCACCCAGACCATTTTCATCTCAATGAAGTAGTCTGGGTGCAGTGCCCCTGCCGTTTTAACCCTGCAATGTAAAACATTGCAGTTTTTTACACACCACAATACCTTCTTTGCAGGGCTAGACTCACCTCTAGTTGCTGTCAGGAAGACAGTCACTAGTCCTGCTTCCCCTTCAATAAGGAGTCAGACTCAGTTATCCAGTCAAATGATTCTCAAGAGATCATTTGATAGGCTTGTGCAGCAGTATGCCACACACAAACACATATTCTTTCCTATGAGGAAGTATTGGATTGGCTGAGATCATGAAGATTGATGATCTCAGCCAGGGAGGCATGCTAGCAGGATAGAGACTGGTGGTGACAGGGCTAAAAGGCGAGTGACAGTCATTTTTATATTGCACATTGGGGAAGGGGTGCCAGTAAGCTAAACAGTTAGTAGGACAGAGAAGCGTTAGGAATACATGTTTATATTCCTAATGACATAATGTTCCCTTAACAGCTCCAGAGATACCATACATACTCATCATAATATGGCAGACTGGTCGGCCCCAGATAGTGCAGTATCCTAGGAAATATTCCAGTTGGCCAATCCAAGCTTGGACAACATTAATATTGGGGGTCGGAGCCAATGCCCAAACATTAGAACTGAGCCCTTAGTTTTGGAAGAAAAAACACAATTTTAACTTTTCATTAGTTTATGTTACAACAAAGGAGATTATTTGTTGCACAACTCGTTACTTTATACCTAATGTTCTAATGACTAATTTGGGTAATTAAATCTACTCTGTCTATGGTCCTTTATCATTTGTTGGAGTAGCTCCGATCAGCCATTAAAAAAAAAAAAAAAAATTGCCACAGCCAAAACCTATTTTGGAGTGTAAGCTCTACCCTACTGAGAGATTATTTGTAACAATTCTGTGCATGCATGACCACGAGTTGTACTGCATTGCAGAATATGTCAGTGCTTTATAAATAAGTAATGATAATAATAACTTGCTAAAAAAAAAATTACGATTCAGTGCCCAGGGGCAGCCCTGGAAAAGAGACAACAAATTAATAATAATGAGATAAAAAACTAAAAAAAAAAAAAAAAGTGCTGTAGCTTTGAGGCAGTAGACAGGAACGGTGACAGTATATTACAGTCTGTCTGCGAAATTCATTGAGCATCTGCGATCTAAATAGGTTCTTTTTAAAGGGACATGCTCGAGTTAGTAATCGTGGTCTGAATAAATATAGAGGTGTGAAGATTCCTTGCGAAGCTACAGAGTAATAACACACCTGTAATATTGATTTATAATCCTCTTTTCCATCTGCCACATACTCTACAAGTGGCTATTGTAACTGTTCATGGAACGATACACATTGGTTCAGTGTGAATTATGTACGAGGCTTTGTGTGTCTGCTGGGAGAAACCACTTAATCGTGCTAAAGAATAATGTGTTTTGGTACAAGATTTAATCATGCCGCATTTCAAAAATCTAGCCGTTTTGCCGTTATTAAGGCTCTATTGGATATGTTCTACTGATTCTCACTATAACTGCATGTATCCAAAGCGTCTTCCAGCATGAGACAAAACAACCTTCTTATAGAGATTAGATGAGGTTTGACAAACATTAAAGCTCCCCAGCTGTGGATGTATTACAACTTTTATTGTCTTTAGCAACTTTTCATACAATGCAGGATAGTAGTATGCTGCACCATAAATATAAAAAATTTCAAATGGTTCAAGCATGAATTCCTCCCAAGGAGATAATTATCTAAATGAATTGCTAGACCACCAGAACCTAGAATACTGTATACAAATTGGAATCACAGAGTTCTTCTTAAATGGTACATCAGACAGCACAGATATAAAAACTGGCATGGTCAATTATTCTCACAATATATTGATGTGTCCCTTTTTTTTTTTTTTTTACCAGAATTTTACTTATTGTCCAATATTTCTTTTGCTGTTTTTTTTTTTTGTTCTTTTTTAGACCACTATTTTGCAGTGAAAAATAAAACAAAGCAAAGGACGTGCAAAAGCAGAAGAAATAAATTTAAAAAAAAACTGTCAGGCCAATGCACTTAATCATTCCATCAAATTTTTAGGTGGTGGATTTTTCTGAGGTGGATTAGAGGATTTTTTTGTTTTTCTGTCATAAATTATTTTGATATTTCTAATTAATGTGGCTTTTTAGTACAATTGTTTCTTTTTCTTTATTTTTTTTGCTTATTGAAATCAAATTAAACACCAGCGTGTTGTTCTCTTCCACTTCTACACTCATTATTAAATTAATTCTAAAACTACAAAAAAAGATTTAAATCTGAAAAATGTATAATAAATGAATAAACCTGAAAGAGGGAACATTTCACGTAACACAGCTATGGAGACGACCTATGTGTTGGAAAATCCATTCAAGTATCCCAAACCTCCCCCAGTTATCACATGATAACTATGATAATAAATCATTTGTTGATGTCATACAAGAGGCAAAGTGGGGAAAAAAACATGTTTTGACCTACACATTTTCTTATAATACATTTATCACACTATATAGACATTTAAGCTTTATAGTCATACTTTGCATGACAGCTAACGGATACAGTAACACTTTATATAATAATAACAAAGTATTTAACAAGGAAAGGTACATTCAGATTACTCTGGTTTCCAAGTACAGGGTTGTTACTATCACCCAATTTAATGGTACTCATTTTATCTACCTCGGAAGGATGAAGGGCTGAGTCAACACTGCCACCATTGAACCATTGAACCATTGAACCTGCGACCCAAGAGTTAGAACAGATTCTGCTGATGCATTAGCCCACTGAGCTATTTCACCGGCCTTCTTAGCATTCTATTAGTTTAATAATGTTCAGGGTAGCTGTCTGTCTGTCTGTCTATCTGTCTGTCCATCTATATACATATTATATAGCATGAGCCCTGTTTCTCTGCACTTATAATACAAAAAAAGGCAAATGTTTAAAGAGGTACATGATGTAAATATGGAATGGTACACAGTGGTTTTGATATCTGGAATGGTACACAGTGGTTTTCATATCTGGGTTGTGGTGGGTGTCCCAGAGTGGTGCACCCTCCATGGATGGATACTGAACTCCTTTTAAGCTTTCTTGAATTGTTTAATTTTATAGGAGCTGCTGTCACAATGAGAGGGGACATTACATACATACTTATCCTGTAAATAGCGTGGAGTGCTCGTTGAATCACGATTAGGAGTTTCAAGGATTCACATTGTTTAGTTGGAACCAAATCTCTTGAATTTGGCCAACATATGCTTCTTCTTCTTCTTCTTCTTATTATTATTATTATTATTATGTTAATATTTATATAGCACCATCAAATTCCGCAGCGCTTTACAATGGGTGGACGAAAAGACATGTAGTTGTAACCAGACAAGTTGGACACACAGGAACAGAGGGGTTGAGGGCCCTGCTCAATGAGCTTACATGCTAGAGGGAGTGGGTAAAGTGACACAAAAGGTAAGGATAGTGTTAGACTAGTGACAGTTGCAGAAGAGGAATCAGTCAGGAGCTATTAACAGTTTAATTGAAACGATTTTATGAAGAAGTGGGTTTTTAACGATTTTTTGAAGGAGTGGAGTGCTTATATTCTGTTTCCTGTAATGAAGCATGCTGTGCTGTTTAGCATGGCCTGTGTGAGTAAAAAATCATACAGAATACTAATACCTACAAAATATTCTTGTGATCAAGCACCAGTATTGCTTGCAATGTTGTGACTGTTTTAAGGTCGTTGGTGTCCAGCCGATTCAATAAACAGAGTAACATCCACAGTCATCTTTGTCAATTTAGTCGTTGCTTCTATATGTGGCTTACGTACGAGGTTTCAAACAGGAAGATGTGACCATAGCCAGTTTGTATTATAGCAATCCTACTGCTGTTTAAGGACCAGGGGATAAGTGGGACAGTTTGTACATCCTTATATTTGAGGTAAAGCTACTGAGGTAGAAAGGTTAAAGAGTAAATCATGGGTATTTAACGTAACCTGGTGAGAATTTCCCAAGGAAACTTAAACATTATGCATCATTCTATGTAAATGTATATTTTAATATCTATTAACCGGCTGGAAATAAATAGCAAACAGTATAGAAATGATAGATTAAACACATTTTAAACATTGGAATTGATGTTTCTTCTGCCTTCCTCTTGAGGTCACACTGGGTCTAAATTAATTAAATAATATATCACTCTCCTATCCTGTCACTGCCTTTAGATTACTGCTCTGCTACACTACAGTGTGAATTATGCCTTTGTTGTTATATATATATGTCTCCTCTCCAGTTCAGTAGAACATGAAAAAGGTACCTTTCAACATCGATGACATATATAGATGTTTTCAGCCCCAAAGGGCATTTAATTCATAACTAAAGGTTGAGATCTGAATTACTTCAGGGGGAAGGGACCTTAAATTGCAGTCCAAAGGGAGAGAACATAGAGTGCACATATTGTCGCTTTTCGTTTGTAACATTTGCTAATTAAATGCAAAATTGCGCAACCTGACGATTTCCCCGGACTTTTCCTGTTGAATAAATAAATACAGAATTTACTTATTTAATTTAAAGCTTATTTAATTCCAGCAATAATTTAAGTTTTAGTTCCAACAATATATTAATTTATTTTTTGAAAGACAACCCTAATATAAACTTTATTTATTTGATAATCATATGAACAACCCAGAATTCCCTGGGAACATAGGTCGCAAGACCAACCTACCAAGGTCTAAAAAAATACCATGATGATAAACATTTTAAAAAGTTTAAATGTCAGAGGCAATCGAGGAATGTCAAAATATATGCTAAATAAGTTATTATTAGAATGTGGATGGAAATATTTACTAACTGGCCATGCCATCGGGTTTTGTCTTCTGCTCATAAAAGCAGTTGGTGTGCCCTGTGTGAAATTTGGCATTATTAATATTGATTGATTCATCTGTGGTCAAGCAAGGAGAACTATGTTCTATTAGTTGTGCGAGAAACAGCTTTTATAACCCTTGGGCTGGTATAATCATTTCCAGTTGAGTAATGTGCAGTAAGGATAAAATGGTCGTTATACAATTGGCAAAAAATACATATGACAGGTTCGAAGCAATTCTGTAACAAACTGCAATACATTACATAAAGACCTTGTCATGTGATGGATAACTGAAAAATGAATTGAATGAGATTTTCAAAGGGTGAATTACACCAAAGTCCATTCCAAGTAACACATCTTGGGTTGCTAATATATTTTATTTCTTACAATTGCCTATATTAGGAAAAATTTTTTACAGAACCTGTACAGTGGATACACTGTATCTAGTTGAAATAGCATGAGAGAATGGAACATATTACGTTTATTTTCTAAAGTCCGAAAATTGGCATACGAGAGTGCCATATTGGCACCCATCGCACTCCCCTTTATTTGTTCATAAAAAAATTGACATGTATCTAAAGTAACTTTTTTTTTTAGAATAATTTCCAATAGTGTATAAACAAAAGAGCACATTTTCTCATTTAAAAGTACACTAGAAAGTCTCTTCTGTACTATCGCCAAACCTTCATGATGGGGAATAGATGTACACAGGCTGGACACATCAAGTTTCACTAGTAAGTCAGATGGGTCTACCTGTATATTTTGAATATTTACCAAAAAGTCCTTAGTGTCTTGAAAATAGGACCTGCCAGAAGTAACTAAATTGGTCCACAAAGATGGCTAGAGGTTGAAAAATCATGTCTGTACTCGCCACAATAGGACACCCTGGTGGATGGATGGGGACTTTGTGGACTTTCGTTAGGGTATAAAATACTGGGGTTCTAGGGAATCTAATACTAAGAAAGATAAACTCAGATTTAGTGATCACATCATCTTTGAGTACCCTCTCTAGTATATTCTGAATGATTTTAGTCACATGTGGAGTTGGGTCACTTTTGAGGACTCTATAATTGTTCCTATCCAGTAGCTGCCTCATTACTTCCTCATGATAGTCATTTTTATTTTGAATGACTATCAGGCCCCCCTTGTCTGCGGGTTTTACTACAATCTCAGAATTTTGTGAGATCCGATTAAGGGCTAGTCATTCCTGTAGTGTAAAATTGTGTTTGATACTTTGATGGCACCAGGGTAGTTTTTCTACTTGAGTACTAACTACATTACAAAAGGTTTGTACAGAATGACTAGGGACAATTAGAAAAAAGGCACTTTTCTTTCTACAGATCTCAAGATTTGTTGCATAGCTGGATTGTGTAACCACCAAAGGATTATCTCCTGGAGGAATATTGTCTCTCTGGTCTTGGAGTTGTTAATCTGAAAAGAATACACGTAAGATAATAAGTCTGAGAAACTTTTGTAAATCAATTTTGCTAGAAAAACAAGTCAATTTTGTAAATCAATTTTGCTAGAAAACAAGTCAGATTTAAATGATGGTACTGCTAAGTGCAGTCTTTTGGAATGTGGTCAGCATAGTGCTAGAAAGCTTTACACTGAGATTACAGAGAACTATAACGTATTGCCAGGAGTGTATTTAGGGGGATTGGGATCATTCTCAGTGCACCCTTTCCGATACTGTTTCTCCTTGTAGAACGGCCAAAAAAGATCCACTTGCCACATCTGAGCAGTGACATGGCCAAATTACCGAGGTATGCTTTTGCCGGTTGTGACTGTCACGTCTGCCATATCAGTGGTTTATTTTCAGTAGGATTTTGCTGGGCAGAAAACTGGTTTAAATTATTAAGTCTGTTTTTTTTTTTTTTTTATAATTCTTTATTTTTGGAGTGCAGAGTTATTTTCAGGCATGAACAAAGACTTGTACAGTATAATATTTCACAGTAAACAATATAAGTAGAGGAAGGCAAGAGATGCTGCACTTTTTTTTTTTTTTTGGTTATAGCAAGATAAGTACATTAGTAATACAAGATGCTGCAATAGTGATATTCAGTGTATGTAACAGTTGAACGTCATACTAAGCTGTGATATGTAGAGTTTAATTAAACATGCTTAAAGCAAAGGGACTGGTACTTTGCAGGCTTGAACTTTGTGGCTTAACCGATCCCCATCAGCGGTGGGTTTGATGCCCGGAACAACAAGCGTTGGGGGTCCCGCCAGTCAGTGCCTCTCCAGTTCCCAGCCGGGATACATTCCATGGGTTTGGTAGCAGAATTCCCCGGTACTTGTAGGTAGCGGATCCTTGTGGAGTCGTGCCGGGTATTCTGAGGCCTGTCGGCGTGATGCTGTCTCTCAGGTAGGGTTGTGGTTTCCACGAGGAGGAGGGGGATTTGAGTAGGTAGGCCTGGGGTTTGCCGCTGTGTAGTTAGTCGGCTCACCTCTGGTCTGATGCTGACCTGCTGGGGCTTGCATCGGGCCGCTCGCCTCCTCCTCCCAGCCTTCCAAGTTGCAATTTGGCCCCCTCCTGGAACTGCAGGCTGTGGCGTGGTGACCCGTGGTGTTGTAGCCGGTCGGACCTCTTCTGGAGCGCTCTTGTGGGCTGAGAGCCTGGCCCAAAAGTCGGCCAGCAGGCGGTCAAGCCGTTCCGAGAGTGGTGGTAGTTGGGATCCTCGCTCAGGCTGGCGCATGGCGTCCGCCATGTTCTGCAGTACTGTTAGGCAGAGAGTGGTGCTGTGTTGCTGAGATACGGACTGCTTTGCCGGGATATCCCTCACCGGCGGGGGGGGGGAAGAGTATACCAGGGAGACCTCCTGGTGAGTAGGCTGCAGTCGGCGGGGGGATCGGCCGCCTCCCCCGTACCGTCTGAGTAGGCCCTCTGTAGGCCTCAGGTCGATCCCTTGGGCGTTGTTGCCGTTTTCGTTACGGGCTCGCTCATGCCCTGTCGCTGTGGTAGACCCTTGTCTCAAGGGTCGAAATGCAGGTACTTTTAGGGCTTAGAGTCGTATTTTGAGTCGAAATCAGGCTTTTTTGGCATGGAGCTCATCCGATTTGCGGCCATGCGGCTCGGCTGCTAGGCTCCGCCCCCCATTAAGTCTGTTTTTGATTCCCAATATGCTGGTAGAGGTGGGTGAGTTGGTGTAGCCCTGAAAGATGGGAAACGGATTTTTGTGAGTGTGCTTACACATATTTGCATACCTAGTATGAATCAGTACATTTTTATCATAAAGGGACACAGTAGACCAAGCATAGGCAACCTTCGGCACTCCAGATGTTTTGGACTACACCTCCCACGATGCTTTGCCAGCATTATGGGTGTAAGAGCCTTATGGAGCTGTAGTCCACAATATTTGGAGTGCCGAAGGTTGCCTATCCCTGCAGTAGACACTTTAACTGCTTCATCTCACTGAAGTGGTTAGAGTGTTAGGAGTCCCAAGTTCTAGGCACTATACCAGATTCAATCAGATAAAATGGTTATAGTGCTTACAGGGTTTAAGGAACTGTGGTTTTCCATGCTGTCCTTTCAGTGAAGACTCTACCAATAGGATATATTACTGAGCCTCATTGTTTTTCAGTGTATACATTTCAAGTCATTTTTAATACCAGCATAGAGTCTTTATGATGATGCCATGAAATGACAATGATTCACTTTGGATGAAACACTCTAAAATAATGACCCTAAAACCGAACGTATCTTGATGTGTGCCTGTCTACTTAAGAGATATATTTAATAGTGCGCTTAGGTGAGAAATCACAAAATGTCAGATGAAATAACAAATTATTTATAAGAAAATATACAGGTTTACATTTTTTTTCAACTTTTTTGGCCAAAAACATATGCAACTTTGTTGCTCGCTCATTTTCACTCATGATTAATAAATAAATTCCTCTGTTGTCATACAGTGTAATGCAGACATTTATGTTCTCTTGACAATCATATGATCCTGTTTATATTTTTATTTGGAATTGTTTTTGTCTTACATTTTAGTACATTGCCCAATCACATAAGATCCCTAGAGATATAAAATTCCCCCTACAAAGAATAAAATGCCTAATCTTAAAGCATTCTCTGGGATTGTTCCATACATGTCTTAATGCAAGAAACTGAACACATCTGTTATTCTAACACTACCCAGTTTAAATAAGGGATGAAGTTAATCGTGACCTCATGTCATTATACAGCTAGCTGCATTCCTAACGATACACTACACTAAAAAGTATGCATTTTGCTAAGATTAGATTACCATGTTTCCTAGTACATTAAACAAGTATAGGCCTGTAATTCTACCAAATAGTCTAATTCATGCTGGGTTTATGCTAATTCCAGTATGATCATTTCAACATTTAGAATGTACTGTTGGGAGAACAGATTGTTTGTAAGTACAGAAATTTAAATAAATAATGAACTAAAAAAACGGAAATGCCACGGCTTATCTCAAGGTAAGGACAGATTTAAATTTCTTGAACGCATTGTTTTTCCTGCCATTGGATACATAAAATCGCAGCGAGAAAGGGAGGGGATCGGAGGGGGGTGGGGGGAGGATAGAAGGCTAGAAGGACGTACAAATTATTATGCAGATGGTCTCTGTAGCATAAGAAGAAAAAAAATAATCACATAAAAAGACAGTTCTTTCTTCGTTTGAATTTTGAAACTTGGAGGAACAAGAAAATACCAGGCATTGATGGAGGAGGAAAAATCACAGCAATGTATTTCCAGAATTTGGAAAATAAATGTTTGGCTGTTTTGCTAGAAAAAAAGAAAGAATAAGTTATTGCAGTTTGGGAAAAAGCGCTGTTCCATTCAAGCTTCAGTATATTGTGAAATTTGGACCAGTTACAAAAGTAGGGAAACAGATGGCTGCGGATTATAAGTGACAAGGGTAACTAGGCCTATTTTTACCATTCTAGATGTATTTCTTTGAGAAGAGCTGGGCCATTAATTAAAAGGGCTCATTTACTAATGAGTGAATTGTGCTAAAAAGGAGGTGTTTTTTTCCATTAAAGTTGCACTTAACCCCTTAAGGACCATATTCAGTATGTCTTAATTACTATTCCAATCATGTATATAGTGACAACATATTCAATAGTGCTGTACAACAGGTAAACAAAACAATCATTTTATCATAACAAAACACGTATGACATGCAGGAACAGTAGATGAAGAGGACCCGGCCCAAATTAGTTTACGATCTATAAGGATCACAGTCTGGTCTCTAATGATCCAGAATATGCAAGAATAGGAGACCCTGCTTATCCAGTATTTGCCTGAATTGTTACCTTTTAATTATTGGAAAAGTCCATTGTGATATAAAATATCTAAATGCTGGTTTGTTATAATATAATTATTCTGTCACTGGTCCTTGAGGGGTTAAAGTTCCTCCAAAATGGTCTTTGTTCAGGAACAAGAGCTGTAACATTATTGGGAGCGTTTTTTTGAGATGTGTTGGCTATGGAATACAATACCCCTAAAACATGACCGTGTTTTGAAGCATGGAATATTACATTAAATTCAATAATTCTATACAGATTTTTTTTTTTGTTTTGTTTTTTTAAATTAACTTTCAAATGTAGACACATGCTGCCTTCAGGGAGTTCCCAATGGTTAAAGTAGATACACTGGGAGACATATAAGGAACACAAACAAAACAAAAAAGCAGACAATAAGAAATAATCCTTTCTACTTTACATTAAAGGGACACAAAAGCTACCCAAGTCCCTTCATCTCAGTGAAGTGGTCCGGGTGTAGTGTCCCATCCTTTTAATCCTGCAATGTAAAACACTGCAGTTTGTTACAAACTGCAATGTTTACATTCGCCTATAGTGGCTGTCATGCTGACAAACATTAGCGGTGTTTCTGCGGCACAGACCAAGTAGTTATACAACAGTATGCCCACCCCCTTTAATCCCCTCCGACTGGCATCCCATTTTTCTGAACACCTTCATTGGAAGATATGTATTAATGTAAGTTGATATTGGCTCTGTAAAGCCAATCCTTACAGCTTGAGAAGCATGGTGTTGTGGAATTCAGGCTCATGGAGGTGCTCTCATTACTATTGTTTGCGATATGCTTGTTTCTATGGTATTCTGGTGTCTTTTTGTTTGCTGGTGTCTATGGTATACTAGTGTCTCTGCTATGCTGGTGTCTGTGGTTTGCTGTCTCTGTGGTATGCTGGTGTATGTGGTATTCTGGTGTCTGTGGTATGCTGTGTCTGTGGTAAGTTGGTGACTATGGTATGCTGGAGTTTGTGGTATGCTGGTGTCTGTGGTTTGATTTGTCTGTAGTATGTTGTGTCTGTGGTAAGCTGGTGTCTATGGTATGCTGGTATTTGTGGTATGCTGGTGTTTGTGGTATGCTGGTATCTGTGGTTTGCTGTGTCTGTAGTATGTCATGTCTGTGGTATGCTGGTGTCTATGGTATGCTGGTGTTTGTGGTATGCTGGTGTCTGTGATTTGATGTGTCTGTGGTTTGATTTGTCTGTGGTTTGATGTGTCTGTGGTTTGATGTGTCTGTGATTCGCTGTGTCTGTGATATGCTGGTGTCTATGATATGCTGGTGTTTGTGGTATGCTGGTGTTTGTGGTATGCTGGTGTCTGTGGTTTGCTGTGTCTGTAGTATGTTGTGTCTGTAGTATGTTGTGTCTGTAGTATGTTGTGTCTGTGGTATGTTGTGTCTGTGGTATGCTGCTGTCTGTTGTATGCTGGTGTCTATGGTATGCTGTGCCTAGGCAGATGACATGATGTAGAGAGAATAAAGTAAGTCTGTTACGTTTAAGTAAAATTCCAAGCTTTCAGACTCTCTACTTTTATTTACTTGCTGTGTCGTAAGTCTGCCAAAGCAAAAGATTTTACTCTGCTATATTTGACCTTAGCATATTAAATATCCCATCAAGGACACCAATAAACATGACAAGATCAAGAAATGCAGAGAGGACTGACTGAGACAATAGTAGAAAGGGTCCAGTGACAAAAAATGAGCATGAGGATATCCTAGCTCTACATGGAGCTCCTTTACAGGCATATGAGCAACACAGGAAGAAGGTACAAGCAGAGCTGCACAGGTGGGCTTCCATGTGTGCATGCATTCCTTCTGACTGTCCAGGGACACTAATAGAAATTCTAGAAGATGCTTGTATCACCACACCTGCAACACCGAAGCAGCGCTAACTAAGACAAGCACAGCAGGGTCTTGTAATGGTTAAGATAGGAATAACATATTATAATAATTATTATATTATGAGTTATAAATGTTAATCCGTTCAAAACCAAGATTAAGCCAATCCATTTCATTGTGACAGAGGAGGTAAAAAAGAGCTAAATTAATGGAATTCATAAAAAGTGGTAATTTGCTCTGCCACTCAGTGGCCATTAATAATGTATTAGTTTAATTATCATTTGGTGTAAATTAAAGAGTATCGCAACCTCCTTCACAGTGACTGAAGTCAGTGGCGTACTAAGGGTGTGACTGTCTGCCTCTAACTCTGTGTGTGTGTGACAGTCTGCCTCTAACTGTGTGTATGACTGCCTGTGACTGTATGCCTGTGACTGTATATGTGACTATCTGCCTGTGACTGTATATGTGATTGTCTGCCTGTGACAATGTGTGTGACGGTCTGCCTGTGACTGTGTGTGTGACTGTATATGTGACTCTCTGCCTGTAACTGTGTGTGTGTGTGTGACTGTCTGACTGTGACTGTGTGTGACTGCCTGTAACTGTCTGGGTGTGACTGTGTGTGTGTGACTAGGCATACAGTCACACACACACAGTCACACACAGACAGTTACAGGTAACTGTGTGTGTGACTGCCTGTGACTGTATGTGTGATTATCTGCAAGTGACTATGTGTGTTTGTGACTGTCTGTCTCTGACTGTGTGTGTGTTACTGCCTGTCTGTAACTGTGTGTGATTATATGCCTTTAACTGTGTGTGTGACTGTCTACCTGTAACTGTGTGTGTGGGGGTGCAGGGATTTTGTAGAAGTTGGCAGAGGTCTTGTATAAGGGGGGCTGAACAGGGGATTTGTGGAAGGGAGGTGCATGGGTTTTGTAGCAGGGGGCGGAACAGTGGTTTTACAATGTTTACACATTTGTGCAATACATTATAAAAAAAATAAAACATTTTTTTTAAATTCTGCTGCTGTTTTTTACATTTGGGGGGGGGGGGGGGGTGGAGGGAGGAGTGGCACACAGTTTCCGCCCCGGGTGCCAAATGATCTACTAGGTACGCCCCTGACTGAAGTCCTCTGTGGCATTAGAGCATACATAACACATTGCCACCATCATTTCATAATAATCTCAAACTAGGTCAGTTCCTAACATTAGTGCTAAAATCTAGATTTCTTTTTAACACCTGGGTGTAAGGGGTGAAATGTATTGTATTCATAGAGCAAAGGTAGGCAACATTCAACACTATGGATGTTGTGAACTACATCTACCCTGATGCTTTGCCAGCATTGTGGCTGTGATAGCATTATGGGAGATATAGTCCACATCATCTGGAGAGGTGAAGATTGCCTACCTCTGTCATAAGGTTTACAGTGTAATGCTAGACAATGAATGTTTGCACTCGTGGAAAGTGATAACATGAGATTGGTGATACAAAGAGTTAATTACAATCATTTGTGACACACATTCATAACTGCCCATCCACAAAAAATACATCATGTTCCCCCATTGCTATAGCGGTTAGATGTTTATATCAGGACTACAGGGAGCTGTTATGGACAGTACATTCTGAAACACTACACAGCATATGTATGTAATATCAATCATTACATCATTCATTGTAAAAAAGTTTCAGAGAGCATTTGGTGAAGGAAACCTGATAGCTAGCAGGAGAACATTTCCAAAACTAGTGCTAAATGACAAGCACTCTGATGTTCCCACCATATAGTATTTTACAACTGTGTTTTAAAATTTTTAAATTCGAACCCGAGATACAGCATATGCACTACGCTAAAAGCATACTTTAAACAGTCATTGTCAAAAACAGGTTACAAAACCAGTGTCCAACGAAAACATCAAAATCTGCGGTCTGATGAAACCGAGACTCTGCAATTGTGTTTGAAAATACTAATCAGACCCAAGAGGTGTCATTTTTAGATTCCAGACACTGATATTATAATGGATTCCTTGCTGCACAAGCCCGCTGTTTTAAACACAGCTATTGAGCACAGAGCGTGCAGGAAATAAATGATCCAGAAAATTCTGTCTACAAGTAGACTGCTGTGCTATTTTGGATATATTCAACAGGTTAGGGATTTTCCCGGTTCGTGCTAGCGAATCTTTTAAAAGACTGACTTCTAGTTTGTTTGTTCATTGAAACACGTTGAAATCACAAGTTTATTCAAATCCTACATTATCACGAATGCACATATCAAAGTAGTCTCATTGCACATTATCATTGCAAAGCAAAAATTAAATGTATTGTATTAAACAAATTCCCATCTGCTCCAAAACTGTCCCTCACCCAATGGAGAAGCAATTTTTTTTTTTTTTAGCAGGAGGTCTGGACAGTACTTGCTCTAATGTTTAGTTGTTGAAAATATGCCCAACTGCAGAGGACTATGCATGGCCAAGAATGGAACAGTGACACTGCAGGGGCATGATCTATACACCAAAACTGCATCATTAACCGCTTCCCGACCTCGGACATACCAGCTATGTCCGACAAAAAATGGATCTGCCCCCACTGGCTCTGCCCGATCCAGCCCTCCCGTGCCATGTGATTGCATGGTCCTCGCGATCACATGGCAGGAATAGCCGGCTTGTACAGTGCCTGCAGGGGGCCTGCCTGAGCTTTCAGGCAGTCACCCTAATGCCTGCAGATTTTAAAAGTTAGTGAAAGTTATTAAAAAGTTATTAAAAAGTTTTAAAAAGTAAATAAAAGTACTTAGTATATACACATACACATACATAAATTATTCTTAAAAGTGTATTTTAATATTAATCAATAGAATTATATATATATATATATGTGTGTATATATATATATTAATATTAAAATACACTTAGAATAATGTTACTTTTATCTATATATATATATATAAAAAATGATAATATATAAAATAAAAAATAATCAATAAATACATTTTAAAAAAATGTTAAAAAATTATAAAATTTAATTTTAACAAAATTATATACTGGTTTAAATTTGTTCGTACGGTATTTTGATATTAATATACATATATATTTAAATCAAAATACATTTAAAATGACGTATTAAATACATATCCCCTTAAGGAACTCAGTATAAAAGAAATATCTACAGGCAAATAGTAGGCGCTATATATTTAGTGATAGTGAATACAATTATTTATTTATTCCAAGTGAAACAATCTTAAAAAAGCTGCACCTTAACGTGTAAAATAGCTCAGAAAAACACCACTATACAATTGCAAGAAAAAATAAGGTGCGCTATGACTTTAAATAACTTAATAGTTTACAATACAATAATAATTCTCAATATTATTGTTGAAAGTGCATGTGCAATGTGCAACACGTGAAGAAAAATGGGGTAGCAAATCCACACTCACAATTTTAACGCCACTGGCGTGGATCACCCCTCAGGGCTATGCAAATATGTAAAACAAACACAAAAAGACAGAGATCATAGGGTAATATGTCTTTAAAACTCAAAGTATATGTAAGGGGAAATATTCACACTTACAAAAGTAGAGCAGTAAAAGTCTGCTCTAACTATGATGGCAGAAGTCCTCTTATCTCAGGACTCAGAGACCTTTAGTATTCAGGACAGCGGACAAATCCTTCTGAAGCACTTTATTTGAAAAGAATTTTAAAAGGTAATTCACACAAAGTGATAAAATGTAAAAAAATATATATAAAAAAATATATAGCTTCTAAGTCACCAGTCCAAATGATTCTCCTCATCCAGCGGTCACGATATGTGCTGTTTGTATCCGCCGGTTGATAGGTATTACCACCTCGAGTCAATACTTCCGGGTTCCGGAGCGATCACGTGGTGACGTCGTGCGTGATGACGCGTTTCGCCAGATTGGCTTCCTCAGATCACATGTTGGATCCTGCTGTCCTGTTGGTTTTATGACGATCTTTCTGGGCGTGGATTTCTTAAGAGGAAAGTCTATTGGTTCTGGGTCACCTGATGACTCCATAATTAAAACGTCCAGTCTCTATTGTTTTGGGCATATCGCCTAAACGGCACTTTTAAGTTAGAAAATGAAGAAATATAAAAGCTAGTAATACTAGCACTTTCACACTTGCCTATATAGGAAATTTAAAACATTTTAATATGCAAGAATATTATAAACACAAGCTAAATACAAGTAAATGTAAAATAACTACATATATTGTTATTTTATATATAATACCATTAAATAGAAAATGTCATACCAGATATAGTAGCAGCTATATTGTAATGTCCCACATCCTACTAATAGAGTAAAATAGATTAAAAACATAGTAGACAGAAGAAGTACAGGTAATTGTAAAGTTCAGAAACATCATAAAAAACTTTTATAAAAAATTAATCCTTTATAAAAAATTAGAAAGATCAAATTCAATGTTGAGACCCATTGGTTCCAGGGTTCCCAATTTATGAACCCATTTCATTTCCTCTCTACCTATGTGCTGTATATGGTCACCTCCTCGCCAGGATTTTTTAACTTCTTGTATCCCTACAAAGGTTAGTCCGCTCGGATCTTTATTGTGATATTTTTTGAAATGTGCGGACACACTATGTAGCTCAAATCCCTTGCGTATGTTGTTAACATGTTCGTAAATCCTTTTGTGTAGCGGACGGATCGTTCTCCCTACATACTGCAATCGGATTGCAGTATGTAGGGAGAACGATCCGTCCGCTACACAAAAGGATTTACGAACATGTTAACAACATACGCAAGGGATTTGAGCTACATAGTGTGTCCGCACATTTCAAAAAATATCACAATAAAGATCCGAGCGGACTAACCTTTGTAGGGATACAAGAAGTTAAAAAATCCTGGCGAGGAGGTGACCATATACAGCACATAGGTAGAGAGGAAATGAAATGGGTTCATAAATTGGGAACCCTGGAACCAATGGGTCTCAAAATTGAATTTGATCTTTCTAATTTTTTATAAAGGATTAATTTTTTATAAAAGTTTTTTATGATGTTTCTGAACTTTACAATTACCTGTACTTCTTCTGTCTACTATGTTTTTAATCTATTTTACTCTATTAGTAGGATGTGGGACATTACAATATAGCTGCTACTATATCTGGTATGACATTTTCTATTTAATGGTATTATATATAAAATAACAATATATGTAGTTATTTTACATTTACTTGTATTTAGCTTGTGTTTATAATATTCTTGCATATTAAAATGTTTTAAATTTCCTATATAGGCAAGTGTGAAAGTGCTAGTATTACTAGCTTTTATATTTCTTCATTTTCTAACTTAAAAGTGCCGTTTAGGCGATATGCCCAAAACAATAGAGACTGGACGTTTTAATTATGGAGTCATCAGGTGACCCAGAACCAATAGACTTTCCTCTTAAGAAATCCACGCCCAGAAAGATCGTCATAAAACCAACAGGACAGCAGGATCCAACATGTGATCTGAGGAAGCCAATCTGGCGAAACGCGTCATCACGCACGACGTCACCACGTGATCGCTCCGGAACCCGGAAGTATTGACTCGAGGTGGTAATACCTATCAACCGGCGGATACAAACAGCACATATCGTGACCGCTGGATGAGGAGAATCATTTGGACTGGTGACTTAGAAGCTATATATTTTTTTATATATATTTTTTTACATTTTATCACTTTGTGTGAATTACCTTTTAAAATTATTTTCAAATAAAGTGCTTCAGAAGGATTTGTCCGCTGTCCTGAATACTAAAGGTCTCTGAGTCCTGAGATAAGAGGACTTCTGCCATCATAGTTAGAGCAGACTTTTACTGCTCTACTTTTGTAAGTGTGAATATTTCCCCTTACATATACTTTGAGTTTTAAAGACATATTACCCTATGATCTCTGTCTTTTTGTGTTTGTTTTACATATTTGCATAGCCCTGAGGGGTGATCCACGCCAGTGGCGTTAAAATTGTGAGTGTGGATTTGCTACCCCATTTTTCTTCACGTGTTGCACATTGCACATGCACTTTCAACAATAATATTGAGAATTATTATTGTATTGTAAACTATTAAGTTATTTAAAGTCATAGCGCACCTTATTTTCCCTTAAGGAACTCGGCAAATAGGAGCCCTGGACCTTCTTCGGACTTGCGATCCGCGGTAATCACAATCGGAGATTGAGATATATATACAAAGTGTACTTTGATATATGGCTAAGTGGCTACAACAAACGACTGGACATACCCCATTTTAATACCCTGGGTTGTCTACCTTTTCAAATGGTATGTCATGGTGCGGTTAATTATCATTTCTGGACTTCCATACCGTCTCAAAGGCAACATAGGCCCAGCAAACCAATCTACCAAATTTCAATGTGCAAACATCGAAAAAGGGAAAGCCCTACATTTGACCCCTGTAAGTTTGCAAAAAAACATAAAACCTGTACCTTGGGGGCACTGTTGTACTCAGGATATGTTGCTGAACACATATTGGGTGTTCTTAACACATAACAGGAACTGAGAATCCATGCCTAAAGTACAATTTGAAAGAAAAATAACACAAAAAAATTACTACCCAAACGTTTGACAAAGACTGGTGGTAGAATTAGTGCATGGAAAGTGTTAGAATACCACCATTTGAAATACCCTAGGGTATGGATAGGCAACCGTCGGCACTTCAGATGTTGTTTACTACATCCCTCATAATGCTCTTACACCCATAGAGGTGACAAAGCATCATGGGAGGTGTAGTTCAGAACATATGGAGTGCTGAAGGTTGCCTATGCCTGCCCTAGGGAGTCTACTTTTCAAAAATATATGGTTTGATGGGGGTAAATTACATTGGCCTGCTTAAAAAATGTCCCAAATAGGACATGGGTGCATGATGACCAGCTGTGAAAATTCAAAGTTGGAAAACTGGAATGCGCACCCCCCAAAATAAGGTATTTTAGCCTCAGAGAACCTGACACACCTATACATGGGTGGTATCACTGTACTCAGGAGATATTGCTGAACACATATTGGGGTGTTCTTTGTTAGTAACACATATCAGAAACTGATAATCCATACCTAAAGTACAATGTCAGAGAAAAAAAACCACAACAAAAATGACTACCCAAAAGTTTGACAAAGACTGGTGGTAGAAGTATTGCTTGGGAAGTGTTAAAATACCACCATTTGAAGTACCCTAGGGAGTCTACTTTAAAAAAAAATATATGGTTTGGTGGGGGTAAATTACATTGGCCAGCTTCAGAAATGTCCCAAATAGGACATGGGTGAATGATGGCCAGCTGTGAAAATTCCTAGTTGGAAAACTGGAATGCGCACCCTTCAAATAAGGTCTTTTAGCCCCCATAGAACCCAACACACCTATACATGGGTGGTATCCTTGTACTCAGGAGATGTTGCTGAACACATATCGGGGTGTTCTTTGGCAGTAACCCTTAAAGTTCTCAGTACATGTATTCTTAAATTGCTATGTGTGTCAAAAAAATCACCAATTGTTATTATTATTTTTTTTTTTATTTGGCATAGATTGGTGGTAACATGGTTGCATGAAAAGAGCACGAGAGAGTCAAAATACCCCAGGTTTAATACCTTAGGTTGTCTTCTTTTAAAACATATATATACATGTGAAGGGTTATTCAGGGATTCCTGGGAGATACCAGTGTTACAATGTAACTTGCATTAATTTAAAAAAAAAATTGGTTTGGAAATAGCAAAGTGTTACTTGTACTTATTGCCCTATTACTTGCAAAAAAAGCTAAGAACATGTTAACATTGGGTATTTCTAAACTCAGAAATTCTTTTAAAAACTATTGATCATGGGTGTTTTTTGGCAGTTGTTGATGAGTAACTGATAGAAAAAGTTTTCTTTTCCATTTGTCCATCATATTTTATAAATTTTTTATAGTAAATTATATGTATGATGAAAATAATGGTATCTTTAGAAAGACCAAGTAACGGTGAGAAAAACAGTATATAATATGTGTGGGTACAGTAAATGAGTAAGAGGAAAATTACAGCTAAACACAAACACCGCAGAAATGTAAAAACAGCCCTGGTCCCAAATAGTAAAAAAAAAAAATGAAAAGTGGTCTGGTCACCAAGGGGTTAAGTTAAAGTTATTTTCGTGACTCTAGTGTCCCTTTAACTGTACACTCCATGTTTCAAATACATGTTTAATTTTAACTAATTAAACTCCTAATAAGGAACTAGACATGAAATAGGGTTAATGTTGGGCCTTGTGGATAGTACAAATATCCATCTCTATTTAAATCATAGTGTAACACTAACCAGGGAAATGTATGACTGCACTATATATATGTTTAGACTTCTTTAATTTTTACTGATTATCACTATACACATTGTTCATATAGAGTTCACAAATTATGAACCTTTTCCTTTTCTTAATTTTCTGTTTCTCCGATACACAGATATCTGAGTCATCAATGCACTCAAAACAATTAAACTACAATACATGTATTAACTGTTTTTCTGCTTCCCAACGTGCAATGTTTTATTGAATATTTCTAGTGTGTGTGTGTGTGTGTGTGTTAATCACTGGTAAACTAACATCTGATTATAATATCAGTAGAAACCTTGATTTGGAATACAATAATTAGTGTCATCTTGGATACCTAGTTTAGTGATACGTCTTAGGTTGTAGGTCAGCTAAATCACCCCATATATTCATTTCACAGCATCCAACGGTGTCTTGGAACTGAACCGTGCACACATTGATTTTTTCATTGTAACTGTAACCTTTTCTGGAAACCTTGTTCAATAAAATGAAAATCTTGAAAATAAATGCTAAGCACTAGTGATGGCCGACACCAGCTGAGAGCCTGTTCAGAAATATTTTTGGTTACCCCTAAAAATCTTCCCCCATTTACCTCCTCCAAAACTTTTACTTGCACTCACCAAACTATGACTTACTCGTCCTTGGGTAATGGGGTAGCTTTATGCGAATTCACCATAAACGGAGCAGAGATCAGCTCTTGCGCAGATCTGCACTTCTGCATCACCTACGGTGCTTTATGCATTTGTAATCGTCAGTATGACACTTTGTAACATACAAACACTAGTTCCACAAATATAGAAGCTTTCTCAATAAACTCAATACATGACATATTTAAGTCTAGTAGTTTTCTTTTTATTCAGGACTAGAGATCAACTTAAACCACACGATAGTTAAAAAAAGGTAGGTGCGTGTAAAGGTTTGACAATAAATGACACTCAGATAACTTCAGAAATTATAGTGGTTCAATTTGTTGCACTTTTGCAAATTATCTGCTATGTCTTACGAATGGTGCTCACTCGGACAGCAGGCCGCCCTATAGGATAAATGTCAACCAATGTAAATGCCACCATTTAGAAGGGCATACAAATACTTGAAAGGCATCTTAATGTGAAGCACTTCATGTAAGAGAAAATGTTATAAAAAATAAACCTTATCGCACAATCATCTTGGCGACTGTTCTCCCATGCATTTATGCATTTTCCATGAGCCAAGATCCTGTTTGATCTAAGTAGGCATTTTGACCAGCCTATCTGTTTTGTGGCTGACTGAGTGGAAAAATTAAACAGACTGTTTGCTTTGAAAGCTTAAGAAAATGGAAGGGATTTTTTTACACTATTTTTCTTTGCTTTTAGACAGAACAAGTCTTTCCAGTACTCATGAGGAGAGAAAAAAAACCAGCAAAGTATACGGACATTGATCGATGATGCTAAGCTAAAAAAACGGCCAATGCATACGCTAATAATCTTAAACAGATTGCAATTTGTATTTGTTAAAGTGCTATGTTTTTTGAGTAAGTCCCTTAAGTGTAGTGAGTGATGGAACTCTTACTTTTCTGGAATAAAATCTCATTAACAAATGGCAGCAGTTTTTTTCATTCTATTAGCTGGTATAGGTACAGGGAGTTTTGATGACTTGGAGCAAGTAGTCACATGTTCAAGCACCACTCCAGGAACCTGAGGTATAAGGCTATATCTGATGGAACATCATGCAAAATGTGTCCACAAAATGCAGTAAAAAAGTATCTTCACCTTCACTTTCTTTACTCTTTCTTCGAAGATAACCATTCCAGTTTTCCAACTTTGAATTTTCACAGCTGGTCATCATGCACCCGTGTCCTATTTGGGACATTTTTGAAGCAGGTCAATGTAATTTACCCCCATCAAACCATATATTTTTGAAAAGTAGACTCCCTAGGGCAGGCATAGGCAACCTTAAGCACTCCAGATGTTTTGAACTACACCTCCCATGATGCTTTGTCACCTTTATGGGTGTAAGAGCATTATGGGGACAGATCTTCAAGGTTTCTAAAAGAAGGTGCTTTTGGGGTTTCCTTCATTGAAAAAAAATATATATATATATCATGAAAAAAAGAAAATTCCAGTGAAAGCAGTTTAATGACTGTTTTTTTATTCAATTAAACTCCTGCAAGTATATATATTGCACATAGTTTATGTAGATTATTCCATTATTAGATTATTCTGTGTGCTAAGATATAGGAGGATAAGGTTTGGCTGTAGGAGATCAGAAAGAGGACGGCAGAAGCAGCAGAGCTTGGGAATTTGCTGCAAATAAGGGACATTCAAAAGTGAACATTTTTATTCATTTATTTTTTCATTTATTTATTATGCATACAATCTATATCAACAGTGGATGAAAAAATGATAATATATCCAAATGTCCTATCTTTGCACAGATTGACATAAAAGAATGGTTGGTTCTGTCCCCCACACCCCCTATCATGTTTTTTTCCATCAGTTATTTTTTTATTGTGCCACAGGTAGAATTCACGAAACACACAAACATTCTTATTGTTTGTCGGGGTATACGTCCATATGGTGCTTCGGAGTTACGGAATTCGGACCAATCACTGACCGACCTAAATTTAGACTAAATGCAATTTGGCTAAAAAGCAAATGCACAAGTCTATGTAACACCATTTATTTATTGTGTTGTTTGGTGTTTATTTGCACATTGCACTATATTGTAATAGGTTAGATAAAGACCTTTCATTAGGTTGAAGTTTCAAATATCTGTCATGGGCACCATATAAAGGAAACACTGTTTATTTGAGGTTGTAGCAGACAATTTATGAACATCTTCTGTTGTTAGTTGATTTGGCTGAACTGAGGTCCGGGTACTCCTTGCATAGTAAGTGCTTCCTTGTTTATCAACATTAGGAATTTTGTGGCTGAACTGAGCTCCTCTCTCTCATTCTGCGTCCAACCAAAACAAGCAATCCACTTACAAGTTTTTTAATAGTCTTGATTTTGACTGCCCTCAGGTCAGGATAAGAACCTTAGGTCAGTGGTGGCTATCAACGTCAAAACAGATTTTGAATTTCATTTTCCGTGATGAACAGCCAATTACTAACGTTGCACAGCAGCTATTTGAGGACTACATTTTCCAGAATGGTCAGTGTTGACTGATCTTGACACAGCAGATGTTTGTGGATTACATTGCAGATTGATTCACGGCCATAGACTGGTTATGCCAAATGTAATCATCACTATCCTAGGAGGTATAAATGGACTAATGGGTATCTGTCCACCTTCTGGCATAAGGTCCAGAAAAACATCTTATGTGTCATTTAGGAAATATAATTTTTGTTTTAGAATCAACAATAAACAGCTTTTTAGTCTTAATGTTTGTTATGACGTACCTTGTTTTAATTGTTGTGTGCTTAATTAATTTTTCTAATTTCCTAGTCTAATTTCCTAGCTTGCTGTACAGCAAATAAAAGACTTGCTAATAGGAATTTGTTTCGAGGCCCCAGGACCATATAGATTACTTCGACAGAGCTTTTAAAATGTTATATTTCAATAATTAGTGTTAATACAATAAAAAACACAACAATGTTTTGAAATAAAGTGTTTTGAAACATCTAATTATTATGCACTATGAGTCTAAATACACACCTAGGAGTGTTATAAATTCCACAAAAAATATGTAGCACACAGACACTCAAAATAATAGAAATGGACAACACTAAATCCACTCAAATGTTACATAAAGAAAACAAAAAAAGAGAAACAAAATACATAATGTAATATTGTTTTTTTTATCAATGTAAACATTTTTGAATAAACCAATTCACTCCCAAACATAGAGCTGGTTAAGATCATAGTTCTCATGCGATGTTGTAACTCGATATCCCAGACGCCAAATGATTGGTGGGCAGCAATGAAGATAAATGTATTTATTTCACACAAAAAAAAACAGGGGCCAAAAAAAAACAGGGGCCTACAAATAAACCAGTGAAAACTAAGCACCTATTGACACCCCACAGTTCGTTGGTAATACACACTATACCAAAGCTCCTGACTCCAGCACCCAGCAAAGCTGTTTCTCGGATCATTTCAAGATATTTCCCGGAGGTTGGGCAGTCATGTACTACTTGAGTGATTACGCATTTCACCAAATGCACAGCTTCCTCAGATCTGTGTGTCTCTTGCATTGCTCCATATGTAAGTCCACCCAATGGGGCGTGCATAATTAAAAGTCTGAAAAGTCAGCTCTCTGATAGGGACTTCTACAAAACCTTCACCATATAGGTAAAAATAATCAAAAACCTAATTACTAGAACAAATAATGGATAAAAACACCATATTTATAATAAAAATACAAAGAAACTAGTCCTGCGCTCAAACTCCCATTACTCCTGGGCGGCAGCAATGACCATAGTACACATCAGCCAAAATACATATAGTAAAAACCAAAGAAAAAAAGGTTACCTGCACTCTTTCTACATCCCTATATATTTTTAAACAAATGGAGGTTTTTAGTTACCTCCAATGACCATGAGAGGGTAAGCCCACCTGCCACATCAAGGCCTTGCTTCCAAATTAGGACCCACCTAAGAGGTCTGCCTTGATGTGGCAGGTGGGCTTACCCTCTCATGGCCATTGGAGGTAACTAAAAACCTCCATATTTATAATAAACCATGCACATTACTGCAGCATAAAACAATATAAACATATTAGACAACAAATACTATACAAACTGTATATCAACATAGTGAGCAACATAGTATTTTGGCCCACTTTAAGATACATCACAATACTGTCCTAAGGGACTTGTCTTTTTGGACATTCAAAAAGTGAAGAAACCTTGGCGAGGGGGGAAACATATCAAAGAATTTTAATGGGTACACGAATTACGAACTTTAGAACCTTATGGATTATAATAAAATTTGATTGTAACATATTCTCTGTTCCCTCCTTTTATGAGTAGGTTTTAATGTGTATTTTTTTATAGTATTTATTGTCTAATATTTTTATATTGTTTTGTTTAGTAATTATGTGTTCATTATGAACAGGGTGTTTTTGTCGATGAACAATAACTAGTGTTATTAGAGAGAACAAATGTTCTGTGCACCCATACCCCATTAGATGTGCCAACCTTCTCTTCGTCAGGTATTAAGAGTTTAGAGCAGGTTAGAATTGACTCAGTGGAGGAAAATATTACCGACAGCCTGAACACATAGCAATAAACAATAGCTAACTACTTACAATTGACCCTTTTCTCTCTTTGGGGGATTCAAAGTGTTCTATGCACACTCTTGGACTTAATCAACTTGTCAGCAGATCAATAGTTATTATAACCCACCTTTATGGTTCTCATGTTAGAAAAAATGAAAGGGTGAAGGTGTAGCTGAATTTTAAAAGAGGCAATTTCACAAGTCAACCTTATCGATCTGTCCTTCTCCCGAGCCCCACAGATCTCAATAGTTCTCTCTCACTAATTACAAACTCTGAATCTTTTCTCGTCAGGACTTACTTATCCACTTCTCTCCATCTCTTCTTAGTAGCTTGTAGCTTGATGGTAGTAGGTAGCCAGGGACAGAGAAACAAGGGGCTGTAGCAGAATAGGAACCTAATGACAGGAGGACATTGTACTTTTAGAGAAATAGAAGCAGCAAGAGCATTTACACAGTGCAAAAAGTCAGCTTTACGTTAACTAGTTAACCAGTCCACACGAGTTTTACTTCCATGCATCCCTCCTAAGTTTTCATTCCTAGATCACTCTGCACAACATTACGGAGCAAGCACATATGAGGAGTAGTGAAGCAGAATATGTATTTATTTTGGGGGGAAGATCAATGGGCCCCTACTCATCTTTATTATGCCTAAGATACTTAACTATTCCAAGGCTACCACTCACCGCTCCGACAGCGAGATAGAAGCTGCATGCTGCTCGTGCATGTCTCTTTATGTTCGTTTGAGCCAACGTCTGAGTTGCACGACACCTAACGAACATTTGGTGTAAAACTAATTTGCTAAATTCTACCTAAAGTTACCTTGTTACTGACCTTGGATTACTTATCGTTTATTGTACTCTCCGTGTTCCTGATTTATGGCTTATCTACCGTTTACCTGTTTTCTCCTTCTCTTGTCCTTAGCTATCTCTTTGACTACTCTGTAAGTGAAGTCCGGCCATTGTATATAAGGGTCTGTTTGTGTATTGTATATTAGGGTCTGTGTGTTCCCAGAATGTAAAAATGTTGCCTTGCCGCGACTTTAATACTTTATTAAGTTTTCATAATTACCTCTGTAAGTACTGCGTTACAAGCTTCAGTCCAAAATTCCTGACAGCGTTTGTGTCACAAATGGAGATACCTTAACATGCAAAGCTAAATGAGACAGTAAAGAAAGACATGGTGCCCAAGGCCATCTTTAATATTGATTGGGCCATGGGCAAGTATTTCATTGGAATCCCTGGATCCTGATCTCCACTCCCAATCCCCACTCCCTGACATGCAATCACACCCTCCACACCCCAACGTGGTAGCGGAACTATAGTAGAGAGGGCACTGGTGCAAGATTGTTTTTGGGTCCCCCAATCGCAAGGGTGGCCAAACAATAGATCCCCAGGTGTCTTGCGACTCCAACAATGCTTTGACAGCTGGGGCTTTACAATTGTCCCATGCTTGCAGGGCTTTATTTAGTACTCAGCAGTGTTTGTGTGTTTGACTGTAAGCATGTTTTTGTATGGAGTATGTTTGTATAAATGTGGGGATGTGTTTGTATGTGGTGTTGGTGTCTCAATGCAAGCATGCATTTATATGTAGTGTTTGTTTTTGAATGCAGGGGTGTGTTTATATATATATTTGGTGTTTAACACAAAGGTGTGTTTGTATGTAGTGTTGATGTTTCATTGCAGGACTGTGTTTGTATGTAGTGTTGAAGTTTAAAATGCAGAGGTGCACTTGTGTGTAGTGTTGGCGATTTGAATACTGAGATGCATGCACGTGTACGTGTACACATACACTGCCACACACACACTGTGATAAACATACAGACACAGATACACATGCACACAGACACTGACACACATGCAGACACATATATACAAACACTAACTAATATGGATACTCAGGCACACTGTTGTGCACACTGACACACATGCAGATACACAGATAAACACACTGACTATATACAGATACACAGACAGATATAAACACGCAGGAACACATAGAGATACATACTAACGGACATACTGACACACACAAACATATTGAGACACACACTGACAGAGTGACACACACTGACAGACATTCTGACACACACACAGACACACAGACACACACACTGACAGACATACTGACATATGAACACACACACAGATAAACTGACACATGAAGACACAGTGACAAACACTGACACACACAGACACCCTGACAGATATACTGACACACACACTCACACACACACACATACAGGCAGACAGACATATTAAGACACACATAGACACACATAGAAAAACATTTTGACACACACCCACACAGAGACATACTGACACATACCTACATAGACATACTGACACACAAAAACACACACACAAACACACAGACATACTGACACACACAGACATAATGACACTCACAGACATACTGACACACACATAGAGACACACACAAACAGACAGACATACCGACACACAATCAAATGCAGACTGACATACTGACACACGCACACATACACACACACACACAAATACAGACATACTGACATACATACACACACACACACACACAAATACAGACATAATGAAACACATGTAAACTTTGAATTTTTAAAGTCACCCTCTAGTTTCCTACCTTATTGGTTCAGGAGGGTGGCTTCCCTGGGGTCCAGTGGCAGGCTGAAGTAAATGGAAGTGAGAGGCTCTGGCACTAGAGCCCCTCATGACGGCCTTCTCCTCCCTCCCGCGCAGCTTCACTCTATCTGGGAGGACGTGACTCACAACAGTTACTTTCTCCCAGCCTGCTGCTGTAAAGCAAGAGGGCATGGTTGCGCTGTTAAAGAGCCTCAGTGTGTTGGCCCCTGGTGCAGCTGCAGCACCGGCAGGCCCATGGGGCAGATAAAACCAAATGGCTGCCCATTTGCCCCTCATTAAAGACAGCCTTGCTGGTGCCTAAGATATAAACAAAATGTTTGAGAGTAGAGAAAAAACAAGAGACAGGCTGAGGTCATAAGAGAACACAGAATCAATAATAAAGCCAGAGTTTAAACAAGCAGAGGTAAGAAAACAGTAAATCCAATCTATAGTATAAACACACTCTTGGGTAACAAGAACCACAATAGGGCAATGAAGCAAGGATAGCCATGAAGTATTATACCCTATACTGAGTCGTGATTGAATATGAGATATGGTGATGTCATAAATATATGCCAACAAGCACACATCATCAAACAATGCCTAATTGCATAGCTTAAGAATAGAGACCCAGAATAAGTGTTATCTGCACCTTGGTAACCCACCCTGTCTCCTCAACTGTGTCATGCAAAAACCTAAGCGTTCATTGTAAACTACTCTAGTAACCTACTTTTTCCGATACATGAAATACATCCTACCTTTACCTCCTCTGCCACTTTACCCCACTCCCTCTAGAATGTAAGCTCATTTTGGCAGGACCCTCAACACCCTCTGTTCCTGTGCGTCCAACTCGTCTTGTTGTAAATACTTGTCCGTTAGTTCACCTATTCTACTGCACTACGTAATTTATTGTCTCTTTATAAATAATAATAATAATAATAATAATAATAATAATAATAATATATCCTAATACAATAAATGATGTGATGAGTATATATATATTTATTATTAGGATTTCAATCTTCAACCCCAAGGGTTGAGCAGGGCTTGTAGTAACAATATTTACCTAGTTGTAATATCTTTAAGAAGTAGTGGATGGCAGATTTTTACCGATTGAAAGATACATGTAGCATTAAATTACAAAACTGATTTTGTTTGTCAAATGTTTTTTTTTTTTTTTTCAGATAACTAATGTCTAATGGTCCAGAGAGTAGATCAGTATGTACGGATAATGTACTACTTTTTGATTTTGTTAGTTTTTGCTGATACTACCAGCCTTAAAAAAAAGTGCTGTTGAGTGTTTGTGCATGTTTTAGTAGTGTTTTATTGAACATACCTACCACTCTAAGGATCTAGAGTGTGTCAACAAGTTGTTTGACTGGGAAATAAATCATTGTTTGCCACTCACAAGAATATAATTAACCCCTTTAGTACAAATGTCTCTGATTTAACCAGTTAAGAGGCCGTGATGGTTGATGCCTTCATTACAAAAGGATCCTGTTCCAATACGGAATGTCTTACTTATCTAAGGACTGTACAGATGAATAGAACTGGCAAAGTTAAATAAGACATACATTCCATGCTGGTATAGGGTTTTAGATACGAGCACGAGATGACGGCAAATTATAATATTTTGTCTTTTAGAGGTTTAAAAACAAAAACAAAACTACATTCATTTGAAACATGGGGTGCATAGCTAGTACATAAATATAGGGTAAAACATACATGTCTTGTATAGATTGCTGTTCAAGGATACCTAAATCATTCAAATTGCACACTTTTGTATTAATCTATTAGTTATTCAGTTTCTTTTTTCATTGGCGATAAAAACTTTCAATGATAATATGGCATATCTTCTATGGAAAGCAGCTTTAAAATATTAGCATAGAGGAAATAGGTAAATAGGAAGAGTAAAATGTGCAGCGTATGGGCATTATTTTTAAGGAACGTGATTGCATTTCTGGGAAATAGAGCCTCCTAGGAATACCAGCAAGACGTAAAAATGCCTTACGGGGTACCATGGCAGGACACATTAAGGACATCCAAACAAAGCTTCTGTATTCTAAAGGACTTTGCAGACTACCATTGCAGCTATAAAAAGTCTGTGTTATCCTCAGTGTGTTCAAAATCTTCCCTTTCTCCTTCCTACTCCTTGACAGCTAGAACTGAGCCATGAAATGTAACCTCCAAACTTTAGGAGGAATGTCATTTACATCACTGCAGAGAGACAGCATGGAGTGCTGAAAGACAAACAAGTTTCTCTGAAGGTGAAGTAATTAGGGGAATAAGTGTTACATTCAAATTTCCACGTCATGGAATGCAAAACAGTAGTAGGGGACAAAGTCACCAAGTAGCCATTTTTTTTAAGACCAAGATCTACATTCATCCTTAGAAATATTGCAAAAACATTTCAATAATATATATTACTCAATGCAATATATCACTCTTATGGGAAAAGCAGGTAGGAAATGAGTTATTTTCTCCTCTGTACAAAATATTGAGTCTAATCACCTAGCAACCACATCCATGAACTTTTATTTGGACTGGAGATCTGATTTTACTTCTATCTTACACTCAAACTGCAACAATCACTCTAAAACCCGACAAGGTTTTACCAATTAACCTAAAATGTCTGCAAGACATACTGGCCCCATAGGGTTAATTGCATTCGTATAAACCTTTGTGGCTGGTATTTGTTGGCTAATGCCCAAGTTCAGTGGGATGAATATGTTAAAGATGGATATTCCATACTGCTAGGAGAACTGCTATTTTAGTCGTTTCATGTAATAAAATCCCCAGAATATGTGCCATTTGTATCGCCTCAGCAATATTCCGAACCAGCAGCCCCATTTGTATTCAAAGCAACTAACGTGTCTGTCACTGCTTGGTGCGATTTGGGTCTAAAATCCTCAGGGAACTTTGCAACTGTCAAATTGACTTCCATCACTTCTTCCTGAGCTGAGAGACAAATTATCCAGCCTGCCGTCTGACTAGACTCAAAGATCGAACCTGCAATTTCTCAATGATAGATCTTCCAGCTCCAATTCAAATTACTGCTTTATCCTCCGTGTAAGTGAATGCCTGGGAATTTATTTAGTTTCCTTTTAGATGTGTTGAGCAGGTGGAAGGACATGTTAAATAGACTCATAGAATAGTCAGAATAATAGGAGACCGGGGTATAAGATGAGCACTCAATATTCAGTTCCGGGTTCTTAATGAGAATAACGTCTGTTGGATCTGGAAGAACTGGAGCAATCTGAGACCTTGGGAAATTGCTGAAATCATAAAAATATCACAGCATTAATTTGCCCGCCATTGCTATATTGCAACTCCTAACATTCGCAGCCGCAAGTACAAGATGAAAATGGTAACAATAAAATTAGTAAGCTTGCATTTTAAGTGAACTAATAATTGATTTATGGAATTCCCTTCCAGAAATAGTGGTAGAGGTTAATTACGTAACTAAACTACAAACGCAAGTGGTAAACATAGGATTAAATATTAAATAGACATAAGGCAAACTCAAGAACCTTGTAGAACGTGAAGTTTATTTCCAAAGTTATTCACTAAAAGTGTACGTTGTCAGGAATTCAAAGTGAGTTTTACATTTCAAAACTGGACAAGCCAACTATGTTTTCAATTTATCTACTTTGGCATAAAATTCAAATTCACAATTAAATCATTTGAATTTTCAGTTTGGTGAATAAACCTGCTTAGGCCTCGATTTTATATTGTTGGATAAGCTTTACAAATGATTCAATATTTTTAGATAAACGTTTCAGCTGATTTACTGTTTTGAAGACAATTTAAGTTTTGTAATATTTTGATATTTTTTTATATATTGACATATTTTTTTTTTCATGAGTTATATATTTATTTTATATTTTAATTTGATAAAAAAAAAGTTTTAAACATTTATCCAAAATTATTACATCGTTTGGAAACCTCATTCAACAGTATTAAATGAGCCAATTAGATGCACCGAATGGCTCTTGAATGCTGTCATATTCTATATTTGTACCTTTCTCTGGCATTTATTGACAAAACTAGAAAAGTTGCTGGGACTTAACAACGGATTGAACCAATTCAACCAAAATGTTTCTAAATCAGTTGGAGAGCTTGAGGATTTTTTTCCAGATTGTCTATTTTTGGTCTAGATTTTACAAATCTGTTATTAGATTGCCAGTTGCCACAACTCACCTTTTAGTAAATAAATCCCTAAGTAGTTTATATGCTCAATATGTTTTACAGCGGTGTAATAACTGAAGGTAAGTGTATGGAAGCATGCATGCTCCTATATATCTATGAATGCTGTTAAATTGCTTTAGTACATATGACCATCTAACACATTAAGGCCTCAATTTGATAAGTTTTCCAAATGATTCAATGCTGTTGGAAAAGTTTCCGAATGATTTATCCACAAAAGTTACCATAGACTTTAACGGTGACTTCTGTGGCTAAAACTCTTTCAAACTTTTCTAACAGTATTGAATTATTTCAAAAGCTTATTAAATTGAAGCCTAAATTAGTAGATTATTATATTAATCATTTGATAGGAATATGATTTTTTTTTCTTCTCAGCCTAAAACAAAGGCAGTCTACAGGAACGTTCCATATTGCATTTCATCTTGAAGGATCCTGATACCTCACTCACTTAGGGACATGCACAAAGGCCAAGGCTATTTTAAAACACAGTACATTAAAAATAGAAAGCCTACCCCTTAATGCTATGTAGAAATGCAGCCACATCTGATGCACTCGTAGGCGTAAGAGCTTTATAGCCCTCTGCTCCCTGTAATTTGAATGCAACCGCAGATTAAAGAAAATAAAAATGGTGATAGACAGGAAGAAATGTCACGGCGTATTCTTACAAAATTATGCAACGGCAAAGATTAGCTCTGAACACCATTAAAATTATAGGCATGATATCAGAGGGGCGATATAGGATGAATTTACCTCTCTTATTTGGTTTCATGCAATAGAATGATAATGCATTACAGTACAGCAAGAAATAAGTAAAGAAAATATCAAAAAATTCCATCCCTGGTGTCTTGTTTTTGCAAACGTTCCATGGAATCTTCTGCTTCTGCAGTGGTGTGATCAAACCCATGAATTGAGATTTTGCATCAGAATTACAGTGTACCCATAGCTTTCTATAGGACTGCTATGCATATGTCATATATCAATGTATATATTTTTGTTCTTCTTTCTCTCCATGCAGCCATTGTTGCCATTTTCCTTTGATCTACAGTGCTTCTTGCTATAGTAAAAATAAAAACAAGCTTTTTTTTTTTTTACTATCTAGGGGCTGAGAGCCATCAGCTGATGTTCCTGGCTAATGAGGTGGACATGCACTGCAGGACTTATCTCAGGAAATCTAATGTAAGCTCCTGAGCATGAGCTTTTGGCTCTCCTGAAGACTGAGCGGATACATGTTATTCCTTCGTATGTGTTTCATACATCAACAAGAATGCTTGGTTGTATAGGGAGAGGTATTAGCATTAGAAAGAGGGAAGTGCTCATGCCATTGTACAGAACACTGGTGAGACTTCACTTGGAGTATTGTACTCAGTACTGGAGACCGTATCTCCAGAAGGATATTGATACTTTAGAGAGAGTTCAGAGAAGGGCTACTAAACTGGTTCATGGATTGCAGGATACAACTTAGCAGTAAAGGTTAAAGGATCTTAACATGTATAGCTTGGTGGAAAGACGAGACAGGGGGGATATGATAGAAACATTTAAATACATAAAGGGAATCAACACAGTAAAGGAGGAGACTATATTTAACCCCTTAAGGACCAAACTTCTGGAATAAAAGGGAATCATGACATGTCACACATGTCATGGGTCCTTAAGGGGTTAAACGAAGAAAAACTACCACAACAAGAGGACATAGTCCTAAATTGATCTACTCAAGAATACCTGTATTACTGTTTCCTTTAAACTCTTATTTTAAAATTGTGTTCTATTCCATCTCCCTCCCTATACTATCACTACTTAATTGATACCTATATCTCCCATCCTGATCTTCTGTTCTTGTTTTGCTTAAAGCTGCTGTGATCATGTCATTTTATGTTCATTCTTTAAGACTTTTTGTTAATTGTTTGTTTACCTAGTGTTACTACTCACTGATAATCTTGTAAATTTATGTTCATGGTTTATGACTTTCACCTATCTGATCCTTCCTATCTTTTATCCCAAATGTTATCTCCTTTTAGTTTTTCATCTCTAATTAATTACCTCAATAGCCCCATGTCTCCCCACCCATAATAGTGTGTTTTATTTCTTTTTTTTTTTTCTAACCTCAGACCTTATATTTCAGACTGGGCCCCTTAAAACAGCATTAACACCCAGCACTCCCAAGCAACCAAGTCCTGCTGAATCTTCAGAGCAGAGGTATCATCTCTGGAAGATTGCCCACCCACCCCTCCCCACACCATCCCACCCCATGGTCGACAACTTACTTATAGATAGTGCACATCATCTGGTTTCCTTAACACACCAATCAAATCACTAAACCTCTCCTCACCTGAATTTATTTAACACACTGCATCCTTACATTGGTTTAATCACTCATTGATATTTGTGTGTTTGTATATATGATCTACATATCTATATAATACACTTCTTCTAATGTTCTCCCTTCTATTTTTCACTTTAACACTAACTTCTCTCATCACTAAATTATCCCTATCCTTTCACTCACCTGTCCCTAGCAACACCATAATTATTACTTCCACCTTACTCCCCTCCCCTCTCTATTCATCCCATGCACTCTACACATACCTTTCCAGCCTATCTCCACCAACTCCTCCCAAATCCTCTACATACATACCCTCCTACAAAACTTTCAAATCCTACTCCCACCTTCACTTCCTTTCTATCCTTCTGCTCCTAGCTGCTGGTGATGTCTCTCCTAACCCTGGCCCCCTCGCAACAAACTCAGCACATACTAACCCAAGGATCCACACTAATCTCATACCCATCTCATGTTCCTCTAAATCCTCCTTCAATACTGCCCTCTGGAACGCACGCTCTGTTTGCAATATAACTAAATCCACTGCTGTCCATGACTTCTTCATCTCTCGTTCTATAGATTTACTAGCCATAACAGAAACCTGGCTCTCCCCCTCTGACACTGCCACCCCTGCATCTTTGTCCTTCGGTGGTCTCCAACTTACCCACAACCCAAGAAACTCTGAATGTAAAGGTGGTGGTGTTGGGTTTCTCCTCTCCCCTCACTGCTCTTTTAAACCTCTTCCCAGCCCCCCTTCTCTCTCTTTCCCATCATTTGAAATACACTCAATTCGCCTTTTCAAACCCTTCTCTGCTAACATTGCTGTTATTTACCGCCCCCCTGGTTCCCCTCTTCTCTTCCTTGACCACTTTGCTGCCTGGCTACCCTATTTCCTCTCTTCTAACATTCCATCCCTAATTCTCGGGGACTTCAATATTCCTATAAACCCACCTTTGACCTCTGCAGCCACCAAACTACTTTCCATGACTTCCTCCCTCGGGCTATCGCAGTGGGCAGATTCTCCCACCCATGTAGCTGGCAATACCCTTGACCTAATCTTCACTTATGCATGTACAGTATCTAATATCTGCAACACTCCATATCCACTCTCTGATCACCACCTCTTATCATTTGCTCTCACATACCCCCTCACCCAAAAACCTCAGCCTAACCCCCCTCAACTCAGGAGGGACCTTAATTCTCTTGATCTCCAACAGTTGTCAGCTGACATTGATTCACAACTGCTGTCCATCCCTTCCCTCTCCTGTCCTTCACAGGCCATCTCCATATATAACTCTACTCTTACATCTGCCTTGAACACTGCAGCGCCACTCCAAACAAGCACCTCGAGGAGGACCCGCCCCCAACCATGGCATACTAAATCAACGCGCTACCTGCAAAGATGCTCCCGTTGTGCTGAACGCTCCTGGAGGAAGTCTCGTACACAATCAGACTTTCTCCATTATAGATTCATATTGTGTTCATACAGTGCAGCCCTTGCCCTTGCCAAACAGTCCTATTTTTCCACTCTCATTAGTTCATGTTCCCGCAACCCCAGGCGTCTCTTTCACACCTTTAATTCTCTTCTTCGCCCTGCTGTGGCCACCCCCAAAACTAACCTTACTGCTGATAACTTCGCATGTTACTTCACTGACAAGATTGAACAGCTAAGGAAAGAATTCTCCCCTCCTTGCCTTTCTGTTTCTCAATCACACCTAGATCATGCCTTTCCTACCCTTCAGACATTCTCCCCAGCTACTGACCAAGAGGTGGCTGCTCTTCTTTGCTCCTCTCGCCCCACCACTTGCCCGCTCGATCCTGTCCCATCTCACCTTATTAGATCTCTCTCCACTTGTCTCGTGCCTTCTCTAACACACATCTTCAACTGCTCGCTCTCCTCTGGCATCGTCCCTGCTGACCTTAAACATGCCACTGTAGTACCTATACAAAAAAAAACATCCCTCGACCCATCCACCCCCTCTAACTACCGTCCCATATCCCTGCTCCCTTTTTCCTCAAAGCTTCTGGAAAGACTTGTCTTTAACCGTGTGTCTCATTTCCTCAATTCCAACTCTCTCCTTGACCCTCTTCAATCTGGCTTCCGCCCTCTCCACTCTACAGAGACTGCCCTTATCAAAGTTACTAACGACCTAATCGCAGCTAAATCCAAAGGCCACTACTCCATACTAATTCTTCTTGACCTCTCAGCGGCCTTTGACACCGTTGATCATGCTCTCCTTCTTCAAACTCTTCAATCGCTTGGTCTCTGTGACTCTGTCCTCTCATGGTTTTCCTCTTATCTCTCCCAACGCTCATTCAGTGTCTCCTTTTCTAATGATACCTCCTCCCCTTGCCCTGTCTCAGTTGGAGTTCCCCAAGGCTCCGTCCTTGGTCCCCTTCTATTTTCTCTTTATACTGCCTCTCTTGGCAAACTTATTACCTCTTTTGGATTTCACTACCACCTGTACGCTGATGACACCCAGCTATATCTCTCCTCCCCGGACCTCTCCCCTGCCGTCCTGCAACGTGTCACTGCTTGCCTTTCTTCCATCTCTGACTGGATGTCCTCCCGCTTTCTGAAACTCAATCTCTCAAAAACTGAGCTCCTTGTCTTTCCTCCTCCTAATACTGATCCTCCTCCTTCGCTCTCCCTCCAAGTTTGTGGTACCAACATCAGTCCATCCTTGCAAGCGCGCTGTCTTGGCGTCATACTTGACTCTGGTCTCACCTTTGAGCCTCACATCCAGCATGTTGCCAAATCCTGTAGATTCCATCTTAAAAACATAGCCCGCATCCGCCCCTTTCTTGCACCAGATACTACCAAGGAGCTTGTCCATGCTCTAGTAATTTCCCGCATGGATTATTGTAACCCTCTCCTGATTGGTCTCCCCAATAGCCGTACTGCACCCCTACAGTCCGTAATGAATGCTGCTGCTAGATTGATTTTCCTCTCTAGTCGTTTCTCTCACACCTCACCCCTCTGCCAGTCCTTACATTGGCTTCCTGTATGCTATAGGAGTCAATTCAAGGTACTAACTCACACCTATAAAGCACTGAACAACTCTAGCCCCTCTTATATCTCCTCACAGATCCATAGGTATGTCCCTTCTCGGTCTCTCCGTTCTGCCCGTGACCACCTCCTGTCCGTTGTCCGCACTCGTACGGCCAACTCGCGCTTGCAGGACTTCTCGCGGGCGGCTCCCTTCCTATGGAATAGCCTGCCTACCGCCATCAGACTCTCCCCTAGTCTTGCATCTTTTAAGAAGTGCCTTAAAACCCATCTCTTTAGGAAAGCTTATGGCCTCCAAGACTAACCCTTACCTCACATACCTGTCTCTTGCCCTCTCCTAAAGGGCAGCCCACCTTATTTGATTGTAAATTCCTGTCCTAATGTGTTTTACACCCCACCTCCTATAGAATGTAAGCTCGTTTGAGCAGGGTCCTCTTCAACCTATTGTTCCTGTAAGTTTATTTGTAATTGTCCTATTTATAGTTAAATCCCCCTCTCATAATATTGTAAAGCGCTACGGAATCTGTTGGCGCTATATAAATGGCAATAATAAATAAATAAATAAATAAATTAGAGGGGCAATGGTTTAAAAATAATATCAGGAAGTATTACTTTACCGAGAGTGTAGTGGCTCCATGGAATGGCCTTCCAGCTGAAGTGGTAGAGGTTAACACAGTAAAGGAGTTTAAACATGTGTGAGATAGGCATAAGGCTATCCTAGCTATAAGATAAGGCCAGGGACTAATGAAATATTTAGAAAATTGGGCAGACTAGATGGGCCGAATGGTTGTTGTGATCTGCTGTCACATTCTATGTTTCTATGTTCTATGTTTCTAACACTAACCTTGAGGACAACTGCCGTTTACATATCCTGGAGTGTGGATCATGCTGCTCGAAGTTGTTAAACAAGACCTTATCAAAGCTCTTTTCATGTGAGTAGCAATGTAGGTTTTCATTTGTTGCATCATTTTACAGTGATCACTATATGACATTTATTTTTGTATATTTCATATACTACCACTGCTATCTAAGCCACCTGCCTTCTCTGTATCCTGTAGCAGGGACGACCCTGCTCAAAGTGGATGTTCTAGAGCTAGTAAGAAGCTCCCTCTATGTGAGTTGCCATTTGTCTTTAAGTTGCCTAAAGCTTTCCTTGGATACTATACTATACGACTCTTCTCTGTGTTTTTATGTATTCTGGGTCCATCACCCTTCTGCCACTTGATGTTCAGTGTGATCATGTTGCAAGACCCCCTATAGACTTTGCCATACACTAAGCTGAAGAACCACATTATATAAGTACGTTTTCTGCTTTGTTTGTCTAAGGGTGGTTACTGTTTCCTTTTCTAGGCGCAACTACCTTTGTTTGTTTGTTACTGCAGGACTTAACAGGAGATCTAATGGAAACTCCTAAGCAGAAGCATCTGTCTCTCCTGTGGGCTAAGAGGAGGCATGGGGCCATGCCACGTGAACCCCAAGTAATACGTGAATTTATTCTAAAACACTTTGAATATTTACAACGGTGAGAGTGCCATGGAACATCTGACACCATAACCACTAAAATGTGCTATAGTGGTTATGGCGCTTGGAGTGTTCCTTTAAATTGAATAATATAGGGATTTTTTTTGGGGGGGGGGGAGGCATTAATGGAAACTTACTTTTTTGCTTACACACAGACACTTGCACAGATTATTTTCTTTGTGAGAGTGTGCTACATACTTGCATTATGTTTACATTTTTATATACCTGTATGTAGATATGCATACCTTTTACAATCCTTTACAAATGATATGGCAATGGCTGGTTTGACATTTAATTAAATAATTCCACATACATCTTGTCATTTATTTTATACATTCAGCATTTATTTTCTGCTTGTTTCTAGTTATTAATGTCACTGACCCAGCCATGATTTGGACAAATAGAGCTATTGATTGCACTTTATTGATGCTTGTTAAACACTCCAAAACAAATCAATGGTACATTTATAAGAGATACTTACAGCAACAATTCAGGTGCTCTTTAAATACAAATGCACATGTCTATTAATTTCAAATTATGAATTCATTGGAAAAAAAAATTAGGGCAAAACAGTAATTTCATGTATAACATATTGCTTAATGAAATATAACAAAATTACATTTCTGTATAGAAGCTGAATTTTTAGTGGAGTCAATACTTGGAAAAGCATAAAGAAGATATGTAACTATGTTATCTGGCACATGGGGCAAAATCATGTTTTCGCATCCTCTCCGGGATTTTTGTTTGTTGCCCCCTCCCTCCCACCTTGATGACTCTCTGCACCTCATTCACTCCCTTGTATGTCTCTAAACCCCCTTGCCATCTTGCATGTCTTTTAACTCCCAATTAGCCTCCTTTTCCTATTATATGTAGTTTAAACCTCCCTTACCCTACTGTGTTTGTCTTGGCCCCTTTATTTTTCTCCTAGCTTCATTGTGTCTCTTAAACCCCCTTAACCTTTTTTCCCTTATACCTCTGCCCTTAACGGCGTTTGTCACTTATTCTACCTCAACCCTTTGTGTCTCTAACTCCTGACTACCACACAACTACTCTTAGCATGTAAGGAATATTTGAGTAGCGGGCAGAGAATGGAGGGAGAGCTAGCAACTTTTGACCTGGTGATGCCTTGATTTGCCAAAAAAATTCACAGATCTCTGTGTGGATGTTCTATATATCATATATCCATGCAACCTCCATCCGTATGACAAGCACAGTACGAGGGAGCATTTACAGACTTACCTTAGTGAACGACTCGGTCTTAGTTGACTTAACACCAATGTTTTATCTCACCCTGTAGTTACTTACAAACACCACCATGTTATACATACTGATCATAGTTTGGTAGATTGGCCTCCTGGAAAACATCCCAGTGGTCCAGTTCAGCCCTGGAGATGATTCAGAATATGGGCCACAAACCCAAGCACAAGTCCTGCACAGTTCCTGCCTCCTGCCTCCTGCCTGCTAACATGTATCTAATTGTTTAAATCAACAGAAGAATTGTACCCTCAGGTTGCAGTCCTCAAACTCTATTGTCTCCCTACCTCCCTTGCAAGTCCTCCAGTGTAGGGATCCCTCTCCACTCTCTGCAAGTTGCACAGAGCTTCGTGGCAAACCAGGCAGGGGATAATTAATATCCTCTATCATGGTCAGGCAAGTCTACTCTACAGAGAGTATTGGGCAGGGTCATCACCAGTGGCAGACTGACACCTGGCCCCCATTTGCATGTTACTGGTGTAATCATACATTAATCTTTAAATCCTTCTTTTAAGGGCAGAAACATTACAGGGCAAGGCAAATAAATATTTCAAGTCATTTTAGTGGGGAACAAAACTGTTAGATGCCATGTTTGTGGACATTTGCACTGAATCTAGTGGTAGTAGGGAATGTAGATTCCTAAAATTATAACAGAGCATAAACATTTTGAATACATGTGGGCACAGTGCCTGGCATCTGTATCACTAACACATTGCACACTGACAAGGCTTAACAAAAAACAACTGGCTGTCAAAATGTAACGACTTTGTAATATGTGTGACTGAGGATATTTCTTGTACTTAAAAACTGGACAGTTATACTTTCAGATACACAATCACACAAAAATAAATTCAGGGCGGAAGCAAAGTGATAATAGTCCAAAAGCAGTTGGAACACCAATACAGAGTCTCTCTTTTCCGATCAGAAAATTGGATAAAAACAGGGGGGTAGGTGCAGCGTTTCAGTAGTCCTTGACAAGGTATATGTGAAGAGAACCAGAAAAAACTTTCAGATATTTCTGATATTTTCTAATATTTTCTAATCTCTAGATTTAATTAAATTAATCTTTAAACGTCTTAGTTTTTATATTATGCAATTTGCTGCGAAAACATTATGTTGACAACCTGATTTTCAGTGGCATATTACTCTTTTACTTAATGGGATATTCGAACCTTATTAGACCATCAGTTTTTTTGTTTTTTTTTCAGTAATGAAAACATTTAGCAGGACAGTGGAAATTTGGCACTATGTTAGTTTGGTTCGGTAGAATTTCGATACTGATAAACCGACTCAGGAAGCGAATCAGACTGACCGAAAGAAAGCCAAAATATAAATATTAGGTATATATTTTTCAGTAGACTTATAGGTACACTTTCCTGTTACTTGGTTCACAGATCAAGTGTGGAAAAGTAACCAATAGAGGGGAAAACTGCAGGAACAGTAAAGAAAAATCTATATTTATATATTACGGAATTATTAAATCTATAAATATAGATTTTTTTTCCCATTAGTTTCTCACTTCTCACTTGATCTGTGAATAGAATCCAAATTTAGTGACTGTCCCATAATCATGAATCGTCTCTTTTTTTAAAGGAACACTATAGTCACCCAAATTACTTTAGCTAAATAAAGCAGTTTTAGTGTATAGATCATTCCCTTGCAATTTCACTGCTCAATTCACTGTCATTTAGGAGTTAAATCACTTTGTTTCTGTTTATGCAGCCCTAGCCACACCTCCCCTGGCTATGATTGACAGAGCCTGCATGAAAAAAAAAACTGGTTTCTCTTTCAGACAGATGTAATTTACCTTAAATAATTGTATCTCAATCTCTAAATTGAACTTTAATCACATACAGGAGGCTCTTGCAGGGTCTATTAACATAGCAGGGGATGAGAAAATCTTAATTAATCAGAACTTGCAATAAAGAGAGCCTAAATAGGGCTCTCTTTACAGGAAGTGTTTATGGAAGGCTGTTCAAGTCACATGCAGGGAGGTGTGACTAGGGTTCATAAACAAAGGGATTTAACTCCTAAATGGCAGAGGATTGAGCAGTGAGGCTGCAGGGGCATGTTCTAAACACCAAAACTGCTTCATTAAGCTAAAGTTGTTCAGGTGACTATAGTGTCCCTTTAAGGTTTGGGTAGAATTCAGAATTACAAATCAAAATAAACATGTTCGGCCATTGTCAGTTTTGTTTGGCGTGTGATACATTTCGGCTTGGAATTCGGGAATTTGAACGATCACCCGAACGATGAGCTCAAATTCAGACAAATTGCATTTCAGAGCAAAACAAATCTCTCTGGGGGCGTGGCCTAACTGTTCATGGAGACGGTCGCACACTAGGCGAGCTCCTAGGCCTGAACCGCCATAATTAGCACTACACCCTCATTTCACAAAGATGGTGCGGACAAAGAAGCACAATGGAGCTGGGAGCACAATACCAGGCTCACCAAGGAGATGCACGGGCACGCTGGACGACTTTATCAGCACCCCAGCGGGATCCCGAAACAGCCCGCCGTCAGACATCATGGCGGCAGTCTCGCCCAGCGCAACAAGCGGAGGAGACTCCATTCCGGACTGTGGACCAGACGATGCCCTCCATTCTATCAGGGCGGAACTCTCCCGAATCGGGAGCAACATGCTGACCAAGGCAGACACTGGGGCACTCGTGAAGGAAATACGAGAGGCGGTCCGGGAGGACCTACAGGGCCTCCGCTCAGACCTCACCGCGCTGGAAACAAGAGTAGAAGCGGTTGAAGCAGAGGCGCAGCTCAGCTGCCAGCAGCACCGAGCGGCAGAGACAGCGGCCACCCGTCAAGGCAACATGCTACTCACCCTAAGGCGCCAGGTCGAGGACTTGGAGAACCGGAGCAGAAGACACAATATCAGGATCCGGGGCCTGCCAGAACCGGACACTGAACCCCTGGCGGACTCCCTGGTAATACTCTTTCGCCAGATCCTGGGCCCAGATGCACCATCCGACATCAACCTCGACCGGGCCCATCGAGCACTGGGGCAGGCCAGGCCGGACGGCAGGCCCAGGGATGTGGTGTGCTGCCTTCAATCCTTCCCACTGAAGGAGCAGATCATGCAGGCAGCTAGGACGCTGACAACCATCAAGTTCCGGGGGGCCAAGCTGGCGCTCTTTCAAGATCTATCCGGCCTCACACTTGATGCCAGAAGGGCTTTGCGGCCTATCACCACGGCCCTCCGCGACAAGGGAATCCCATATAAATGGGGATTCCCCTTCAGTCTCCAAGCAGGGGAGGACCAGCGGGGGCGGAGGAGTAAACAGTGACTCTGACCGGTGCCTCCACGACCTCACCGCATGATTGAAGGTACCCCCCCCCCCCCAGTTCTGACACCATGGAGACACAAGACTGCCTAAGTTGAGGCCTAGCTCCTAAACGCCTATATCTGGTCCACCTCCAAGGTACTGTTATCGTTTAATTTTGGGACCGTGAAAGGACACCTGTTTACATTTTACACTAAGGTTTCAATAGCCCGCATCGTTTACTTGGAGGAAGGCAACTACCTACCGCTAATGTGGACTTTAAGCCAATGTATAGCACGATATATATCAAGCCTGCTGGCTCCATCTGCATGTTTCTGCAACCACTGCAAACTAGTCCATATACTCACACTTAGCTAGTAACCACGGACTAACCATTGCCTCAGCATGAGAATTGCATGCCTAGATAGCAAGACGTAGATTATACCAATGTTGATATGTTTATATGCTTAATATGTTTAATATGTTATAGATGGGGGCGAAAGAAAAACAAAAAAAACAAAAAAACAAAAACTGGAATCTCACTAACTTAACTAGCTGAGAACCATTCATAGACATGATTGCCTATCCAGATCATAATATTTTAAAAATAGGGTGTTGCCTACATGCCATAGTTATTTCAAACTGCACTATAGACACACGCTAACTACGACGAATAACCGTTAGGTTGAATGTCAGGAACCCGCTTAAATGCACTGATATGACACGATGTATAGCCTATGGGTAAAACTATAACTTGCTAGATGTTCTGACACCATGGCGGCACAAACCTATCTCGCCGCTAAACGCCTGTGTCTGGTCAACCTCCATGGTACTATCACCGTTTGCTTCTGGAACAGTGAGGGGTAGTTTGGGTTAGGTTTCCATGTTTACACTCAGGTTTATGTAGCCTAAAACGTTGATGAGCTGTGTCGCTACTACACGGCCAAGCCGGCAGGATTGGATGTAGGCACCTATCGCCAGTTTGGAATCTAAGTAAATGTGTAGCATGACTTACCCCAAGCCTGCAGGCTTTATCTAGGTATATACGCATATCTGCAAACACCGCAAACTTATCCTTATACTTACACTTAGTCCGCACCCACACACTAACCCTTGACCCACCAGGAGAATGTCATACCTAGACAGCAAAGCGGAGATTGTGCCAATGTTTAAGTGTTTAACTCCTACATGTCATATTGTATACGGGAATAATAGCATCATAATCAACTTAACCGGCTGAGAACCATACATAGACAGGTTAGCCTATCTTGATCACAATATCTTTAAAATGTGCTGGTACCCACAAGTCTTAGCTATTTCAAGTTGTGTGGGACCTGAGTTCATATGTGCCGCTGTGGCACGGCTCGAGGTCTTATTACCGCGGGCACAACGAAACCCCCCCCCCCCCCCCGGGTACTGGAGATGGAGGACTTGCATATCACTTGGGTGGCGTGACACATGAATACATGGCCGCCTGGCCTTTTCCCCCCCTATGAGACCGGCCCATAGAACAACCACCATGGCAATGCATAGAGGCGGGAGGTACACACGGGACACAGAGTACCTACTGGCATCTTTCTCTGGATCATACAAGCTAAACGCACTACAATAGGCTACATAGGAGGGTAGTAAGCACTCTCGAGAGACGGTGACGGTTGAAGGATGCGGACGACACACCGACTGGAATACACTAACACACCAGACCACACTAGGTACACAGTGTGACGGTTTCTGGGCGGTGACCACGCCCTAATAACAGACGCACACCTACATAGGTACACACGGCAGGATCTGGGGGCGCCCGGCACTCGCTGGATTCGCGGCCCCTAGGTCTGCCCAGTGCGTTGAGTTCTACACTCGACACCTCCCGAATCGGGAGAATCACACGGACCGGAGGGGTAGTGAGAGGTAGGAGGACTTACGGGACAGGCCGGACCGCGTAACCCAAACTTTACTCAGGTCGGGCGCCTCGCCGGGCTCCTCTCGCTCCCCTTCCCTTCCTCCCCCTAAAGCTTCCCCCCCCCCTTTAAATTTTTTTTTTTTTTTTTTTTTTTTCTTTTCTCCTTCTCTCTCTCCCTCTCTCTCTTCCCTCTCTCTTCTCTTCCTCTCTGTCTCTTCTCCTTCCCACCTCGGACTTCCGGTAACATGGCCGGCAACTTCGCACCGGCAGAGATCAGCCTCTGGTCCCACAATGCCAGAGGTCTGAATATGCCGGAAAGGCGCTCTCATCTTCTACGCACGCTCTGGTCCACACGTACGTCAATAGCATTTATTCAGGAAACACACTTCCAGGGACATAACGCTCCGGCATTGCGAGACTCTCGCTTCCCTACCGGGTACTTTGCTAACCATCCACACGCGAAAAAGGCAGGGGTGGCGGTCCTCATTGCCCACACGATACCCTTCCAGAGCCAGGCCGAGATGGCAGACCCGGAAGGCCGATATATATTTGTGAAGGGCACGATCGCTGGACAACTTTACACCCTGGCATGCGTTTACGCACCTAACACGGCGCAACATAAATTCCTGGTACACACGCTGCGCACCCTGGAACGCTTTAGGGAGGGCATATTAATACTAGCAGGTGATCTTAACCTAGCACTAGATCCAAGACTTGACACATCCCTAGGATCTAGCTCGCTCCCGGCATCTTACCAACGTAAAGCCCTGGCGGCGCTCAGGAGCTCAGGACTGGCGGACTCGTGGAGAGTAGCCCACCCAGCAGAAAGGGACTACTCGTATTACTCAACTATCCACAACCGTTATAGCAGATTGGACTACATTTTCCTTCCTGTAGAGTTCCTCTCGCTTCTGCTATCCAGCGAGATCCAGACGGCTACCTGGTCCGACCATGCGCCGGTCCGGACTAACATCGCCTCTCCGCTCTATAAGCCCCGGGAGAGACAGTGGAGACTCAATGAACAAGTCTTGGAAGAACTAGCAACGACCATGGAGATGAGAGAAGCACTGCAGAAGTACTTCGAGGAGAATACCACCCCAGACGTAGCACCCCAGACGGTATGGGAGGCACACAAGTGCCTGATCCGAGGCTTCCTGGTGCGTCACGGCACTCACCGTAAGAAGGCCATGCGACAAGAGACCACGCAACTGGCGCTGCAAGTAGCATCCCTGGAAGCTCTCCATAAGACCACGCTGTCGGAAGACACCTATAAAGAACTCCTGGAGGCGCGACGGAACCTCAAGCAGCTGCTTTCACAGGGCCTCCTCCGGACCATCCGCAAATCGCGTAGACATTTCTACGAATACTCTGACAAATGCGGGAGGCTCCTGGCCAGAAGACTGCAGCGGGAGCGGAGACTCTCACACATAACTAAAATTCGGGACCGAACCGGTACACTTGTTCAAATGCCTGATGGGATTGCGAAGGCCTTCCACCACTACTATACGGAACTCTATAATATACCAACGACCCGGGGGGCATCTGCGCAGGCACGACGCGAGACCAAAATAGCATCCTACTTGGACCAACACGTGTCCCGGACCTTAACGGAAGATCAGAGGTCGGCATTGGAGGAGTCGATCTCCCTAGGAGAGCTCAAGCACGCCCTCAAGATCACCAAAGCCCACAAAGCACCAGGCCCGGATGGCCTCACCGCAGCTTACTATAAAAAATTTCAAGATATCCTGCTGCCACATCTACTAAGTAGCCTCAATCACCTGCTTGAGGGCGGCGCCCTCCCACGGGACACACTGGCAGCCACCATCTCGCTAATCCCAAAGGAAGGAAAGGACTTGACGAATTGTTCCAGCTACAGGCCGATTTCCTTACTCAATGCCGATCTGAAACTGTTCACTAAGGTATTGGCGTTGAGGGTTGGACGGGTGCTGCCGGATCTGGTGCACCCGGATCAGGTGGGATTTGTCCCTGGGAGAGAGGCGCGTGATAATACAATCCGAGCCCTCAATGTGATCCACATGGCAGGGGACGACCGGAGGGGGATCCTGCTCCTCTCGACCGACGCCGAAAAGGCGTTTGATCGGGTGGACTGGCGATTCATGCTGGCGACACTCCGTGCGGTGGGATTCGGACCGCACATGTTAACTTGGATTGCCTCCCTCTATACAACTCCCACGGCCCGTTTGCGCATCAACGGCGCCTTATCACAACCGTTCAACATCCGCAATGGCACGAGGCAGGGGTGTCCTCTATCCCCCCTCCTGTTTGCCCTCTCCCTGGAACCCTTCCTGGGGGCGGTCAGACGGGATGGGGGAGTGACGGGCCTCAACTGCCATGGCATGGAACAGAGGGTGGCGGCCTACGCGGACGACCTCCTCTTTTTCCTGGCCAACCCACTCGTCTCACTCCCGAACCTCCTCGCTAGGTTCCGAGAGTATGGAACCCTGTCCAATCTAAAGCTCAATACTGATAAATCAGAAGCATGCCCACTCCATCTACCCACCTCGGACACAGCCCACATTCAAACGCAGTACCCCTTTAGATGGTGCGCGGACAAGATCAAATATTTAGGGATCTGGCTCACCAGAGACACGACTCGCCTTTATCAAGAAAATTTCATACCTATCCTCCGCACACTGCAAAAAGATATGGCGACCTGGGGTAGCCTATGTATCTCCTGGTTTGGGAGAATCAATGCACTGAAGTTAAACCTGCTCCCGAGACTCCTCTATCTATTTCAAGCGATCCCGATCATGATACCCAGAGCCTTCTTTCGGACGCTCAACACCGATATAATACGATTTGTATGGAAAACGAGTAGGCCCAGGGTTAGCGGGACGCTCCTGTCCCTACCCAAATGAATGGGGGGACTGGGACTCCCATCCATAATACACTACTATAGAGCAACCCATCTACTACGTCTGGTGGACTGGCACGTCCCAACATCTGACAAAATTTGGCGGAAACTAGAAGACGACCAAACGAACCATAAACTACCGTCCGCGGTGTGGACGAGATACCCTCTAAAATGCCTCGCCACGACCCGAAACCCGTTTATCCGGGCCACGATGCAGATATGGATCACCACCCGACTGACAGACAGGCTTACCACAACGCCGGGCCCCCTGACGGCTATCACCCATAACCCGGAAATCGCTGACGGCCTGCGACCAGCAGACGTGACGGGTCTCGGGGGCATGGACTGGACTTACATGAGGCACCTATGCTCCGCGACAGGGCTGAAGCCACTCAGGGAGCTGGGACCGGAAGGCACCACCTCATTAATGGACAGATTCCGATACCTCCAGATACAACATTACTACCGAACCACGGCAGGCAAACACCTGTTTCACAGAGAGCTCACCACTTTCGAACATATGTGCGCAGCCAGAGAGAGACCGCTGAAGGGGATCACCCTCCTCTACACCATGATGATCACGACCACACCACGGGCGCCACCGAAATACATGTCCCACTGGGAGCGAGCCACGGAACAGTCGATAACGGAGCAACAGTGGGAGAAGATTCATGTCCTCGCACACCAAGGCACAGTATGCTCAAAACTCCAGGAGCTTAATTATAAAATTATGGTCAACTGGTATAGGACCCCTGCAAGACTACACCGCATGAATAGCGAGCTCCCAGACACCTGCTGGCGATGTGGAGCCGAAGGGGGGACAGACATCCACATCTGGTGGTCGTGTCCCAAAATTCAGCAGTACTGGAAACAAATCCACTCCAAAATCACGAACATTGCAGAGCCGGAACTCCTGTTGCAGCCTCTGCCAATGTTACTCCACCACACCACACGCCCTATTGCCACCTATAAACGCTCCCTCACCAAACATCTGCTTAACGCAGCCAAGTCTCTCATCCCACTTAAATGGTGCTCGACGGAGTCGCCGACAGTGGAACAGTGGATGACCAGGGTAGAAGATATATATAGTATGGAATCCCTTACGGCATCGCTACACGGAACAGGAGACAAATGCGCCATCACGTGGCTCCCCTGGTGTACCTTCATGGCCCAGAGGCAGAACATGGCCGCAGGGACGGCGACCGCCTAGACGTCAAGATCTAGGGAGACACCGTATTTTTCTTCCTCTTTTTCCTCCTTTCCCCCCCCCCCTTTTTTTTTTTTTTTTTTTTTTCTTCTTCCTCCTCTGTGGCCCCGCTCACCCACCCCGCTTCCCAGCCCCCCCCCCCCCACGATTGGAGGGATGGGAGCCCGGTGGGGCCGAGACGGAGATATGGAGCGAGAGGGGAGCTCATGACCTGAGCAGACGTGAAAATGTGATCCGTGCGGTGGGGACAGGGTGCACCCGGTGGGGACACCTGGGATGGACGACTGAGACGAGCAACAGTAACTTATCGGGTAATCGCCCTGGACCTAACACGCACATAGCCCTGTAGTGACACGCACCAGGGGACGGCCTTGACACGTCCCAGTCGTCACCCACATACACCTGACAACGCTCCTCACCTGTGGCACGCTCGGGCCGTGGCGAGATCTCTCATCATGGGTGCACTCTTGCCGGAACGGTCGGAGGGGCGGCATCCCCTCCCCCCCCTCCCCCCAAGAGGGGGGGGGGGGGAGGGGTTAGATCGCGGGGAGGAGCACTAGTCCTACACACAAGCTGCTCACTAATCGCCTGAACGGAAAAAATCTACCCCTGCACACACGGCCTCGGTCACTACCACACATGAACGCATTACTCCACAGGGATGGCACTTTCTATGGAAGGGAGAGGGGGCATGGAGGAGGAGGGAGCTGAGGGGGGAGTGGATATGGGAGGGGAGTGAGAGGGAGAGGGGAGAGGTGAGAGTGGGAGGACAGGGGAAGGAAAGACACTAACATAGGAAAACATAAAAGAAAAAAGAAAGAACCTAGGATAACGAACAGCTAAATAATCCCTCAACCGAGAGATCGGCCGAACTCAATATTAAGACATATTGCTGCGTTTTAGCTCCACATGTTTATTGCATTATATGATCTATGAGAGACTGGGGTTGATATGCAATGTACTAGACTACACCTGCTATGTATAATCTGTACTGTATCCCAATCTTCTTTCTGTACCCCATGCGATTCTGTACATCAATAAAAAATGATTGACAAAAAAAAAAAAAAAAAAAATCTCTCTGTCTTCATGTTAATGTATGCTATCCAACTTACTACTGCTCTCACCTATATAGTACTATCTGTGTTTCCCCTCCTTTAGAAGTAATCCATTAGGTTGATTGCCGACCAACTGTTAACAGCATGGAGCTTGTTCATTAAGCACCGAAATATCGAGAGCTGAAAACAGAATTGTAACATTTAGGCTGAAATAACCACGCTGTCGGTATGAATTCGTTTTGATCATTTTTCAAGATTATCACTTTTTGCCTATATTTAGCATTTTGTTTCTTTACTCTTATTCCAATTCAGGTCTTGATTACCTATCAGCCAATCATGTGTATTGCCAGTTTAACAGATCAAGATAGGCCTTTCCCTTTAATACCCAGTGTTAAAAAATATCGAGACTCGTTTATGTACTTTCCATTGAAATGATCGGATTCTATGATTTAATAGCATTTACTGAAGATATAACCCTCAATAAATGGCTTTGAAAATAAAAACTGCCAAAAGCTTTTGAAAAAATGATTTTCTTTTTACATTAACAGCCAGCGGACACACAGTTAAAATAAATCCTGTAGGAGGGGTCAATATGACCTCCACATTAGTACCATGCTACGAGCATAAAATAAAATAAATGAAAACAGAAAATATAATAAAAAAAACACACAAAAAAAATATTAAATCAAAAATGTGACACAAAAAAATTATCCTTCTCCCCACGAGTGGGAAAAGTCTCTATAAGTGCCCTGTGAGATAAGTCAGATTGAGACTAGTGTGGGAATTTTCTCACCTTATCTATTTAATTTATATCCCCACTATGGGGGCAGTGGGTGGACCTTGATCTGACCATCTCCCCTTTTTTTTATTGTGTTCCCTATCCAATTCCCATGGGTGGGGGACAAGGGGACCAGGTTTCCCCTGCACATTACTAGTGATTGTGCAGCTATAGCTGCCAAGTCACTAGTCTTTTATTACAGTGAGGAGCCACTGACTGCTCACTGTTTAGTGAACATGCCTTCACTCGTAGCATGGTGAGAGGGGTTATGCAAGAGGTGTAGAAATAAATTAGTTTCCCAGGCACATTTATTAGAGGTTTTTTTTTCACCCAGCTGTCCTGTTTACCTGGCATTAAATGTAGCCGAAATTCCATAAAAATACAAACCAAATCGAATGGAGAATTTCCGACAGTTTTTTGCTAATACTTTTGAATTGAGGCCTCAGTGTAGTGATAAAACATCTGATTGAGTTTTGATTTGTGAGTTTTCAAAACAAAATGAAGCACCACAAAAGGGTCTAAAAAAGCAAAGTTGCCAGATCGCACATTACAAGTAACAAATAGAGGATCTACAATCACGTAGACAGACCTTTAATTATTAAGCTGCATTATACAATAGCACTGAATAGCGGTGGAATTTGAGACCCTTTAACATTATTCAATAATGTGATAATGAATAAGAATAAGAAGATTAGTACAGACTAGTAAGATACAAGCCCAATACCAATACTATTACCCTTATTAAAGTACAAGTTCAACATTGGGATGAGAAAACCTTAAAAAAGTATAATTCACAACTTTATTAAATCCCTATAAGGATGATACAAAAATAATACATATCACAATAATGTGATAATGCCTCGTAAGGTTTTATATAGACATGTAAAAAAATAAAATGTTTAAACATAAATTAATAGTGTTGTCGCGAACCCGAAATTTTCGGGTCGCGAACGGCGAACGCGAACTTCCTCAAATGTTCGCGAACCGGCGAACCGCACGAACCGCCATTGACTTCAATGGGCAGGCGAATTTTAAAACCAACAGGGACTCTTTCTGGCCACAAAAGTGATGGAAAAGTTGTTTCAAGGGGACTAACACCTGGACTGTGGCATGCCAGAGGGGGATCCATGGCAAAACTCCCATGGAAAATTACACAGTTGATGCAGAGTCTGCTTTTAATCCATAAAGGGCAGAAATCACCTGACATTGACACCTGTCCTCAAAGCCCCTGATACACACTGACACAGAGCAGAATAGAGACTGTTCCCCGTCCTCAGAGACCATGATACACACTGACACAGAGCAGAATAGAGACTGTTCCCCGTCCTCAGAGACCATGATACACACTGACACAGAGCAGAATAGAGACTGTTACCCCTACATAGGGTCACTTGGCAGATATGGCGGGGTCGTGGGAGGGGGAGGATGACTTTCACCTCTTCCCCTGTTAGATTCCCGTTGTGCTGTGACATCACTCTTATACGCTGTGTAAAGCATACTATTTAATTTGATCAGCATGGCCACTTGAGTTTTTATAGTTTTCACGCTGCTTGTAGTTTATATATGACACAGAAGCTGGCAGGCAGGCAACTGCTCTTCTATTACAGTGAAAAAAAATTATTTCTTTAAAATCTAAAGCTTAAGCTATTGTTAAAACAGATATGAGTGGTGGCACTGACTGTGCAAATGGGCAAGGCATCCAACCTGACACAGAAGCTGGCAGGCAGGCAACTGCTCTTCTATTACAGTGAAAACTAATTATTTATTTTAAATCTAAAGCTTAACCAATTGTTAAAACAGATATGAGTGGTGGCACTGGGCAAGTAGGCACAGTATCCAATGTGAACCTCACACAGAAGCTGGCAGGCAGGCACCTGCAATTACATTACACAGGAAAAAAAAAAAAAAAAAAGCAGCCTGATGTTATAGCCCTAAAAATCCTTCAGGATTGTAGTGGACACTGAATACCCTAGCCTAGCTATCAATTTCCCTATCTAATCAGCAGCAGCTAAACTTTCCCTCCTCTCACTAAGCATGCAGCTTCAGAATGAATCGAAAATGGATGCAGGGAGGGAGGTTGGAGGGTGTGGAAGGGAGGGAGTGCTGCTGATTGGCTGGAATGTGTCTGCTGACCAAGAGGCACAGGGTCAAAGTTTGCCCAATGATGATGAATAGGGGGCGGATCGAACCGCCCATGTGTTCGCCCGCGGCGGCGAACGCGAACACGCTAAGTTTGCCGGGAACTGTTCGCCAGCGGACAGTTCGGTACATCACTATAAATTAAACAATTAATCCGAATAAAAAACTTTTTAATCGACACCCAAATTAATAGATTATTCTACTAAATAAATAGAAGAATCGATAGCTATATTGTTTGCTTTTGCTTCGGACAAATCAATTTGTTTATAAAAGGCGTTCGTGCACATCTGTTTTTATTTACTAAATACTGGACTGAATTAAACACTTTAATTTTGTGTTTAGCAAATGTAAAAAAAAAAGATAATTTGTGCACCATATGGTAAGGTTGAACGCACCCTTTCACCTGTTCTACACGTAGAAGTCAGTAGAAACTAACAGGGAGATATGGGGTACAGAGGACAAACTGTATTTTCCCCTCCTCCTTTCCGTTTGTTTTTAAAATATTTTAAAACGTAGCTCTATGCACAGTCCAGGACATCTATGCTACAAGGACTGAAGATGAAGCGAACGTCTTATAAGAGCTTTCATACGAATACATTGTAAAATTATTTTGTATACCATGTATGTAGTTTACTTAGACATGTCCGTATGAAAACACTCTGTTGCTTTAAGACATACCCGGGTGGTGTAGGTCATCGCTAAGCCTTACAAGATTTGAAGAGAAACAGTTTAAAACTGGAGGTATCAGGCAGATAAAGTTTGCTGTGCAGTCCTTTTCTATACAACTCTCCCATGACCTACAGCCTCTCTAACACTGCAGCTGTTCTGATCAACTGAGCAGCTAAACACCTGTCACCTCTCAACAGAGAAGAGTTAATCAGTTCTTCAGCAGTTGCAAATAGTTTTTAACTATGTAACTGTTAAGAGGCCCTCGTTCGTACGTTGGAATCATGTTCTGCGTGTTGTAATGTTGCCGTTCTCGGCCTCCTTCCTTTCTGTAGATTCTATCTATATCTCTGTTTTTGCAAACCAGAAGTGAGCTGTGAAATCCGTAATTAGGCTAAAATGTATGAAAATGTATTTCTGCCAGGAAGATGTTGTAGAATTGCTAGATTTTCGGACTCATTGTGTGTAATTAAATGTCCGATAGACTTAAAGTGACAATCCAGGCATTTTAACCATCAATGTTCTTTGGATTTATTATGGTGAAAATGGTAATTTTCATCCTCGTGTAGATTGAAGTCACATTTAACTTCTTTGTATCTGCTGTTTTAACTCCAACTCCTCCTCGTGTGATATTATCTAGAAAGCGCATATCTGCAAAATATCTAGAAATCTGTACACACGCGCAGATTAGGCTTCTTACTGCCTCATTAATTGCAATTCATAAATGAATAGGTAAATAAATGAGACAACCTAGCAGTCCTACTGCCTTTGTGACCACGTCTAGTCCATCTAGTCCATTTCCCATAGATGCTGTGCATAAAGTAGGCTGAAAATTGCCACTTCCTGGATAATGCTGATGGGTTAGCTCTATAATCCAGAAATTAACTGCAAAAAAAGGAACATTCAGGAGTATAATTAAATGTATCTTTATTATAATTTTTTGTGTGCATTTTTTTTGCTTTATTTCTGTAATGCTTTCATCAACGGTCAGCATATCCTCCATAAAATGTCCGTTTAAATGAATGCTACAGGCACACTATGGCCTTGACAGTGGAAGGCAATTACGCAGCACAGAACCAAGTTGTTTTCATTAAGAAATGCTAAAATGTGTGTTTTAATTTAAAAAGAAAATATGCCTACAAACTGGGAACATCTGTCTGACCTTGCAGGAGAAATAATGTTCTAAAATAGATGTAAGCAAAAGCATACCTGTGTTGGAAGATGTTCACTCAGATTTGATGTTCTCATGGCAACTTTCCATTTTACCATCCAAGGAAATTCCTTGGCACACACAAGGCTGACCACATTACTATTTATTGAGGGATGCTTTTAAAAACATATACATCAGGATTGCACGTAAAATGAGGGCTGCAGGCTGTCTTCTACATTTTGCTGGCTTTAACCCAGAAGTATGTACTTTTAGAATGGCCTGTGAAACATTGTTGATATAATTAGCCAGAGCATAAAACATTTCACATTGGGTATATATGTTCTATGTGCAGTAGGTAGACTCTCATACTCTACCCAAAGGTTCCGTCAGTTGAGTAGAAAGAATTTCACAATTCTGCAATCAATTACATAGAGACATAAATTACTGCATTTTAACCTCAACAATTCATACATGATTAAAGCATACAGACTACATACAAAAAACATACAGACAAACATATATGTCTCGTTCACTAAGAACAATATCCCAAATGTGCAAACATGCCTTATATTGGCAAAATGGTCACTCCAGCACACATAGAATTGTAACAAAGTTGCAGTAGGCACGGGATATGACTACCTTCTTGGTTGGAATGAACTTGAACTTCTTCCACACATTCAAATATCGGGAAAGGTAGTCAGGAAGGGACATCTAAAAAGAAACAGTGTTAAGAATATTTTTATTGTAGGAATAAGGTAGTAAGAAGGTAACATTTTTTCATAGCTACTCACAATGGCCTGTCGTATACGGACATCCGTTGAAATTAGTAGATTCAGCTATTGGTTCCAGATGTGTAGACTCAAGTACATCTGAATTGACAAACATGGGTGGGAGAAAGATTCCTCCAGTTTTTCATGTTTTGATTTGTACTCAGCTTCAGTAAAGTAAGAACCCATTGAAGCGGTCTGGGTGCAGTGGTCCTTTAGTTTTAATACTGTAATCTAAAACATTGCAATTTAATAGATAGAGCAATGTTTTGAGTGTTAAACACACCTCTAGTGGCTGTATTCCGGACAGCCACTAGAGGGTGCTTCCACCACAACATGATCGAGTATCACTCAGCCACGTCACACATGTGGATATCATCCCTGATGCTTCTCTATGAGAAGCATTGGACTGGACAATCATTAACGAAACAACACCTCCACGATGATGTTGTTGGAGAAGGAGCGTGCAGCAGCACAAAGTGAGTCTCGGAGCTGGTAAAAAACCTAGTAGATGTTTACCAGAAAATTTCATTAAAACAAGAAGGGGGAAGAATAAGGCCAGTTAACAAAGAGGTAATTATAAAAAGAGCTTAAGCAGGTTAACATATCATCAAAGTAGCTAATGATAATAGGGGACCATGTGCTACTTACTTTACATACTGTATTACACCACTTGTCACTGCACTTACTGTATTACACCACTTACTACTGTACTTACTGTATTACACCACTCTTTACTCTACGTACTGTATTACACCACTTACTACTGTACTTACTGTATTACACCACTCTTTACTCTACGTACTGTATTACACCACTTAATACTGTACTTACTGTGTTACACCACTCTTTACTCTACGTACTGTATTACACCACTTACTACTGTACTTACTGTATTACACCACTCTTTACTCTACGTACTGTATTACACCACTTGCTACTTACTGTATGATACATAATGCCTTTGTCAAGTGAACAAAATCAAATTCTAGTAAATTGCTTGAACATTACATTTGATCATTTGTACTATATTTGTACACTGTAAAATCACATCAAATCTAATTAATACATTTACTCCACAATTTAAAAAAAAAATAGTAACTTGTGTTAATATGCTTTAGTTTTCATGTATGTATATACATTTATTTTAAATTTAAGTCTGATTTGCAAACTCTTGTGAACTTTAGGATCATGTTACAAAGAAGTCGCCTAATCAGCTAAAGAGAAAGCCTATTTCAGGTGATTATCAAGATGCTTCCATTCATTTATGTCTAGAATCATGCCTCAAAGCTTTCTATAATCTTTGAAGATGTTTTTGCTCGTATGTCATAATTTCTGTCTGCTCTGCTGTTCAAGTTAGGAGATATGAACACGGAAGCCGTAAATTGGCTAGTGAGCAGTCAGTTCCAATCAATGTTTTACGTTCAATTTGATAGCAGGAAGTGAACTGCGGAGAAATAGACAATGGTAGGGAGGCATAGACAGCAGGAGATACAGGAATGTAGGAAGAACATCTGTCTAGTATATTTCACAAACAATAAAAATATATAAATCCTCTATACTTTGAATTTATTTTATCCGGTGTAATTTTGCTTGACTTGTGATTTTCGCTTCAGTTGAAATTATTGTACAAATCATTGGCTTTGCCAAATGTCTAATAAATCTAACTTAATACACAGGCCTAAAACTGTCGTAATATTAGCATCCATCATATATAGAGACTGCCGCAGCTTTATCAGTCAATTGTAAACCGTGGTTATTTGATAACCTAGTGACCTTTCAACTTCTAAAGTGCAAAGCCTGGCAAACAGCTTGCCCCACAATCAACATGAGTTCTTGTGAACATCAATCAATTGCAACCATCCATCAATTTTTGTCATCGACTCCCTAAGTTTGCATTTGGCACTTCTTCAGCTCCTTGTGTATATCACTACACAGTAGCAAATTAGAGTTAGAAGTGGCTGATGCTGTACCAGTTTGCGTAATAAACTCCTCTGCCAGCCTCATCTACCCTATGTCCAGGTAATCTCACCCCTCTTTCAGTCTTCACACTAATTCCTCTTTCATTATGGATTTAGTTCAATGTTTGGTGCTTACATACCCAGCTATACATAACTGCCCTTGCTTACATCTCCTCCTTTTCACTCTTCCAATGACCTATTACAGTCATGTTCTAGCACCCCTAATTACTTGTTTAAAGAAGCCTATTAGCGCTCCCCTTAACCCGTCATTCCCTGCAACCTACTGCGCTGTCCCATCCTTGGGTACATTTAACATGTTCTATATTCTTGCTTCCCTTTATGTATTTATCCCTCATCCCTTTAGATTGTAAGCTCACAGGGGCAGGGCCATTTTCACCTACTGTTTTGTTACAATTAAATGTTTATTTTGTTGCCTATTGTACAGCGCTGTAGAATAGGTTCGCGCTATATTAATAATTATAGTTCTGATATGTGAATAGTAGTAAATTTAGGCCCATAATTATCAAGGAAAAAGTCAGATGTTTTTCTGGGCAAAGTACTACATAAGGAGTAATCACTATGCAAACCAGCAGAATGTCTCCAGTTGTTAATTCAGCAATTTCTCCTGAACAGCATTGTTTTTGTCTTGATAAATATGGTTCTTCATATATACTGCAGTCTCATTGTATCCACTTTTAATCCCATGTTATCTAGTCTGCATGGACATGCTCGTGTTTATGTTTCCCCTGGTTGGACAATTGTCCCCTAAGATGATAGTAGATATGTCGTCTAGGTACTGTGTCCAAATACTTCTGTGGCTCACTGTTCATTTCTACATTCCTTTTGTAGGTACCAAAGACAGGTGAAAAAGAAGAATGCAGCTGTCTTGCAAACATCTTACAAGCCTCTTTCTCATCTTAATTATGTAACATTTTCAAACCACGTTTGACACATTTCAAGCCCTTGACCTCTTGATTATTATATGGGATTTTACCTACACCTCCTCATTGTATTTATTTATACTGCATAATTTATATAGTTCATCAACCTACAGAAAAACAGTTTAAAACCCTGTTTACATGACTATGACTGTGTATGAACTTGTGCTCCTAATATTTGCATTTGCATTTTCTTTTCTCAATTTAAAAAAAAAAAAAAAAAACTGTGTTCCTTGGCTAAAAATGCCTTTTTATTGTTCCCTTAAGTCTTTAACTTCTTTAACTTAGATCAGTTTTCTGAAAATTTTCGTTTTTAAGTTTGTATAGTCGAAAATCAACCACACCCAGTGCAAGGATTACCACGGAACTTAGTGGAAACACCCACAAAAATTGATCATACTTACAAACATCTGGTATAAATGAAATACATCAGAGATGACGGCAACTATGCAATTTAAGCATATTTAAAGGTATATATTGTCCAATATTTTGGGGTACCAATGGTGTATGTTGCTTCGGGTTCTGCCAAGTATAAGTCCCTTCACAATAAATTATAATATAGATGTGCGTGTGTCTTGTATGTTTATGTTTATAAATGCATACATGTAGGTATAAATCCGTATGTAAATGTGAATATACACACAGTCACATAGGTATATTTCGCCTATGTATGAACATCAGCCATTTTTATTTAATACCAAGAGAGAATAATTATTAATAGTATGTACCAAACAATACTCCACCAAAATTAGCCTTTACAAATCCACAAAAAAGCACAGTTTTTTTTTTCTGGATCTTTACCTGTGAATAAAGACAGATTTCACTCAGATTTTCAGCCGTGTTTACGTAACAGCTGCCTCTAATCAACAAAAACACCAATTTTAAACGCTTTTCTTATAATAACTTGAGCATATGCACACACTTAAAACAAAACAATCTGGTAGTATATGCATTATTATTATCATCAGTGGTACAGTTACTACCTATTATTTTAAACAGATCCTATATGAAAACACAGAAAAATATTGTATGTTCATTGAATAATGGTTTCGTTTGGCTACTCAAAGTAAATACCTTGTAATGCTTTTTAACTTTATGTCCTCACATGTTTTGAATTGAAATGGTGAAATGCATAGGACTCTGTTACTTATTGTGTGTGCTATTATCCAGTAAATGGTGATTCATTCGTTAAGAATGAGGACCACTGCACACTATGAAGGGATCCAGATGGAGTATAGCTCCTGTGAGATCCAAACCTCATATCTAAGCTGTCCGGAGTTCTGATGTGTTCATGGATGGTCATACAATCCCTCTGTAATTACTGGCTTTCTGCATGGTCTATATAATCTGTGCATATACATTTCAAGTTTAACCATATTGGAATTCAGACTTCCAATGCTTCCTTAACGAGACTCAATAAATGACTAACTATTTTCAAATGTTCCACCTGGCTCATGTACAAACTCCAAAGAACATAATGAATTCAACTAGGAACATAACCTCACTTCAAAACATACCTGTCAACAATCCAGATGACAATAGAGGGACACATTTGTGTTTTACGGGCCGTGTTTGGTGATTTGCGGTTTGCTCAGGATTTAATCAAGAATTTTTAGCTTTCTTCTTAACCAATAGTTATCTACGTAGTTGTATTAGTTATTTGTAGAATCACCAAAGTTTCTACAAATGTTCATACATTATAATTTATAAACAAGTGTAGCCACACTGTAGTGACATTTATTGTTGTGGAGCTCTACAATAAACTCTTAAAACAATGTATTAATGTAAACTTTATTGATGTGGAGATCTGTGATACCTTCATCATAGACCAACTGTATGTTGCTGATCATGTTATGCTGTGGTGCTATGTGCTATTTATATTTTGTACTAATTACTTGGTGGATTACTGATCTCGGTGGTAAGTGTGACTCTGTCAGTAGGTTTCATACTTACCTGAGTTTGAAGTATCCAATATTTTCAAATATTTTAAAGTTTATGTATCCTGGAATAAAGTTTTTATTTTTGCCAAGCATCTGATGTCCAGTCTCCTGCTCTGATAACGTGGACCCTGTAGCCAGTATTGGCACCCTTGAACCTGTAATAGAGAGCCTGGGACGGCTCTGGGCCATGTTAATGGTATTCCTACTTTTATACCCTACATTTTATATTTTTATACAGTACACACTATGTTGTTTTAATTTTGTTTTAGGTATTCTGTGATATCCCAATGGATTCTAGTGATATGGTTGTATTTTCTGTGTTTTTATACCATACACTTTAATACTGGTGACTCTATGTACACTGGTATCACGTTTGTTTGGGGAAGCACTTTGTATATCAGTTTCATAATCAGGTTTTGGGGACCTCACTTCTATTAGTATTTTATCCATTAGAAATGCCTTTACACACTCTTCATGTATAATTTTGAACGTTTGTCCACTGACAAAGAATTGATCAGTCTATAATTTTAATGGTAGGTGTAGTTTTACAGTGAGAGACAGAATAACAAAAAAAAATCCAGAAAAAGTTATAAATTGATTTGCATGTCAATGAGTGAAATAAGTATTTGATTTCCTGTCAATTGCATGTCAATGAGTGAAATAAGTATTTGATTTCCTGTCAATCAGCAATATTTCTGGCTCCAAGGTGTCTTTTATACAGGTAACGAGCTGAGATTAAGAGCAATCTCTTAAAGGAAGTGCTCCTAATCTCAGCTCGTTACCTGTATAAAAAACTCCTGTCCACAGAAGAAATCATTTGATCAGATTCCAAACTTTCCACCATGGCCAAGACTAAAGAGATATCCAAGGATGTCAGGGACAAGATTGTAGACCTACATAAGGCTGGAACGGGCTACAAGACCATCGCCAGGCAGCTTCGTGAGAAGGTGACAACAGTAAGTATGATTATTTGCAAATGGAAGAAACACAAAATAACTGTCAGTCTCCCTCGGTCTGGTGCTCCATGCAAGATCTCACCTTATGGAGTTTCAATGATCATGAGAACGGTGAGGAATCAGCCCAGAACTGCATGGGAGGATCTTGTTAATAATCTCAAGGCAGCTGGTACCATAATCACCAAGAAAACAATTGGTAATACACTACTCTGTGAAGGACCCGCAAGGTCCCCAGCTCAAGAAAGCACATGCACAGGCCTGTCTGAAGTTTACCAATGAACATCTGAATGATTCAGATGAGAACTGTATGAATGTGTTGTGGTCAGATGAGACCAAAATCGAGCTCATTGGCATCAACTCACCTCACCGTGTTTGGAGGAGAAAGAATGCTGTATATGACCCCAAGAACACCATCCCCACCGTCAGTCATGGAGGTGAAAACATTATGCTCTGGGGATGTTTTTCTGCTAAGAGGACAGGACAACTGCACTACATCAAAGGGACAATGGACGGGACCATGTACTGTCACATTTTGGGTGAAAACCTCCTTCCCTCAGCCAGGGCATTGAAAATGGGTTGTGGATGGGTATTCCAGCATGACCTATATGATTGCCAACAAGGGTTTTCCCACCAAATACTAAGCTATATATAACTTTTTTGACATGCATTTTTCTGGATTTTTTTTTAATTTTTATTCTGTCTCTCATTGTTAAAATATAGCTACCATTAAAAATATAGACTGATCATCTCTTTGTCAGTGGTCAAATGTTCAAAATCAGCAGGGGATCAAATACTTTTTTCCCGTACTGTATATGTTGCTGGTCTTATCATTAGCTAGCCCAGAGCTGATGCTCTTGCTAAGCACAAGCCTGTTTGTTACTTGTCAAACTCAAGGAATACAGACTTTTTGCGCACTTGTTCAATACAATAATGAACTTTTAAACGTCAGCAAGTGAATGGATTGTGTCATTGAGAACTTAAAAACAACATGCACAAGTTTACTCCTACTCTATCCCCTGTGAGTAGTGGATTTATGGTGAGTGGAAGGAGTGTCGGATTGCCTCCTGTACTATACGATGGGTTCATGAATGAAGTCCACAATGCCTTGGCTACAAATATGTCCATCTGTCTCCCCCATAATGTATTTTCCCACTATAAATAATATGTTGCACCTTATAAATTGAGTGGCGGCTTGCCCACTGCTTCTGCTCATGCCCCATCCTTACAGATTTGTTTTGGTCTGAACTGCAATTCATCCAAATTTGGGCAGAGGTCAAATTCCTGACCTCTGAGCTGAAATACACCAGAATCATGAACCAAGAGAAACGTACAATTGCTGAGTATGTCTGTTTCAGTTTGTGATTCTGAATTTCATCCATGGCCCCTAAAAAAGAAAGGATTGATGGTAAAAATGATGATTGATGATTAGGGAACAGTCACTAAATGTTGACTAATAATAATAATAAAATATAAGAATAATAACAAACTAATAGTACCTGGATGCATACTTTAACATGGAATGTTAACCCGAGCCTCAGAGAGATATCCATTAAGGTGGGAAAAAGAACCTCAATAGCGGATTTTTAAAACCCATTTGTATAGAATGATTGTCTGTGCCAAAAATTAAATCTATGGTGATGACTAATATAATGTATTGTCTGTGTCGCGAATGGAGAAGCCATTAAAAAAATGTTTGGTATCTTCTAGTCAATGACATTGCTCAATTCCTTTTCCAGTTAATTCAATTTATTTATTTTTGTAACAAACTATAGTGACTTCTAAACCACCGCATTTCCTTCAAAACTAATTAATCATGTCTGCAAGAGAGGATTCAGAATAACCTCCTAGTTTGTTTAATTCAATTGTATTTATTAGTCGTCAGATAGGTTTAATAACTGCAGACTGTAAAGTGCTGGACCTGTGCGATCTTGCTCTTTATAATTGAAGTTTGTTCTTTGCACAGATTCACGTTAATGGGTCCCTGACTCAGAAACAGATAAATAAGAGCATACTCAAGGCTGAAGTAGCGTAGAGATCGTATTTTCAGTCAGCTGAGACACAGACAGCTGAAACGCGACAGACATGTTAAAATACAATTGTCATTAAGGGAAAAAAAATATAGAAGGGTGATAGTAGTGAAGGGGAAGCCAAGTGCATCCACTGAACATAGTAACAGCTAATTAGAGCCAGAAGGATTCTTTCTTTACAGGAGTGTGTCCTTCACAGTCATGTGCTCCTGCAGTGGAAAGTGTCTATGTCAATGCAGCTCATTAGGCGACAGATAACTAATGCATTTAGCCTTGTCGCTTGGACAGGGGACGACAATCTCTTGCAGCGCAGTGTCCTGACATTTCACTTGCTTCAGCGTCAGCAGTTGGTCAGATGAAATGAAAGTTCTGTATATGACAGGTTAAAATGAAAGCTTCATTTTTGTAGAGACGAAAGAAAGAAAGAGAGAAAGGAACGAAGGAGAGAGGAAGGACGGGAGGGAGAGAAATAAAGATAAAAAGAGGGAAAGTTTGAATGTTTTTTTTTTTTATTAAGCAATTTCAAATTCACAATGGTCATTCAGTGTCACATGTTATGCAGGGTATATACAATTACAGAAAAGAAATGATTTGGTTATGCATTTACAGCATAGTGTACCACTCTGAACAGTTTTTGTTTTTCAACCTAGGGTGGGGGGGGGGGGAAGGGGTGACGGGTTGAGAGAGCTGAGTTTGCCCAATATGTTCCAGTGAGGTGTCTTATCAGGGTTATTGAGGGGTACTTATTGACATCTCGTTTGATAGGGATGTGAAGCGAAGTGTGATGTTGGACACACAGGCTGTCGTCTTCATAACATACATTTGTATAGCTTATACAGTTTCAGTTGTACTCATTATGAGCTCAGCTGTGGACACTTCAAGACAGTTTTCTCAGGTGAAGGTGGGGGCTGCGGCCTCTAAAGACCTCCCACATCTGCCAATCCCTGCTCCAGAAGGTTGCTTTGGTGGAGAGAGCTGTTCTGCACGAGGATTCATAGAATCGGATCATAGCAACAAGCTGTAAGCACTGTGGTATGGTCGGAGCCTCCAGCTTTTTCTATGATCTACATATCAGAGCCACGGCCGCAATGTTAATCTGGTAATTAGGTACCTTGTTGCTTTGGGTAATTTGGGTGGGTAGTTATTGAGTAAGAGACATGTATGGTGTTTTAGGTAGGTTAGTGTCTGTGCTTTCTCGGATTCGAATGGGTTTTAATGTTTGTGCTGAGTAAATCCTCTTCTGTACAGTTGGCTATTTCACGAGCATAAGTGGCTCTGTCAAAATAATTAAAATCTAAGCCCTACGTTATTATTATTGTAATTACCATTGCTTGGATTCGTTCATGCACCAAACTAGGAAACGCCACTTCTACCCATTAACTATAACGTCACAGTGAAACCCACATTGCACTTGGGGAAGTTGATAGACCACTTTAGTGTCACCAGCTTTCTACACAAGTAGGGGACAACAAACAAAGCAGCAGGTGGGCAATGTAGGCTGATTCAATGACAAGTAGGGTGTTTATGGAGCAGCAGCAAACATACAATCTTTTGGCCAAATTAGATTTGCGGCCTCTCAATATACCACATGGTACCAGCTTCTCATGTTTGCGTGATGCTTTGTATTTCTAATGTCATGTGACACAATGTCATGTGACTGTTCTCCACAGTGCTGGCACAGTGGAGAACAATAATTTCTGTACACACTCACCCAAACCTGGAAAATGAATGGAGGGCAACACAAGCAACTATTGGGGCTACTGATGTCCCCTAAAACTGGTGCTCTGGAGCTCCTAAGCCAAATTGCAGATTCTGCTGCCTACTTGAGCTGGGAGCGCAGTGGACGGCCGCCGTTCCGTTCTCAAGCCTGAATGCTGTGCAATGGCTCCTTGAATATCATCTTCCTTGTCCCATTTCCCCCCCATGGACCAGTGGGGGTTAACCTGGACCGCCCTGGACGTCTCCTAAGCTGTCATCAGAAAGGCTTGTTGGGAGTGCACCGAAGTTTGAAATCAAAGATGGCCGCTGCAGCGGTTCATACTGAATTGGCTATGTCACTTAGCCTAAGAAAGGGCTTCAAAGATAGGACTGACATTGACTCCTGCACTCCACTTTGGCCCAAGCTGTTTCATCACAGTGCCAACCTGCCTCGGCATGAAAGAATGGGGCTCTCTGCCTTGTCTAATCGGGCGGCACTTATGCCTAGCTCCTGCATCCACTTACCTGGACTTCGAGCCTTGTGGAGGGGAACTCCCCATTGCAGCCCTGCACCCACAGAGTGCGCCTCTCCCGGATTACCGATCATGGCTCATCGAAAGGAACCGGATCCGAGGGCATCAGATGATGGCTCGAGTAGAGCTCTGGGGATGGTGGAGTGGTCTGAGCTGGAACTGTTGCTGTGCTGGGACTACCCTTAATTTACCTACCAGAGGTACCAGAGGTTGGAGTGGGATGAGAGATTCTCAAGAGGAGCTACAATTATGCTATTATTATGCACATGCACAGTAGTCATTTGCCAAAATTGTCTGTACTATGCAAGATCAAGGCTCTAGGCTTCCTGGGACTCCAGTGGAATTTTCCTGTTTTACCATTATTGTGTTTTAGCATGTTAAAATACTGTTTTGTATGACCTAGCCTAGCCTATACCTGTGCTCATATGTTTCTCCTGCCCAGATGATGATGATATGCTTATTATTAATGCTTATCCTGTTTGTCTTTTAATCGAGTTAATCTACTTAATTTCATCACCCTGTACATCTATTTTGGGGTCAAGAAGGAATTTTTTCCTAGTTTGTTGCAAAATTGGAAGCGCTTCAGACTGTGTCTATTGCCTTCTTTTGGATCAACAGCAAAAGCATATGTGAGGAAGGCTGAACTTGATGGACGCAAGTCTCTTTTCAGCTATGTAACTATGTAACTATGTAACCTTATGCACACAGCATGTTTACTCTTTGCCATACCGTTATTCTCAACCTGTGCTGTGACCATATTATCTTGATATGCTTTAAAAATATATATATGTATACACTCTCACTGCTCTAATATGTCTAATACATCATAACTTTTCTCATTTATAATGTCTTACCTTTGTTACCACCAAGCATAACAAAAATAAAGAATTATAAAAAGTATAAACCACACTACTAATCAGGCTTGGAGTCTGGAAAGTATATGCAGTTTGTACATTAACCCGAAAAACACTATTTTCACACTAGTACACAAAATGTACTGTAAATGTGTTGTATATCATTTATCACTAGTAAGATTTGTCCCAAGTGCACAGCCGTATGATAGCTGGCTGTCTGGATAAGGTAATGTACACAGCACAGATAAAAGGTAAAAGGTGAGACGCAAAGATTTCTACAAACGTTCATAAAATATTATCCACTCAATGCACTTTTCAGGGCCGAATCTGCTTTTTATTGTTATGAGTGAATCGCTGTGAGTCATCTCTTTCACGCACCTTGGGGAAAAATATATATTTTTATGGTTATCTTTCTCAACAATGTAACAATTTTCTGAGAGGTAAAATGAGAAAATAATACATTGCAGAAAGGTTTTGTAGATATTTCTAATAGTATTCCTGTAAAAGTAGTAAATGCTAGCAGATTTAAAACAATTCAGAAATTCTAGGCTTTTCCATAAGGCTGTTCTGAAGAACAAACATTTGAAAACAAATTATGAACCATGTTAAAAAAATAAAAACTACTTTTTTGAACAACTAAATACAATAGAATGACATTCACATTTCAAACATTACACATTAAGGATGGTAGAAGGTGGAAATCCATTATTATTTTTTAAGAAGAATGGTCATAAAGTGCAGAATTAAGATGTGCAAGTGGAGAAGAATGGAGTTTGGAAGCAGGGAGCATAGTATATGAGAGATGACAGTGAAAGGCTGAAAGTCTATGAGCTAATAGACTTCTCTAAAAAAGAGACTCCAAAGACTCCAAAGACTCCAAAGACGGGGGAGTTGGTTATTCCTCAAGAGGACATTCCATAAGGAGGGGGCAGTCCTTGAGATGTCCTGCAGAGTCTAAGATGCGGGTGTGTGAGCAAGACAGTAGCAGGTCATCGGTGGAATTAAGAGGCCAGGTTAGAGTACATCTTCCAATGAGGGAGGAGATTTATGTAGGGGCATGGTTACGGAGAGCTTCATAAACTATGAACCAAATCCTAAATGAAAGAAGAAGACAGTGTAGAGACAGACAGAAAGTTGCGGGACGCGAGATAGCAGAGTCTGGTAGAAGCATTTATTATGAACTGCAGAGGGGCAATCTGGGCACTTTTAAGGCCGACAAGCAGAGAGTTACGATGATCAGGGTGGGAAATAACGAGAGAATGGACAAGTGTCTAAGGTACATCCTGAGTGAAAGCCACATAATTTGGTAATACATTTCATGTAAGGATTGAAGTAAAAGTCACAACCAATAGCCAACCAAGGCAATGTGCCTGTAGGGTAGAGGTTATGATTGGTTGCTTTTAGCATTATTAGCTTTTTTTTTTTTAATTGGTGTTAAATTTATTTTGTACTCTGGCTCAAAAGAAGAAGAAATCTTCCCACTATGGGAAATAATTAAAGGATCACTCTAGGGCCAGGAAAACAGACTCGTTTTCCTGGCACTAGAGTGCCCTGAGGGTGCCCCCACCCTCAGGGACCCACTCCCGCCGGGCTCTGGGGGGAGGAAGGGGTTAAACTTACCTCTTTCTCCAGCGCAGGGCGGGGAGCTTTCCTCCTCCTCTCCTTCTTCCTTGCAACGTCATCGGCTGAATGCGAGCCGCGCTCGCATTCAGCCGGTCTCATAGGAAAGCATTATCAATGCTTTCCTATGGACGCTTGCGTGCTCTCACTGTGATTTTCACATTGAGAAGCTCGCAAGCGCCTCTAGCGGCTGTCAATGAGACAGCCACTAGAGGTTTTGGAGGCTGGATTAACCCTCAGTATAAACATAGCAGTTTCTCTGAAACTGCTATGTTTATTAAAAAAAGGGTTAATCCTAGAGGGACCTGGCACCCAGACCACCTCATTAAGCTGAAGTGGTCTGGGTGCCTAGAGTGGTCCTTTAAGTATTTAACGCACTGTTTGTTTAATGTTTTTTTTTTTATTTACTGCAGTAAAAGACATTCAATTCTCTCCCTCTCTAACTCTCTCTGTCTCTCTCTTTCTCTGTCTCTCTCTCTCTCTCTCTCTCTCTCTATATATATATATATATATATATATATCATATATATTTTTCTTGTTTTTTTTACATCAGCAAGGAAAGTGGGAGCAAAAGGAATTACAAAACAAGGGAAGCAATAAGTATTTATGATGAGCAGAGTAATGTCTAACAGCTGTCTGCAACTTGCTGGTATATTCGGTAGTTTTAGTTTGATTGACACCTACACACGAGCAATTGAGCAGCAATTAGCCCTGTGCTGCATACATCTTTTGCATCACGTGGCCTTATTTTTGAAAATCTGATTATTTAAAGCAGCAATATATTCCAGTCTCTTGGCTAGAAGATAGGTTGCTGTTATTTAAAAATACCCATGAGAATTGACAGGCTTAGGGTGCTTTATAATAAGGGCTATTACCAGAAGGGAGGTAGATGTTGCTAGGGGGGAGTTAGTGGTGGGGTTAAATAATTGATTCCCTTGAAGACGAACAGCCTTATGATCTGGCTCCCTGGAGAACACTTCTGCGGCTAGTAAATAATTAGAGAAAATACTTTCTATGAATAGCCTTCAGTAGGGCTCCAGACTCTCTTCTTAGACAGCCCAGCTTAGTGCTCACTATGTGGGGTGGGAGACAACGATTTCTTTTACAATAACACTATTTTTCACTGTATAGAGACATCTCTTGCAGGACATTCCATTACACTCCATGTAGCGAATCAAATTATCATGTACAGTTTTTTTGCCCTGTGGATTTTTCTGTGACAGTGGTTTTGCAAACCATTTTATGTTGTTAACAAAATTTAATGGATTAATAATGAAAATATTAACATAAATAATTTGCATTTGTCACAAAACATTGCCTTGGACGAAGCAGTGAGCAATTCACAGATAGCAATCATCTAAAGAATTTGCCTATTAGTCTAGCAATGTTTTTAATTCGCCTTTGTGCAATTAGTATATGGAAAATTAAGAATTTTAGAATAAACTTAAAGTATACTACACGTATTAAAATAAGCAATTAAATATCAACAGTGTTTGCGTCTGATTGACAAGTTCTCCCTACACATTTATTTTAGAATGCCCTAGAGCACAGTTGGACAATAATTTGTGAATCCAATGTTATTGGACCGACTGGCATCTGGCTAGCTGAGGGTGATGGGTGCTAGGGTCCTGCTGCAAAGGGAGGGACAGATCATGCTTGTCTAAGCACATTAGTGCAAAATTATGGACAACAGTGCAAAATGTCTTGACAAACTCTCGCCATTCCTTCACGCACACCAATGTCAGTAGGAAACAATTGGAACTTAACTTTTGATTTGAAACAAAGTGGGGCCCTATTCAGAGGGGAGGGCTATGAATTCTGTACCTTTGTGATTGTGACCTTTTTAGCTGGGAATTCAAAGCCACTTACTCGGCTGTGTGGGGTTTAATGAAAACAAGAAATCCCTTAGACGACTTGGCCCTGTCTCAGCTGCATCTCATGAGATCCTTACAGATACATCCATGGCAAATACAGAGTTTGAAGAATGTTTTAAGCTATTTTCAATGGAGAAGCATACATACTTCTTAAAATATGACAACCACTTATGTAAACTAATCTCCGTAGGTGTCCTGCTTTTGTCCAAATACTTTACTCTGCACATCTTGTTGCACCAGTTCACACACATTTGGCTTTTGAAATTAAATAGTGAGTAAGCATTGAGAACAGATTAATGTCAGGAATTCACTGAACTTTTGGCTTCCTTGCCATCAAATGTTGGCTGAGCAGAAAATACAATAACCATTATAAACAAGAAAAGAAGAGATCTTGGTTTACTCTTGTAAGAATGCCATGTGAATCTCAATGTCATCTGATGTGTTTCAATCCATATTTGGAGAAGATCTAAGATTTGTTAACAAAATTCTCAATTTAAATTTATCGAATAATACCAGCAGGGCCAGACAAAACACACAGTCACAAATTGGTACACAATCATGTGGTGACCTATATTATGGAATAAGATCTTGTAGTAATAATAATTCCTGTTTTTAATTATTCAAGTACAAGATGCTGAAGAGTGTACACAGGGCCTAATATAGGGGAGTGACATGTCCACAACAGATGTGTCTCTAGAATTCCAAGGTCAAATGATGTGTCCATATTCCTTTGATTTTACTCTACTATGGGTGAGAAATACTCTATACCTAAAAAAAGAAAAGACTATATAAACACATGTGTTTCCTGATTTGTGTATATGAGGGGAGCCCAAAAGGTAGATTTTGCCCAAGATTCTTTGCAGGCCTTTAGAATGACAAAGCAACATGGAAGCTTTAGTTTTGAAACATCTGAAAATCTAGCTTTTGGGCACCCGTGGCGTATACATTCTGTGCACTGAAAACGTGAGAATGAAAAATGAATAGTTACAATCCTGTTTGACACTAGCTGTTTGTGGTAGTCTAAACCGCAAGTGTTTAGATATTTTAAGGTCAATGGGTAGGTAGACTCTCTATAGGATTGGTAGCCAGCAGAGGAATGAGGATTATATATTAAAGGACAACTGTCACTTCCTGGGATTTCTAATATTATGTCCACTATACCCTATATTTAATAAATATATATTTGTGAGTTGTAAAAAATAAAATTACCGTATATACTCGAGTATAAGACGAGTTTTTCAGCACATTTTTTGTGCTGAAAAACCCCCACTCGTCTTATACTCGAGTCAATTGTCTGTATTATGGCAATTTACATTGCCATAATACAGACAAGGACCGGGGGCTGGCAGGAAGCTGTAACTCACCTTTCCTGCAGCTCCTGTCAGCTCCCTTCTCTCTCCTCCGGTCCGTGCAGCTCCCAGGTCAGCTCCCTCTGCAAGTCTCGCGAGAGCTGCAGGGTTAGAGCGTTGTTCCGCGCGGCCACGAGACTTGCAGAGGGAGCTGACCTGGGAGCTGCACGGACCGGAGGAGAGAGAAGGGAGCTGACAGGAGCTGCAGGAAAGGTAAGTTACAGCTCTCTGCCAGCCCCCCTTCTACACAGTGCACATCACTGGACCACCAGGGAGTGAGAGCCCCCTCCCTGGCCAGCTAACAAGCAGGGAGGGGGGACGGAAAAAATAAAAAAAAAATATCAATAATAAAAAAAATAATAATAAAATAAAAAAATAATAATATAAGAAAAAAATATTAAAATAATAATAATTAAATAATAATAAAAAAATGCCCACCCCCCACCAATGCTCTGCATCACACACACACACACACACACTGCGCTCATATACACACTGCACTCATATACACACTGCATTCATACACACACACACTGCACTCATACACACACACTGCACTCATACACACACACTGCACTCATTATATACACACACTGCACTCATTATATACACACACTGCACTCATACACTCTGCACTCATACACACACACACTGCACTCATACACACACTGCATTCATTATATACACACACTGTAAATAAATATTCAATTAATATAATTTTTTTAGGATCTAATTTTATTTAGAAATTTACCAGTAGCTGCTGCATTTCCCACCCTAGTCTTATACTCGAGTCAATACGTTTTCCCAGTTTTGTGGGGTAAAATTAGGGGCCTCGGCTTATATTCGGGTCGGCTTATACTCGAGTATATACGGTACATGTAGAAATTCACTCCTCTTTATGATGCAACTGGTTGCCTCCATCTAAACTCCATTTCAAACATTGTTATAAACTCTGTCCTTTGCACCTGACAGTCGGTATAGAGAAAGCATACTCATTTGCATTGTGTGCCCTGGCTATGCCTGGATTGAACTGAATTATGATGATATTTGCTAAATCTCTTATTTCAATTTAAAAGAAAAGGGAGTTTCACATATAAAAAGTTAACAATGATTTCTGGTGTTTTAGTCAATGGTGTATATATTTTTTTTTAAAGATAAATGCCAGTTGCCCTTTAAAAGTAATTAGCAGGTCTGGTTAGCTATCTGATTTTTTTTTTTTTTTATGGAACCATAAATACCATGCATTACAACAATCATGGTTAGAAAACACCAAAGTGTATATTTTTTACAATATAGTTTTAACTAATTTTCCATAAAAGAAAAAAAGAACAGGTACAACAGATAACCAAGGTGTACACATCAGAAAGACACCATGTAGAATATGCACAACACTTAGAACTGTGATGCTCAGTGAAGAATGCAACAAAATATACAGAAAAAAAAATTGAAAAAAACAGACATAGCTACAAAATTGGAAAAAATGATTAAACACTTACAGGGGTCACAAATTACAGGAAAGAACCTTCAATAAAATACTCCATATCTTGTGAGTACCTATATATTTTGAAGAGATTAAATACCACAAGCAGGCTATGTTCCTCATATAAAAGCAACATACTTTGAGCATCAGATTTCTTTAGCGTTAAATAACATTTCACAGATTGAGTCTTTGAACTTGGTCACTTGGGTGATTTTTTTTTAAAGAAAATGTTCATGTAGTTATTAGATATCCTCCCACCAACAGGACTTCAGTTTTATTGGGGTTCACCTTCAGCCAAGTAACATTCATATACCCTAGTAAATTGTTCTCATCTCTATGTCATAAAGTGATGTTTATCATATTACACTGTTTGGGATATTGCATTTCTTTTACGCAGCATGACTAATGTCTACAAGCTCTCTATAAAATTAAACTTCTGGAAATATATCTAAGCTTCCTATTACTGTGGGAGCACATTTAAACTTAACATAACTTTTTTTTTGTGTCACTTCATAACCATTGTGTTTTACCTTGTGTTTGTGACTGTTTTGTTTGTCTGTTTATTTTTGTTTGCTTGTTTTTGAGACGAGAAGATCTTTTCTGAGACTTGTAGGTAGACCGTTTGCTCATCCCCGTCTACAACAGTAAGTCTTAACTTCGTCACTACAAATGTTTGTGAACTACCGTTCAACTAAAAGCAGGTTGAAATGTGAAATGTAGTCCGGAAATATCTGTAGTCCGAAGATTAGTGATCACTGACTTACCATGTTTAGCTGAAGAGTCGAGACCTTTTTTTAAACTCACATGAACTTACCTCGTTGTAGGAACTTTAACATTTCTAATGTATTAGTTTGTAATAAGTATTTTTGTGTATAGAAACCGTCCGTATTTATGTTTGTCACAATCCGTAAATGACTCATTACATGCATTATACTTTACACGACGAATGTTTCTTGATGATCCATTAGGTGAAGAATAACAAACTATGTAAGGGCTGGGGGTTGGGATGCTACAATAAAAACATCTATGATTTTATTTACTTGCCAAGTATTAGCAGTACTTTACAGAAGAAAACCGTGCATAGAGTAGAATCTCAATAATTGCAACTAATGACAGCCATTAATCCAAAGAGCTTGCAGTCTACATAAACAGAGGAGTTCAGAGACTTTACAAGGTATATGAATAATGCAAAAGATAGAAGACGAATACAATTTTAGTAAAGAAATGTTGAAAGTTATATTTTACAAATGAAATGTGCAATAGACTGTAAGCTCTTTTCCTCACAGCACCCTCTACTCCGTTTTGTTTTAGTCTGCTGAAACATGTAATTACACCAATTATTTATAAGTTGTGTCATCGACAGATGATTCATGCACTAATGTACAACCTGTTAATAGTACATGGCCTTGGGTTCTAGCCCTGGCATCGCCGCTTGCTCTTAAATCTTTCCATGACAATAAAATAAGACCATTATACTATAACGGCTATTAATAACATTAGTCTCACAACAATCTAGAAAGCAAGAAAAAAAAAATCTCATTGTGTCTGTCTGTTTACTGAAAATGTATTACGTGATTAATTCCATGTTGACAATTTAAAAATAGACCAAGAAGACAGAAGCGGTACAGGATCTACAACAGCAACGTAAAACACCTCCGAAGCACGCTAAGGCAGTGGTGATAGAAGACAGCTTCGGAATACCGAAGTCTCCCAGAGCACCAGCCTCAGTACCAAGGGATTTAGTGGTGCGTTTTAAAACCTGCAGAGATAGAATGGTGATACAAGCTGCAGTAAAGGAGGAAACTCCCTACAGTTTTGAAATTATGTCTCTCACCTTTTATGCCGACTTATCCGGCAGTGCACTGGCATGGCGGCGATCCCTCCAACCTTTTACCGCTCTCCTCTGGAAACATGGTATTCACTACAGATGGCAATTGGCACGCACACTCCAGGTCACCAAAGGCGAACACAAGCCTACGGTCACGCATCTACAGAGGGCAATGTCTTTGCTGCCTGCCCTGGGACTTCCATAGGACTCACTCGCACAACCCAAACACCGCATGACAGCTCCGGCCACCCAAAGATGGAATCCAGAGGTGGTGACCGAAATTATTCCACGTCAAACCACACAGGCTGCTTATGCAGCGATTACCACCTGAACACTCTATGCAGAAATGCCCGTTTATTTTGTCTTAGTTTAAGTTTACTCGTTGTTAATCCTTTCTTTTGTACCATAAATCATAACACATGACTACACTATTTCCCCCCAGCTTGGACGATCCATTGACCAAATGAATGCCTGTATTTTTTGTAGCAACCAGTGCCTCAGTCTCCCATAAGCATTATACTTGTGAATCATAACTGTTTATCTATTATGTTGTTATCTTACTTAAAAAAAAAAGAGACTGTCTTCTGTAGGAGCCCTCCTCTCCCCCTGCGCCTCCTCCCCCCCCCCCCAAAAAAAAAGTGCTAATTCTTTGATGTTCCATATTGTAAGCTTGGAACCTTTCATAACCTAGTGTCACAGGTGGCGGTCCGAAGATCGGGATACCTGTATGCCTGATGATGATGATGATAATGATGATGATGATGATAGGAGTCACAGCGTGGAAATTGACTATCAGGGCCTCATGCTGGGTAACCACACGCCCCCTGGTGTTGAGCACCAGCATTTGTGCGGCCACATACCAGGGCCCTGATGCAGCTTCTGCGGATCCCAGGTGCTAGATGATAATATGCAGACCTCCCAGGATCTGGATAGGGAGGCTCTGCAGCAGACTATGTATCCAGCACTAGAAACAAGGCAAGACTAGAACAGGCACCAAACAAGATAGCAAGACAAGATTAGAATAACCCAGAACTGGAGACGGACAGAAAGCATAACCCATAACATGTACACAATACATGAGGGAAACAAGAACAGGACATGGACAGGGCAGGACAGGACAGGACTGTACATGAACTGGGAATACAAGACAAAATAAATAAATTCTAAATAAGACAAGAGATTCAAGGCAAAACAAGAGGAGACATGACTAAGTACAATATATGTAATAAACATTGGAGATTTAGACATATACAAATGGCCAAGATGTATGCAGGCCATCACTGCGCCAAAGTACTCCAATTACGGTGGATCCTAACTGCCTAGATATGCATGACTAAAAGTACAATAATAAAACACACACAGTACTTACCTGCAAGGAAAGGAGCAGATGAAATGAAACCACTGCCTGCAGGAACAGACTGAAACAAAAAGGATTAATGGCAAAGGAACGGGTGTGGCAACAAAAAACAAACATTTAAAGGAATCCAAGAGACTAGGAATTCCAGGAATGGAATAAAGGAATGAACCCAGAAAACCCAGCATAAAGAAAACCAGACATAGAATAGACATCAGAAAAAAAACAAGAAAAACTAAACAAGAATTGTAAAAAGAGTACTGGATACCAGAAACCATTGCCAGAAATGATCCGCAGGCAGAAATAGGACGTGACACCTAGATGCTCTCATGGAAATCTCATGGCAAAAAAATTCCCAGCTCCGCAGAGGCTGTCCTAGCACCCCGGTCATACAAATACTCGTTAACGGCTTTGTCTTGTTGGAGCAGGTGGTCAAACATTAGGAGTGTTGAATTCCAACGTGTCGGGCTGTCGCAAATCAAGCGCCTCACTGGCATGTTGTTTTGCCGCTGGATATCTGAAAAGTGCGCCATGGCCGTGTAGGAACGCCTGAAATGGCCACACACCTTCCTGGCCTGCTTAAGGACGTCCTGTAAGCCTGGGTACTTATACACAAAGCATTGTACGATCAGATTAGACACATGTGCCATGCACGGCACATGTGTCAACTTGCCCAAATGCAATGCCACCAACAAATTTCTTCCATTGTCACAAGCCACTTTGCCGATCTCCAGTTGGTGCGAAGTCAGCCACTGATCCACCTGTGCGCTCAGGGCGGACAGGAGTGCTGGTCCGGTGTGACTCTCTGCTTTCAGGCAAGTCAACCCCAAGACGGCGTGACACTGCCGTATCCGGGATGTGGAACAGTACCTAAGAGCTGGGGGGTGCCATTGATGTGGAGCAAGATGCAGCAGCAGAAGAGGACTCAGCCGAGGAGGTTATGGAAGAGGATGGAGTAGGAGGATTAGAGGAGGTGGCAGCAGGCCTGCCTGCAAGTCGTGGCAGTGTCACCAACTCCTCTGCAGAGCCACGCATTCCATGCTTGGCAGCCGTCAGCAGGTTTACCCAATGCGCAGTGTAGGTGAAATACCTGCCCTGACCATGCTTTGCAGACCAGGTATCAGTGGTCAGATGGACCCTTGCTCAAAACACTGCGTGCCAGACATGCCATTACTTCCTTTTGCACAATCGAGTACAGGTTGGGGATTGCCTTTTGTGCAAAGAAATTTTGGCCGGGTACCTTCCACTGCGGTGTCCCAATAGCTACAAATTATTTGAACGCCTCAGACTCCACCAGCTTGTATGGTAAAAGCTGGTGGGCTAAGAGTTCAGTCAAGCCAGCTGTCAGACGCCGGGCAAGGGGGTGACTTTGTGACATTGGCTTCTTACGCTCAAACATGTCCTTGACAGACACCTGACTGTGGGCAGATGAGCAGGAACTGCTTAAGGCGAGAGACGGAGGGGTGGATGGTTGAGAGGGGGCAAGGAGGACAGCAGTGGTTAACGTGGCTGAAGATGCTGTACCAGGAGGAGGATGGCGGCTTTGAGTTTGTGTGCTGCTTGTACTCATGTGTTGATCCCATAGGCGTTTGTGATGTGCGATCATGTGCCTTCGCAAAGCAGTTGTACCTAGGTGGGTGTTGGACTTCCCACGACTCAGTTTCTTTTGGCACAGGTTGCAAATGGCATCGCTGTTGACAGAGGCAGACACACAAAAAAAATGCCACACTGCTGAGCTCTGCAATGACGGCATTCTGGTGGTGGCAACAGCATGCGTTGATTGGCGTGTTGTCTGGCTGACCCCGGGTGCCGATGCATGCTGTCTGACTGTGCCACTAGCTCCTTGCGACGACCTCCCCCTGCTTCCAACTCGTCTCCTCCTCCTCCTCTCTGTCTCCCCATCTGAACTTTCCCCCTGTTCTTCTTCTCTTCTAGCAGGCACCCACGTGACATCCACGGACGCATCATCATCATCAACCGCTTCACTTGTATCTGACAACTCAGCAAAGGAAGCAGCAGTGGGTACAACATCATCATCATCACACCGTACGTGTGTAATGCTGCCTGACTGAGACATATCCCTGTTATCTACATCCTCTGGCAATAATGGTTGTGCATCACTCATTTCTTCCAACTGATGTGTAAATAACTCCTCTGACATACCAAGTGAAGTGGCTGTGGTGCTAGTGTCAGTGGTGGCGGCAGGCGGGCGAGTGGTAACTTGAGAGGTGCCCGAAGCTAAGCTGGAGGAGGATGGTGCGTCGAGGTTCCGAGCGGAAGCTGTAGAAGATTGGGTGTCCTGTGTTAGCCAGTCAACTATGTCCTCAGAACTTTTCGAGTTCAGGGTACGTGGCCTCTGAACACTGGGCATTATTCTAGGGCCAAAGGGAATCACAGCACCACGACCACGACGGCCCCTGCGGGGTGGCCTGCCTCTGCCTGTCATTTTTTTTCGATTAGTGGTACTATGCGTGCAAGCTACTGTGACAACAGATATGAGTGGCACTGGTGTGACACTGTGCCCTGGCAGGCCCTGAAACGCACAGTCGTGAAGGAAACTGACTGCTATTATATTACAGTCCAAAAGGTTTAGTTTTTTTTAAATGCAAGCCATTGGGACACCAGATTTGAGTGAGTGGTGGCACTGGGCAGGCCCTGAAACGCACACTCGTGAAGGAAACTGACTGCTAGTATACTACAGTCCCAAAAGTTTTTTTTTGTTAAATGCAAGCTATTGTGACACCAGTGAGTGAGTGGTGGCACTGGGCAGGCCCCGAAACGCACACTAGTGAAGGAAACTGACTGCTATTATATTACAGTCAAAAAAGTTTTGTTTGTTTTTTAAATGCAAGCTATTGTGACACCAGTGAGTGAGTGGTGGCACTGGGCAAGTGGGCACAGTATACGCTGTGAGCCTGACACACACGCTGGCAGACAACTAACTGCTATTCAATCTATTACAGTCAAAATTGTTTTTTTTTTTTTTTTTTTAAATGTACACTACTGTTACACCAGACATGAGTTGCACTGGTGTGACACTGTGCCCTGGCAGGCCCTGAAACGCACACTCGTGAAGGAAACTGACTGCTATTATATTACAGTCCAAAAAGTATTTTTTTTGTTAAATGCAAGCTATTGTGACACCAGTGAGTGAGTGGTGGCACTGGGCAGGCCCTGAAACGCACACTAGTGAAGGAAACTGACTGCTATTACATTACAGTCAAAAAAGTTTTGTTTGTTTTTTAAATGCAAGCTATTGTGACACCAGTGAGTGAGTGGTGGCACTGGGCAAGTGGGCACAGTATATGCTGTGAGCCTGACACACAGGCTGGCAGGCAGGCAACTGCAATTACATTACACAAAAAAAAAAGCAGACTGATGTTCTAGCCCTAAAAAGGGCTTTTTGGGGTGCTGTCCTTACAGCAGAGATCAGATGAGTACTGTAGTGGACACTGAATACACTAGCCTAGCTATCAATTTCCCTATCAAATCAGCAGCAGCTACACTGTCCCTACTCTCACTAAGAATGCAGCTTCACAATGAATGTAAAATGGATGCTGTCCAGGAGGTGGGAGGGTCTGGGAGGGAGGGTCTGCTGCTGATTGTCTGGAATGTGTCTGCTGACTGTGAGGTACAGAGTCAAAGTTTACTCAATGATGACGAATGGGGGCGGACCGAATAGCGCATGTGTTCGCCATCCGTGGCGAATGCGAACAAGCGATGTTCGCCAGGAACTATTCGCCAGCGAACAGTTCGGGACATCACTAATTGTCACCAAAATTTTTCAAGTGTCACAAATAAGGTTAAACAAGGCTTGGGAACATTATGCTTACTTTAGTTGTTGTGTTAATATGCTCTTCAGCAAGGGATAACTGTCAGATTTCCTTGTCCAATTTATTATTCAGATAACTGTTCGGATACCTTGTTACTAAAGAGATTTCTAAAGATCACATGATGCCCACTTGCCTTAAATAAGATTCAAATGAAAATGTTACGAAAACACTTGATAGTAATCGATGGGTTAAAAATCACATTTGTCACATATGGCATGTGCTGTATTGTTTAGAGCTTTTTTTGCAAGACATACACAGTCTTTGATATTTATAGCTTGCTCTTTTCTCCTGTGCTACTGAATGGACCTGCCTAATATAGTGTAGGTTCTCCAAACAGCTCTGATGTGCTAATTCATGGACTCCACAAGACCTCTCAGTTGTCCTGTGGTATCTAACACCAAGACATTAGCAGCAGATCCTTTAAGTTCTGCAAACTGCGAGGTGGGACCTTCATGGAACAGATTTGTTGTTCCAGCACATCCCACAGATGCTCAATCAGAAGTAGAACTGGGGAATTTGGAGGCCAAGGCAACTACTTTTTGTCATGTTCATTAAACCATTCCGGAACACTCTTTACAGTGTGGCAGTGTGTATTATGCTTCTGAAAGAGGCTTCTGCCATCAGCAAACGCCATTGCCATGAGGGTGTGTGCATGGTCTGCAACAATCTCTGGGGTAGGTGGTATGTGTGCCAGGACCCAAGGTTTCCCAACAGAACCACATGAATGCCAGGACCAAAGGTTTCCCAGCAGAACATTGCCCAGAGCAAAACACTGTATCCTTTGCTTGCCTTCTTCCCATAGTGCATCCTGACATAATCTCTTCTCCAGGTAAATAATGCACACACACCTGTCCATCCATCTGCTCTAAAAGAAAATGTGAAGCAAGGCCACCTTAATGTCTTGAGGAAGTGCTAGTTACGCATAAAACTCATAACTTGAAGATTTAGCATTGGGTGCCTGCATATGCTGCAATTTGTCGGTATTTTTTTAATTAAATTTTTTACAAATTTTAAAAGGCAAGCCGTGATGGAAAATGTCCTGTGATATGCTGTATTTTTGTCTCTTTCTTCAGCTATTAACCACTGCATACCGGGAACACTCCATAAGACGTACTGTTTGGAGATGCTCTGACCCATACGCTTATCATTAATCACTTAGTGCACTTTTCTATTTTAGTATAATAAGATTCCTTTATGTATGCATGCATATATCATTCATTTGTGTATTACATTAAATATAGAAAAACACAGCCCCATTGCATCTTCCTACGTTTATGCTCATCATATAACTTTACAAACATATGCCACATGTATTCCTGACCCTATAGTGTTAAAACTACCATCTAGCCCCCCTGGGCCCCTCATGCCTCCATAAATATAGTAAAAATCTTACTGTATTCAAGCCTGAAGCTGTAACTCTGCGTGCTGTTAGACTCAGAAAAACAAACAGTCTACTGACATCATCAGAAGTGGTAGCCTGTTCCAATCACAATGCTTCCCCATAGGATTGGCTGAGACTGACAAGGAGGCAGATCTGGGGCAGAGCCAGCATGATTCAAACACAGTCCTGGCCAATTAGCATCTCCTCATAGAGATACATTGAATCAATGAATCTCTATGAGGAAAGTTCAGTGTCTGCATGCAGAGGGAGGAGACACTGAATGTTTGGATGCATTTTAGGCAGCCATGACCCAGGAAGGATCTCTAACAGCCATCTGAGGAGTGGCCAGTGAAGTTGTCACTAGGCTGTAATGTAAACACTGCATTTTCCCTAAAAAGACAGTGTTTACAGCAAAAAGCCTGAAGGTAATGATTCTACTCACCAGAACAAATTCAATAAGCTGTAGTTGTTCTGGTGACTATAGTGTCCCTTTAAGGTGTGGCCTTTATATTCATGAATTTACAATGCTGGTGGGATAGAGAAACATTTCAAAAGCATATGTTTTTCTGTATATCCACTTGAACAACTTCAACAGTCAACTTTATTGCTCGGCCCAAAATTAACTTTTTTTTGTCTTCTGTTATTACTCCCTCAAATTCCTGTCTCCAAGACTTCTCCTGCACCGTACCTCTCCTCTGAAATCCCTTATCCCTCAGTCAAACTCTTCATTCTTTAGCTCTCCGCTATCTCTGAAACTCTACCTAATGAGAGAAGTTTAAAATGTACCCCTTTCCTGAAAATCCCACTATACAACTTCTACTAAAAGAGGTCAACTCTAATCTCCCAACTCTTTCACACTTATTCTGAGGTACCACCACCTACTTTCTACAGACGTATTTCTGATCTCATGTTCAAATTATGTACTTACAAGAGGCCCTCTAACATCAATATCTATCCCATAAACTTAATTCTATACTTTAAGCATAAGAACTACCTTCATCCACTTCAGTATTGTTTCTTACACTTCAGATGGGACCTACGAGAGCTGATGGCAACCAAGAGTTGCGGGAGGTAGCTAAATCACACACCCCGAACACAAAGAGACATAAACTGTGAGATCCAGAGATCTGAGGCAAGTTCTAAAACATTATTATATTCCAAGTTACATATTACCTTAAGTCATCTATGTTGTAGCCCTGTTTTATTGTATAATTCTCTACAAAACGCTGGCACTTGAGAGAAAATAAGTAAAAATAATTGGCAGACTGGGGATCTATATAAAAAAAAGCCCATACTGACTACATTCAACCCCTGGGATGCCGGTTTGACAACCCTGAAATAAGAAAAGGAGAGTTTTTTTCTCACTAGAGAAATCACTATCTAACATGTAACATCTCCCTTGTGGTATTCCGCTCTGCAAATCAAGTTTCCTTAAGGCAGTTCTTCACAAATTCTATTAACTCACAAACAATTTAAAGTGAATTACTACATTAAAGTCTAGTAACAATAATGTAGTGCTTGAGCTAAGTCCTTTATGTACTCGTACAAATTGTAACTCGGTGACCTTTATGTTAATTTACAAGGACTCCCAAGAAGATAGTGTTTCAGCATTTCTTGGTAACTGCTTCAGCCATGTATGTCTAAGGCATTATTTTTCTGAACACCAAGCTCCAATGTATTATGACACCATCAATAGTTAATACATGGATATTTCTACTGATTTTGCAACTTGCAGTAAAATGGCTGAGTTGAGAAGCTGCTGAAATTGACTCTTCAATGTTAGAAAGAATTGCAAAAATAATTGCAAGTCTTGCGTTGGCCCCTCCAGCAGTCAATTTGGAAGGTCAATTGTGCTTTACTGCCGATTCCCGAGGAATACATTTTCTATTCTCCATTCACAAAGCTCAGGCAAGTTGTCTCTAAGGATTAAAGGGAACACAAAACAGGACATATCGGGGGCGGAGAAAGAGATTTCAATGTTAACATGGTAATGTGGGCTCAGACATGTTACTGCTGGGACTAAGTTCAACGTTAAACTCCCAAGTTTGAGGTTCTCCAGGTGCACAATATTCATTTTTCCTGAAGCTACAAAAATAATAAATAAGAGTTATGGGACTCTCTAGGGCTCTTCATAATCACTTTACCTCGTTCTGCTCCTTGTTTCAGGCAGACTAAATCTATTACAATACAGTGCTTTTACCCTCAGATTCCACTGTTCCTGTAAATGGAAGATATATGGTATGAGTTAACGGCAGTTTTAGAGCCCTGTTTTTTTTTTGTTTTTGTTTTTGTTTTTTGTTTTTTCTTTTCTTTTTTTGTTTTTTAAGAAACCTCTGACCACGGACAAGAAAGTATTATGGCACAAGTGGATACAGTAAACCTAAAAATCTACAGAATTTACAAGGGATTATAAAATGTGGATCAGAATTGCCATATTCGATATGTTCTGCAAAGCTGCTATCTTTTAAGTTCTGCCATGTATGCCTACAATGTTACTGTCCCTGTTTGGTGAATAAGCCACTTGTTTTTTTTCACTAAATCATGAATTGTGGATTACTGACAAGGGCACCGCAACACTTCAAGGGTCCAAGCATCATAACCAGGAGTATTATGACATGGTCTACAGTAATGGGTTGCCAGTGAGCTCCTGGTCTTTTCCCCTGCCGAGTGACAATTTTACGGCTTTTGCAGAGCTGCATTTGCTGGAAGTTGACACATTTGCCATTCACTGGATAAGAGTATCAGCTGACTGCTCTTAGCCAATTAATGCAGTTCTCTGAAAAAAAAGAGAAAATTGCACAAAATTGACATAAGCTGTGATGCTGCCGGAGATGGAGTTACAAAGAGGTTAATCTCCTTATGTGTAGTTTCAAAGTGAAATGGTACACATACAAACCCAGTTACCATGACTACTTCAAATCACAGAAGTGATTTTGGTGCTTGGAGTGACCTTTTAAGATAAAATAACAGAGCTAACAAATTGGCAAAATATGGATCATTTCTGGGAGTTCTATTCTCTTTTTAGCTTGGGGCAAAAATCATCTGGCATCATTGAAAAGAAAGAACCAATCTCGGGGTGATATTTTTACATGATGCATATTGTTAGATGCCTACAATGTAACAGTTATAACAGAGCCAACAAAGACAATATTTCGAGCTGACAGTGAGATGTGACATAGCAGCTCTGTGATAGAGGAAAAAATATGAATGGGAAACAGTGAAGCATTGAGTAATATAGTCTCTAGGGCAAAATAAATGAATGCAGAGAGGATTTGATTAAAATACCAGAAGTGTAAATAATTAATATGATTTAATATAATGAGTCTGTGCAACTATCAATGTGAAACAGATCTAGAAAGAGAAGAGTATACAACAAGAGTGGGTAGAAGCAAGGAAGTATGGAAGTGTGACCCTAGTGATCTTGGCACAAGAGGGAATAAAATCAATAAATCATCGAAAAAAAATACCACAGAATCCAAGTATTTTGGATAACCTAGAAAGTATTGGAAACAAAAACAAACATTTTGGTTGGACAAGAAAAACATTAAAAACAATTGACTAAATAATGACGTTATAGATGAGAAAAGAGTGTTGACAATTTATGTTCTTGTGTGTGTGTGTGTGTGTGAGAGAGTGTATGTCTGTGTGTATGCATCTGTGAGTGTGTTTGGAATGTATATCTGCGTGTGTCTGTGTATATTTGTATCTCTGTGTCTAGGAGTGTATGTGTTTATGGGAGTTGTGTGTGGTGTGTTGTGTGTATGTATGGATGCTTATGGGCTTAACATCTGCTTAGTGTTTTTTGGCAAGGCTTTAAGTTGTGTGTGACTTTGTGTATAATGGGGGTTACTGTGTACATATGGGGGGTCACTGTGTGTATATGAGTGGTGACTGAGGGGGAGGTGATTGCAGAGATTGACTGTGGGGCAGCTGTGTTTATGTATTCACATTGTTCAAACACTGGTTTTCCCCTTCCTTTCATTGCTCGTTATATATCCATGATTATGGTCTATCCATACACACTCATTTAATATGTGATACCACCCCCTTCCATATATTTTTCGTCATTGGTCATTAATTTGTCACCCTTCATTGCTCTTTACACCCACCTTCGGTGTCCACCCCGCACATGACAAAAAATATCACTTACCTGAGTCCTGGCTGTGGCTGGAACCACTGTTCTCCTCACTCTTCTCACTACAGCTGGGTGTCTCCTGCCTTCTACTGGCATTTGTGGGCCACCCTCTGCATCCTCCGCCTCACTGCAACTCTCTCTACAGCATCTCGGCACGTCACCTGGTGATTTTTATAGCACTGGTGACATCCGGCCAGGCTTCCATCCATGTAAGGTCAAAATTTGCAAATCAGATAAATTTTCACAAAATAGATTTTATTTGCAATGTTAAAACTCGTATATACACGATTGCGTGAAGTGGTTTGGGTGCCTATAGTGTCCCTTAAATGTTTTAGAATTTGAGCAAGAAATGTGGCATCTGGAAGCTGTGTCTGGCTGACATTGTTTAATTTTAGTAGCAGTAGTTTTCCCTTATGTAATTAAAGGTTAAAAAAAAAAAAAAAAAAAAAAGGATTTAGAAAATTAAACTGGCAATATTATTTATGCAATATAATAGTGGATGGGGGGTCTCCGTGCTCTCAAAAAATGCTTCCCACTACAGTCTAGGGACTGCTGAGCTTACCTCCCAGGGGGATCTGCTATAATTGTGGCTTTCTAATCTGCACACTTGTCTACTAAGAATTGAAGAAAGAACAAAACCTAATTTTAGATCACACAGCTGTCAGCAAATACACATTATCGCCATGGCTCTATTTTTATCCACATTTACTGAACGTCTGTACCAGTTCTTTTAAATTTCATTATAACATTTAGCGCATATGGCCGCACAATGTTTGGTCTTTTAAATTGACCCCAGACTGCGCTCTCTTTTAGTTACAAAGCTGGCGTGGGCAAGGAATGGGAGTTTGTTTTATATCGTCGGATAGTGAGACTACTTATTCCTTATTTTGCGTTGATGCTGCAGTCATTTGGCGCTGTAAGGCAAAATCTGAAATTAGAGTGCACCTGTCACAACTAGCACAATATAGTGTCACTCCACAGGGAATCAGATTTAATTTATACATTGTGCTAGCCATATCGCACACAAATATATATAATTGAAAAGTTATTAAAAGTTATTTTACCAACCTCCCTTGCAGTTACTTCTATTCCATTGCCGTATCGTCTAAAATCCCGATATCGTATCTCTTGCACGCGTTTGTTTTACGGGCATTTTTAGCTTTTTATTTATACATTTGCTTTTCCACCGGAACAATGATGCATACGTGACGGTTTCACTTTAAGATCGAGAATATCTACAGCTGCAGATCAGTTGGGGCGAAATGTCTCATTGGTTTGCAGGTTGGTTACATCACTGTTAGAAACACAAGTGCCCTTTATAACAGATCAACATTGCAGTAATAAATACGATGTACAAAGTAGTGATACGAAGTATCTTCTGCTAATGGACATCATACTTCTAAAATATCGTATTTTAAAACCGGTGAGCGCGTAAAGATATTATTTCAGTATTAGAAAAGGGTACAAATCCGCTTTGGAACTAATTGCTTAATTACAAATTAAAAAGGATAATCAGCTAAATCAACGGAAAGGTCAGAGAAATCACCTGATCATTTGTTTCAGAGCTAATTCACATCCAGATGAAAACTCAAACTGTTTATGACCCCGTGGGCGCTTTAATAGGCGTCCTGCAATGAGCGGGCAAATCATCTCACCAATTACTGCCTAAACTAGCAGTTAAGAACAGGAGATTCTAGATATGAAGATTTGTAATAGTGCATCATAACAAGGGCTCTGTCCTGAGATTTTTATTTAAAGGGTCACTCCGCACACATTTCAGTTCTAAAAAAGTATAAGGTAGGATGATGTAGCACGCTTGATAGAACTGCAATCGCTTCGCAAAAAGTAAAAGAGATAATCTGCAAATAAATAAAATCAGCAGTTTGTATTTGGCTCAGCACTAATTTACTTTGACATATACAATGCAGCAATAAGCATTTCCAGCCAATTAATTGGAAACAACTCTGACCGTATTGCATATATGCAAGTTCTTTCCTTTGCCATCTATTACACTATTATTTACATTATTAGACGATGCACATGTGCCAAAGTCATGCTGATGCACATGTGTAACTATTTTTTTTTTTACCTGGTTAACAACATCATTTTCACATGAGCAATGTTTCAACCTTTGTTTTTTAATCAGTGTATCTATTGACCGATTTCTGAACCGCAACAACTAGGCTTCAATAGACAAGTTGCCACATTAGAGTAAATGGTAAATTTTCAGTTTCTAATATTTTGTCCCAAATTTTGCTACTTGCTCACCAGCAGTTTAATATTTAGTAAATACTGTTTAGTATAAGTGTAGGTCTAACATATTCCAACATAAGTTATATCACATCACCTCTAAAACATGTTATACGTCCGATATTTCAGTAAAAAAATACAATTGTTTATATTTATATATTATCATATTTTAGGTATCCCTAAACAGCGTTGTGCATGAAATTACTGTATAATCCTACATGTATGGGCTAGGAAGGCATCCTATGTTTCAAATACATGTTAAGCTATTTTATAAATGAAAATAACTTGTCAATGAATGCTCTTAAAGGGATACTATAGGCACCACAACCACTTCAGCTCATTTAAGTGGTCTAGGTGCATATTCACAAATCCCTTAACCCTGCAAAGGTAATTATTGCAGTTTTTAATAAATTGCAATAATTACCTTTAAGGGTTAACTCCATATTACCAGACATCAACTAGAGGGACTTCCAGGTCGTTAGGCGACTTTTGGTTGCCTAACTGACGCTGGATGCCCTTACGCTATGCATGAGGGCATCCACTGCTGTGTAGAATGCCATTGAAAAGTATTACACATGCTTTCATATTGGGGAAGTACTAATCCGAGCGCAGCTATTGCAGAGGTAAATGACAGAAGGCGTTTTTACCCTTTATTCACCACAGGGGAGTGCCGTGGAGAGGGGCACTATAGTGAGCTAGGGAGCCTTGAAAACAACCTTCTGTTCCTGGGACTATAGTTTCAACATAAACTATATTATATTAAAACTATATTAGAGCCAACATATTAAAATTGTTTAGCTGCAAATCCTATTAATAAAGGAATTCTGATGGTGTATTTTAGGTGTATTTATTGTGGTATCCTTTGATTAATTTTCCATGTTTATAAAAAAATATTTAAACAGGATCCCTTAGCAGTTTCCTAAGGTCCTGTCATTGTTTTATTTAAAAAAAAAAATGTGCTTCCAATATGTGCAGAACGCGGAGAGTTAACTAAATGGAAGGGAGTGCTCTCTTCTCCAAGAAAAATAGAATTGCACCTGGGTTATACAGTCCAGAGGTTACTGGGATATTAAAATCCCCCTCGTTGTTTGTCTATTTTGGCAGCTGATGGTGAATCAAACTCTCACATGTAAAATCCTGCCGTGTCAATGTGAACAAAGTGTGGGTTAGTTCACTAACTGACTTCACTAACAAGAAAAAAAAGTTGTCTATTAGTCATCGACTCACGCATGCCTGAAATTGTTCTATATCATTTACAATAAATTGCTTCAAGATTTACAATTTCTTTTGAGAAAATTAAAACACAAATCTAGAACCATAAAAAATACATAGTTAAATACTTTGTAGTTAAAATGATTCATATACCATATATTTTTTACAGAAGAGTCAATATATTAACCTCTAAAAGTTTTATGTTTGCGTCAAATCTCTGGTTTCATTCCCCTTTCTCTATTATTATTATTATTATTATTGCCATTTATATAGCGCCAACAGATTCCGTAGCGCTTTACAATATTTTGAGAGGGGGGGATGTAACAATAAATAAGACAATTACAAGAAAACTTACAGGAATAATAGGTTGAAGAGGACCCTGCTCAAATGAGCTTACAGTCTATAGGAGGTGGGGTATTATAAACATTAGGATAGGAAATATCAAGTAGGAGTGAAGCAGAGCTGGAGGAGAGAGCAAAGCACTATCCCATAGGAGAGCAAGAGACAGGTATGTAAGGGAGAGATTACTCTGGGAGGCCATACGCTTTCCTGAAGAGATGGGTTTTAAGGCCCTTCTTAAATGATTGAAGACTAGGGGAGAGTCTGATGGCAGTAGGCAAGTTATTCCATAGGAGAGGAGCCGCCCGTGAGAGGTCTTGCAAGCGTGAGTTGGCCGTACGGGTGCGAGCAGCGGTCAGGAGGTGGTCGCGGGCAGAGAGGAGGGTACGAGGAGGGGCACACCTCTGGATCAGTAAAGAGATATAAGAGGGGCTGGAATTGTTCAGTGCTTTAAATGTATGGGTTAGCACTTTGAATTGACTCCTATAGGATACAGGGAGCCAATGTAAGGACTGGCAGAGGGGCGAGGTGTGAGAGGACCGACTGGATAGGAAAATCAGTCTAGCTGCAGCATTCATTACAGACTGTAGCGGGGCAGTACGGCTTTTGGGGAGACCAATCAGGAGAGGGTTACAGTAATCCATGCGGGAAATTACTAGAGCATGGACAAGCTCCTTGGTAGCATCTTGCGTAAGAAAGGGGCGGATGCGGGCTATGTTTTTGAGTTGGAACCTACAGGACTTGGCAACAAACTGGATGTGAGACTCAAAGGTGAGACCAGAGTCAAGTATGACGCCAAGACAGCGCGCTTGTAGGGATGGACTTATGTGGATATCACTGACTTGAAGGGAGAGTGAGAGAGGAGGATCAGTATTAGGAGGAGGAAAGACAAGGAGTTCAGTTTTAGAGAGGTTAAGTTTGAGAAAGCGTGACGACATCCAGTCAGAGATGGAAGAGAGGCAAGCAGTGACACGTTGCAGGACGGCCGGGGAAAGTACCGGTGAGGAGAGGTATATCTGAGTGTCATCAGCGTACAGGTGGTAGTTGAATCCAAAAGAGGCAATAAGTTTTCCAAGAGAGGCAGTATAAAGAGAAAATAGAAGGGGACCAAGGACAGAGCCTTGGGGAACTCCAACCGAGACAGGGCGAGGGGAGGAGGTATCCTTGGAAAAGGAGACACTAAATGAGCGTTGGGAGAGATAGGAGGAAAACCAAGAGAGGACAGAGTCACAGAGACTGAGTGATTGAAGAGTTTGAAGGAGGAGAGCATGATCAACTGTGTCAAAGGCAGCAGAGAGGTCAAGGAGAATTAATATGGAGTAGTGACCTTTGGATTTAGCGGAGATTAGGTCATTAGTCACTTTGATAAGAGCGGTCTCAGTAGAGTGGAGAGGGCGGAAGCCAGACTGAAGAGGGTCAAGGAGAGAGTTGGAATTAAGGAAGTGAGACACACGGGTAAAGACAAGTCTTTCCAAAAGCTTTGATGAGTAAGGGAGCAGGGATATGGGACGATAGTTAGAGGGGGAGGACGGGTCAAGAGATGTTTTTTTCAGGATAGGTATTACAGTGGCATGTTTAAGGTCAGCAGGAACAGTGCCAGAAGAGAGAGAGCAGTTAAAGATGTGTGTTAGGATAGGCACAAGACAAGGGGAGAGAGATCTGGTGAGGTGAGATGGGACAGGATCAAGTGGGCAAGTGGTGGGGCGAGAGGAATGGAGAAGTGCAGCCACCTCTTGTTCAGTAGCTGGGGAGAAAGTCTGAAGGGTAGGGAAAGCATGATTTATGTGTGGTTGAGAAAGAGAACGGCAAGGAGGGGAGAATTGTTTCCTTAGCTGTTCAATCTTGTCAGTAAAGTAATATGCAAAGCTATCAGCTGTAAGGTTAGTTTGGGGGGTGGCCACAGCAGGGCAGAGAAGGGAATTAAAAGTGTCAAAGAGACGTCTGGGATTGCGGGAGCATGAACTAATGAGAGAGGAAAAGTAGGACTGTTTGGCGAGGGCAAGGGCTGCGCTGTACGAAAGCAACATGAATCTATAATGAAGATAGTCTGCCTGGGTGCGGGACTTCCTCCAGGAGCGTTCAGCACAGCGGGAGCAACTCTGCAAATAGCGTGTTGATTTATTATGCCAAGGTTGGGGTCGTGTTCTCCTCGTGGTGCATGTTTGGAGTGGGGCTGCAGTGTTCAAGGCAGATGTGAGGGTAGTGTTATATGTGGAGATGGCCAGTGAGGGACAGGAGAGGGAAGGGATGGATAGCAGTTGTGAATCAATGTCAGCCGACAGCTGCTGGAGGTCAATAGAGTTAAGGTTCCTCCTGAGCTGAGGGGGGTTAGGCTGAGGTTGTTGGGTGAGGGGGTAATTGAAAGCAAACGATAAGAGGTGGTGATCAGAGAGAGGAAATGGAGTATTGCAGATATTAGATAATGTACATGAATAGGAGAAAATAAGGTCGAGGGTATTGCCAGCTACATGAGTGGGAGAATTAGCCCACTGCAATAGTCCAAGGGAGGAAGTAATTGAAAGTAGTTTAGAGGCTGCTGGGGTTAAAGGTGGGTTAATGGGAATATTGAAGTCTCCAAGAATTAGGGATGGAATGTTGGAAGAGAGGAAGTAGGGTAGCCAGGCAGCAAAGTGGTCAAGGAAGAGGAGAGGGGAACCAGGGGGACGATAGATGACGGCAATGTTAGCAGAGAAGGGTTTGAAAAGGCAAATTGAATGAATTTCGAATGATGGGAAAGAGAGGGAAGGGGGGGTGGGCAGGGTTTTAAAGGAGCAGTGGGGTGAGAGAAGAAAACCTACAATGCCACCTTTCAATCTCCGCTTGTCTTGGATTGTGGGTAAAGTGAAGACCACCAAAGGACAGTGAGGCAGGGGTAGCAGTATCCGAGGGAGAGAGCCATGTTTCTGTTAGTGCAAGTAGGTTTAGGGAGTGTGAGATAAATAGGTCATGGATGGAAGTAGATTTAAAGGTGCTGCACACAGAGCGTGCATTCCAGAGGGCAGCTTTAAAAGAATTATAGTGAGAATTACATGGAATGGGTATTAGGTTGTTGTGGTTTCTGGTGTTTGAACCAGGTGGCTGAGTAGTGGAGGGACCAGGGTTTGGAGAGACATCACCTGCTGCTAGGAGTAGTAGGATGGAAAGGAAGAGAAGGTGCGAGTAAGATTTAAATGTTGGGGATGAGAGCTTGTATTTAAGGGATTTAGGAGGGGTGTGTGGAGAAAGACTGGATAAATATGAGTAAAGTGCATGTGATGAATACAGAGATGAGGGGAGCAGGGAGGGAGCAATGAAGATGGTGTTAGCAGGAACAGGTAAGTGAAATGATAGAGAGATTTTAATGATGAGGGAAGTGAGAGAGAAAGTGAAAAATAGAAGTGAGAACATTAGTAGGAGAGTAGGTGCTGTGTTTTTAAGAGCTGTGGTTAGGAGGGTTAAGGGTTAAAGAGGTATTGTGTGAGTATAGCTTTTTTGGGTGTGGAGGGCTTGGTGGACATAATTGGTTTAACAGGAAAGCTAGGTAATTTGAAATCACTCAGGAAGTGCCTTAAAGGGACACTCCAAACACCTAAAACACTTTAGCTTGCTGAAAAGCGTTATGTGTGAAGAGTGTGTCCTCTTTTTTCCATTTTGGAAATAGTGCAGATTTCAATATAAATTGACACTTTCATCACTTAACCTGGTTGCACCCCCTGGCTTTTCAAGCAGACAACAGGGCATGTTACTTCCTGGTTTGGTTAGCTTATTTGCACTGAACTGAAGAGGCAGCAATTGTCCAGAGCACCTGCCTTGCAAAAACTTCTCATTGCAGTGGGAAGTCAGTGATTTCATAAAGTCTGGGCGGGGTTAGAAGGGGAGGACTATAAATGCAGCAGACAAGAGATTTGCAGTTTCTGCAAGCTGTTTTTAGATATAACTCCAATGAAACAAATGCATAATTAAATGCATGCAAGTTTTCATAGCTGCGTTTTCTCTGCTCTTTTTTTGTCTTTTTATGGAGTTTTTTGACAGGCATTCTTATATTTTTGTGACTTGGTGTCTCTTTACAGTTTCCAAAACAATTCTATCCCCTTAAGGACACATGACGGAAATATTCCGTCATGATTCCCTTTTATTCCAGAAGTTGTGTCCTTAAGGGGTTAAATGAGGTCGTAAAAAAATGTAATTCTCGGAATAAAAAAAAAAAATACATCAAATCCTGAGACTGTGCAGCTTCTACAATGACCTCTCACCAAACCATGTAGTTACTCAACTCACTTAATGTTCTGCAGTAGTGCTTTGGATATAAGAATTTCTTGTATGGGACAATACATTTTTTAATTCTCACTTTAGTGGATAACGTCATTAAACTAACTTAATTGCATCCTACAAAGTACAAATATAGATTAGGGTGTTGGATGTGATCTACTTAGATTTTTCCAAGTCCTTCGATACAGTTCCACACAATAGGTTCGAGCACAAACTAACAGAAATTGGTTGAGATGAAAATCCTTTTTCATGGCTAGAATGTTGGCTTAAGGACAGAGTACAAAGAGTTTTCATTAATGGTAACACTTTCAAACTGGACAAAAGTGGTATTTAACATATTTCTAAATGAAATTGAAATAGGCATCAAAACATGTTTCAATGTTTGCAGAAGACACAAACTCTGTAAAGTAATGTAATGTGAGGAGGATATTACTTCGCTGCAGATGGATTTAGATAAATTGGGGGACGTGGCACTCAAATGGCAGATGAAATTTAATATAGATAAATGCAAAGTTATGCACTTTAGGGTAAAGAATGCATAAGCAACTTACACTCTCAATGGAAGCGAATTAGGGCTAACAACACACGAGAGGGATTTGGGAATTGTTATAGACCACAAACTTTGCATCAATGTACAATGTCAATCGGCAGTTGCTAAGGCCAGTAAGATTTTGTCATGTATTAAACGGAGAATGAATTATTGGGATGAAAATATAATTTAGCCTTTTTATAAATTGATGGTAAAACCACATCTTAATTATGCTGTCCAATTTTGAGCACATGTTTTAAAGAAGGAAAATATGGCACTAGACAAATTGCAGAGGCAGTCTACAAAATGAATAAAAGGATTCCAACATTTTAGTTATAAAGAAAGATTAACACATTTAAATCTGTTTAGTTTAGAAAAATGGCACCTCAGAAGAGATATGTCTGGACTATACATAGTACAAAAGGTCACACATTTAGACTGGAAGAAAGGAGATGTTGTCTAAAGCAAAGGAAAGGTTGTTTACAGTAAGAACAATAAGAATGTGGAATTTTCTGCCTGGAGAGGTAGTTTTATCAGAGTATGTACAGATGTTTAAACAGCAACTGGATGAATACTTGCAAAAACATAATATTCAGGGATATAATTTTTAATTAGTCAGGTAATCCATTCTGTGGTCAAGAAGGATTTCGCCGCCGGGGTCATGTTCGGTCCTGGAACTCAGGTGCAGTAACAGCTTTGCCTTACAAGCACGATCCACAGGGATCCTGAGAACAAGATTATGTGAGGTCAGTGATGGCACTGAGGCTTTAATAAAGTAAAATAAAATCCAAGGCAAGGTTTTCAAAAAAGGGTATGGCAGAAATCAGAGTCAGATGGTCCAGAGGTCAGTGTAGGCGGCAATCAGCAAAACATCAGAGAGCAGGCAAAGTCAGGAAACCAGCAAGAGCAGGAAACACATGGCAACAAACACTAGGAGTTCTGAGGCAGGCAACAAAACAACCAAGCACTGACTGAAAGGTGTGCTCTGCTTATAAATGAGTGTCTCAGTCACATAACCTGGTCTCACCTGTAGGAGGGGTTACCTGAGGTCAATGTGACTGACCGTGGGATTCAGCCCCATCTTGGATATATTATCGTCCTGGCTCCATCCCACAGCCACGCCTCCTCCAGCCTCTGATCTGCAGAGCAGTCTCCTCATGCAGTGGCCACCATCTTGGAATGCCGGAAAAATTGCTTGGAGTTCCCCGGCCGCAAATGGAAGATTATAGGATGCCAACTGGGGTGCAGCAGCCACAGGCATTAGGACCACTTCAAGATGACCACTTCAAGGACCACTTCAAGGTGAGTACCGTCAGCAAATTGTACATTTTGTTGCAAATTGGAAAGCACTTCAAACTGGATATTTTGCCTTCTTTTGTATCAACTGCAAAAACAGACGTGAGAAAGGCTGAACTTGATGAATTCATGTCTCTTTCCAGCCTGTCTTTTTTATGAAACTTTGTAACAAAGGTCACTCCAGGTACCCACATTTAATGGGTGCAATGTATAGCATTTACGTTGCAGTTAGCTATGTTGGATGTTTTATTTTTTTTTAATTGTTTGGTATTATGTACCTAAATAATTTAGATTTGTCCCATTAAATAACTACATAAATAACCTTTGCTGTAAATAAACTAATTACACAAATAGCTGTATAGCTGACCACCTACAGCCTATAATTAGCATAATCCTCTACCTACTGTTACAAAAATCAATACAGTATAAAATATAGATACAGAACGTTACACGTTATGTAAACACATTACTGTAAAACCACACAGGTCTTTCATTCAGAACAGAATTTGAAAACCAAGTAAGTGAGATTTCTTACAAAATAGCTCAATTTAAAAAAAATTACCCATATTCCCAACCTGAATATCTTGGCTTAAATTAGCAACTTTTATTTTCAATTCTCCACAGTACACTGTCTAGCAAGTAAACCAAGAAAACTGCTCATTGCTGCTGGAATGTTTACTATGAAAATTACTTTTGCTGAAAAAAAAATTAAATAAAAGGATTCAGTCATTTCTTGAGCCCACAGGGGATGCCAGAAGGGTCCTCGTTCTACTTTCAGTTATCCTACTGGCCTATTCTGACACATTTTAACATGTTAACTCCCGCAGGACCAGTTTTGGGGAAATGCTTTGGACATAATGACATACTGACATGTTGTTGATCGTTTGCGATTCTTTTGGCCTGTGAACAGTTGGTCTGGTTAAATAACAAGTTAGTTGAGAATGTAGGCCAAAGTACCAGCGTTTGAAAATACTTCTCATTCTGCTGTTTCTGCAATATTTTCAATTTTCCACTTTTGATCATAATTGTGTGACTCAGTTGTCAGTTCAGAATAACTTATTGCTAAGTACATATTGTCCTTTTTGTTTCAAGAAATCATTTCCTCCTTTTACTGAATGTACTTGTTTGCATTCTCGTTGTTCTAAGATTCTGTCTGGGTTATTCACTAAAGTAAGAATTCAGGGTGAATTGAGAGGGAATTTTTAAATATAAGTTCAAAAATAGCCAAGTTGAAAAAAATCTTTGTCATTCAGATACTGTGGTCTCAAAGGAACACTATAGACACCAAAATAACTGTAGCTTAATGAAGCAGTTTTGGTGTATAGATCAGGGCTGATCCTACGGTCACAGATGCCTGCGTGCAGAAAACATTTTGGGCGTCTCCCACAGGTGGACATGGTGAACTTACTAACTCCTCTCCTTGCAAGTATCCAGTCCAGACATGCCTGTTTCTATGGCAATTACTCCACATCTCCACTCCTTTTTCTAATCAGACACACACACTCCCAGACAATCACACACACTCACTGATAGAAACAAACCCACTCACTTGGTGCACACTGACAGACACACTCACTGACAAACTGCCACATACTCTCACTGATTTGAAACAAACTCACTTACAGACACACTCACTGACAGACACACTCACGCACTATCACTGACAGTCACACACTCTGACTGAGAGTCACACACTCTAACTGGCAGACACACACATTCACTGATTTGATACACACTGGCAGACACTCTCACTAACAGACACACTCTCAATGACAGACACACAATCTCACTGATTTGAAACACTCTTTGACAGACACACTTACTGACACTCACACACTATCAATGACTGTCACACACTCTCACTGAGAGACACACACTCTCGCTGACAGACACAGACATTCAGTGATTTGACACAGGGCCACACTGGGGATACAAAAATATGCCAGCCCCATAAGTAATTGCGCCATGTATTGTCACATGTAATTTGTAAGGCTAGCCCAGACGATTGAGTAATATATAAACACACATATATAAATATGTATTTACCTTTCTATTATAAAATATTGGTCCTTTCAGAGTAAAACATTTAATTATACAGTAAGCATACTCACATACAGACACAGACAACCTCACTGACACACACACGCTGATTGATACACAGCCTCATAGACAGAGAATCTCACTGCTATACATAAGCTTATTGACATAAAAACACAAACTCATAGATGCACATACATAGGCTCACTGACAGACAATCTCACTGACACACACAGACAAGCTTATTGGTATACAAACAAACGTAGTACAGACAAACTCTGACACGCACAAGCTTACTACAGACTAGCTCACTTTCACACAAATGCTCACTACAGAAAATCTTGTTGACACACACATGCTCCCTACATAAAAATGCACTGACACAAACATGCTCACTAAAGAAAATATTATTGACACACACATGTTCCCTACAGAAAAGCTTACTGACACACACATGCTCACCACAGACAAGCTCACTGACACACACATGCTCACCACAAACAAGCTCACTGGCACACACATGCTCACTATAGACAAGCCCACTGACACACACACACAAGCTCACCCACTAGCAGGCACACACACTAGCTCACTCACTAGCAGACACACATACACACACAAGCTCACTCATTAGCAGGCACACACACACACAAGCTCACTCACTAGCAGACACACATGCAATAATAATTGAATTATTTTGCCTACCTTCCCAATACACACTACCACCCCAAATTCTTATTGCCACCCACAGAAAAAACAACACCCAATCCAAAAATGTATATAAAATTATATACAAGTATATAAAATTACTGGTCATAGATCAAACAGCTGTGAACAGCACTAAATGGGTTGTGTTTTTAATTTTTTAAATGTATAAAAAAAAAGTGTCAGCTTGATCAGAGAACCCTCTGATTACAATAATCTCTGATAGAGTACCGTACAGCACAGATACTGTATAGTACAGTAATTGGGCAGCAGGGAAGAGGCTAAAAAAAAATTAAAATGTGTCTGTCAGAATAAGAACTGTGAACTGTGCTGTAGACTACAGCAAGTGTATGGGGGAGTAGACTTGGCTGAGCAATATATGTATCCTTATCTGGTGAACTGAAAAAGTAGGACTTGGTAGAAGAAAAATGCAAACTATTTAAGCCAGGTTGCAATTTTCTATTCTATGTGCTGTATAAAAAGCAGCCATAGATAAGCCATGCCCATTTCTTGATCTTATGGTGGGTCTTCTGTCCAATATGTTATTCACCAAGTCACCCAATCTTTCTTCTTTGTAATCAGGAGATGTCCAAAGACCTTCTGGCAAGCACTTTCCTACCTGAATCCCCCCACACCCTGTAAAAAGTTACCCCAGAGAAAATGTAGCCCATGGAGCAGCACAGCTTAGTGGAATAGGGCCTTAACAGAGCTAGGAGGCGGACATTAGGAGTTAGTGTGTTTGGGTTGGCTAGTTATCTGGGATGTGCAGGCTGATACATATAGGGCAGCCATCTTAAAATGTTCCCATTCTAATGCTTTCTCACAGACCTTGTTGTTGTCCCTCCCTCCCACCCTCCCTGATTTTGTGTTAGGTTTGGAGTTATCCTCCGCCTGGTCACAGCGGCAGGGGACTGGATAGGTAAATTGTGGGGTGGAATGGGTTTTTATTAGGGATTTAATTAATTATGTGTTTTTAAAAGTTGGTATGTGGTTTAAAAGTTGGTATGGTAGGTTTGAAGCTGGCCTGTGGCTCAGAACCGGGAGGTGTAGGGGTATTTTGGTATACCCCTACATTGCATCTTTCAGACAAGTTTGCATGGTAGGTTTCGAGCTGGTCTGTGGCTCAGGACCTGGGGGTGTAGTGGTATCTTGGTATACCCCTACATTAGATCATTTGTTCAAGTTGGTATGGTAGGATTCGAGCTGGCCTGTGGCTCTGAACCTGGGAGTGTAGTGGTATCTATTTATACCCCTTCATTGGATCATTCGGGCAAATTGTTTGCACTTTATTATGTTTCATGATGTTATGTATGTTGTAATATTGTTATGGTGTTATGTTGTTAATATTGGGGTCATTGTAATGTTGAGGGGGGTTAGTTATATACTGTGTCATAGGGTTTGTTTGACAATTACTTTTGTATTAAAATTGATATTATATTATATTAAAAGCTGTGGACAGAATTTTACCCAACATATTGATGTCCGTGCATTATTGGGTATGGATGGGGGATTTTATTCTTAATGCACAAGGGTACGACTATGTGCCTGTCATGTTGTGTTTGCTATAAGAAAGGAGTCTGAAAGGACTCCAGTTATTACTGCCTTTCCTGTAACAGACTGTTTCAGAGTCTACCATACAGAGCTGAACTATTGAATCACTTTGGATGTGACTTTGTCATTTTGTTTTACCGACTACTCTGACTTCTGTATTCTCCTGACCTTGGCCTGTTCCTGTTTACATTAAGCCATAATAAAGTGGTTACACCAAACAACTCTAAATATTACATTTAGTATACTTGTTAACATGCCGTGCCATTATGTGAGCAGTTTTCTTTATTGGGGGGGCCATGTTCTCTCAAAGGTGACATAGACCCAGAAAACCTGACAAAACAGTACACTGGGACATTGCTATATATATGAGACAATGTTAAATAAAAATATTGATACTTTTGGCACTAACTCATATCAGGATTATAAAATTTCATGTAAAAATGCAATTCATGTGTGTGAAAAAAACACAAATGAAGATATGACCATTAAGTGAGGCCAGCATTTATGACAAAATATGCGATTTGGAATACTCTGGGTTACCTACTTTTAAAAATGGTATGCCATAATGGCGAAAATGTTATTAACCAGGCTGCCATACTCTCTCTAAGGCGACATAGGTATAGAAAATCAAGTTGTCAAATTCCAACTTTGAAACAGGCTGCTAATATAATTGGCACTGTGAGTCGTATTCCCTGCAAACACCTGGACAATTGGCACATGGGGACACTGTTATATTCATGAGACAATGTTACTTTAAAATCTTAAGGCGTTATTGCACTAACTTATATCAGGATTATGAAATGTCCTGTGAAAATGGAGTTCATGTATGTGAAAAAAAAAACATAAATAAAAGTATAACCACTAAGTGGACCCTGCATTTCTGATAAAGTGGTTAGCCCAAATATCTCAAATACATCATTCTGTGTTGCCTACTTTTGAAAATGGTATTTCATAATGGTGGAAATGGTATTATCCTGGCTGCCATAGCTCTCAAAGCTGACACAGGCCCAGAAAACTGAAGACTGAAATCGGCAAGCCCTATCGGCAAAACCCAATAAAGCTAGTACATAAGTGGTACTGCTGTACTCGTGAGACATCACTGAACACAAATATGAGTGTTTTAAAGCAGAAAAACTTATAATGACCATTATATCATTGGTGAAAGCACAGTTTTTGTGGGAAAAATACAACAAAAATCAACAAATACCAACACTAGTTTGATCAGGGTTTGTGACTAAGTAGCTATGAAAAAAGACTAGCTATACCCCATTTTGAATGCCCTGCGTTGTCTACTTTTGCAAATGGTATGCCATGATGGGATAATTTCCATTCCTGGGCTGGTATACAGTTTCAAACACAACATAGAGCCAGCAAACCAATCTGGTAAATTTTAATGTATAAAAACTGAAATGGGCAAGAGGAATTTTTGACCTTGAAACTTTCCCAAACACAATAAAACCTGTACATGAGGAGCATTGTTGTACTCATGAGCCATCGCTGAACACAAATACTAGTGTTTTAGAGCAGTAAAAGCTAACTGTATTATAACATTTACTGTTAAAATGCCATGCAGAACTTGAAAAATAACACAAATTCTCGATTTCTCACACTTTTTCCGATTTTATTCACATTAAATTATGTTTCATATATTAATATATTTGATGTGACATTAAAGCCCTATTTCTCCTGAACAAAATGTCTGATTAGATAGAATTAAAAGGGAGTTTCACATTTCAGACCAAAGCAGCCGAACTCGAAGCCTAGATGACTTACAGAATTTTTCAGAATCAGCATTTTTTTTACCTTAAATTCGAAATTTGCTTTGAATTCACCTTGAATTCTCAATTTAATGAATAACCCTGTATGACTTGTGTCTGATTTTTGCTATATGTGACCTGCGATGAATTGTTTCTTTTATATACTTACCTGAAGGTATCTGTGCAGGGCCGTCTTTAACGCGGGGCAAACGGGGCAGCTGCCCCGGGCCCAGTAGCTCCTGGGGGGCCCAGAGCAGCTGCCACGTGGGCCCCGCGATTTGCGCAGCCCCCCTTGGACCCGGCGGTGCGGCTGCACAGAGCCGCACCGGCCCGCAGGCTGAGGAGGCTCCCCGGGTGGCTCATGCACTAAGGGCCACCCGGAGAGCATGTGTGAGCAGGGGCCCGGTCTGGCGCTGTGACGCTTAAACAGCGCAACCGGGCCCCTTCCTGTACCGGCTGGGAGGAAGTGACGTCACTTCCTCCCGACGGAGAGCACAGCCGCGCGGGAGGAGAATGGCACGGAGGGGAGTTCCAGAGGAGAACTCCCATCTGCCTCAGCCTGCCACTGGACCCCAGGGAAACCACCCTCCAGGAAAAGGTAAGAACCTGGAGGGTGGCTAAATGTATGCTTGTGTGTGTCAGTATGTCTGTCTGTGTATGTATGTATGTGTGTTTGTATATGTCAGTAGGCCTGTGTGTGTCAGTATGTCTGTCTATGTGTATGTCAGTATGCCTGTGTGTGTGTCAATACTTCTGTCAGTGTATGTGTCTGTGTGTGTGTCAATACATCTGTCAGTGTATGTGTTTGTGTGTGTATGTATGTCTGTCTGTGTGTGTGTGTCAATACATCTGTCAGTGTATGTGTCTGTGTGTGTCAGTGTATGTGTCTGTGTGTGTATGTTTGTCTGTCTGTGTGTCAATACATCTGTCAGTGTATGTGTCTGTGTGTGTCAGTGTATGTGTATGTGTCTGTGTGTGTGTCTGTGTGTGTATGTATGTCTGTGTGTGTGTGTGTGTCAATACATCTGTCAGTGTATGTGTCTATGTGTGTCAGTATATCTGTCAGTGTATGTGTCTGTGTGGGTATGTATGTCTGTGTGTGTGTGTCAATACGTCTGTCAGTGTATGTGTCTGTGTGTGTCAGTATATCTGTCAGTGTATGTGCCTGTGTGTGTATGTATGTATGTCTGTGTGTGTGTCAGTATGTCTGCCAGTATATAATTGTGTGTCAGTGTATGTGTGTGTCAGTATGTATCTGTGAATGTTTTAATGTCTGTCTGTGTGTATGTGCCAGTACATCTGTCTGTGTGTGTGTCAGTATGCCTGTGTGTGTGTCAGTATGCCTGTGTGTGTGTCAATACGTCTGTCAGTGTATGTATCTGTGTGTGTCAGTATATCTGTCAGTATGTCTGCCAGTGTATGTGTCTGTGTGTGTGTGTGTGTGTATGTATGTCTGTGTGTGTCAGTATGTCTGCCAGTATATATTTGTGTGTCAGTGTGTATCTGTGAATGTTTTAATGTCTGTCTGTGTCTGTATGTGCCAGTACGTCTATCAGTGTGATTGCGCATTGGGCGTAATTGGGGGGAGGGATAGGAGGGGCAGGGCCCAGGTGGCCCAAGAAAATGCATTGCCCAGGGTCCTTATCATATTATAGACGGCCCTGTATCTGTGTTAAACCAGTCCATTACGGCTATTTTTTTTAGAGTGAATTGCTGGGAATTCAAACTAAATTTTAAATGTTAGACCCAAATAACAGAATTGAAAACAGTATAGAATGTTGCTATTTCATTTTTTGTGGAATAAAATTTTTAATTCACTCTGAAATCACTTTGAACTCCATACAGTTCACATTTACTAAACCCCCTGCATATCTAAGAATCAATACGATATATACTATATATTTCTATCTGTACCTGGCAGTGCCCCAAATAGCTCAAATATCTTTTGTAGGCTTCTAGTGAGTTTATAAAGGAACAGGACATTCTTTCCATTGCTTATCATTCTTTATCAGTCATATTTCTGCTTGAGCACTTTAATTTCCTTGAAAAGTGTTATTTTAACCCCAAACTCATGAGCAATGATTTGGCAGTGTATCTGTGGAAACCCATTTGGGAATATATCAATTAGAGCAAATTTTGAGCTCTGTGGAATGTTAGTATATATCATTTTATATAATGTTGCTAAAGTTATAGCTATAACATTTTGCAATTTTAGGACAAAACCACCAGATATTTAAAATATTTCCCGACACAAGGAGACAGAAGGAGGTCGACATATAGTCCAAAACCAATATGATTAGGGAAATACGATAAAAAATGTTTAATAACTTTATTAGAATGAAGGAACAATAATATCGAAAAAAAGAACTACAAAATATGTCTTCTAATATTATATAGACTCAAAATGTGAAGTAACAGAGTGTATTAAAAACATAAGTAAACTGCAGCAATAGTTGTAATTTTCATCAGTAGTCCCAAACACTGTTCATGGGTGGGGGTTAGGGGAGGCGTAATGGTGTCCCCAAGTTCTGCCCAATTTTCTTTTTAATAAAGCCCCCACCTGCTGGCCATAGCTTGGGGTAGAGGGTGGGCTATGACCAGTCACCCACATTAACTAGTTTTTAGTCTCTAATCAATTCCTACAGGAATCAAAGGGGGATCTGGATTAGGTTGTTAGTTTTTAAGGACAGTGAGCAACATCTCGCTGCTCACTGTTTAGTTAGACATGCCCCCACCCACAGCATGGCAGTCAGGGGCACAAAGGAGGTATTGAATCTCCTTTATACTAATATGCAGGTAATATTTACCGTTTTGCAGCATTTGCAGCCAGCAGAGAAATTTTAACAAATTTTACATTTATACACCATTTTAGTCTGACGAGACTATGTATGTGGCTATATGTATGAAAGGGAAAGATCAGCTCTAAAATATCTAACTAGAGAGAGTATGAAGGGGCAGCTAACCCCAAAGGAGTAGGTATCCCTCTTATCCTACTAATGGAGGTAAAACACAAAAAAGAAGAAGGTTAGGGGCAGCGTCACAGTAAGAATAATATACAGTATATAATCTATAGAATGTAACAACATATATATAAAACAAAGTCCCAAGTAGAGTAAAAGTCCAAATAGGTTCCTAAAATCGATGCCATATACACGTAAGAATAGTACTACTTAACACACCACTCATATCTGGTGGCACATTAGATTACACGTGCAGTGCCCCAAATTTGAAGTAGGAGGACCAACCAAGCATCTTTTTCCATCTCCCGGTTCCTAAAATCGATGCCATATACACGTCCCCTGATAGGGGACGTAACAGGGATTAAACTGATAAGAATAGTACTACTTAACACACCACTCCTATCTGGTGGCACATTAGATTACACGTGCAGTGCCCCAAATTTGAAGTAGGAGGACCAACCAAGCATCTTTTTCCATCTCCCGGTTCCTAAAATCGATGCCATATACACGTCCCCTGATAGGGGGCGTAACAGGGATTAAACTGATAAGAATAGTACTACTTAACACACCACTCCTATCTGGTGGCACATTAGATTGCACGCGCAGTGCCCCAAATTTGAAGTAGGAGGATCGACCAAGCATCTTTTTCCATCTCCCGGTTCCTAAAATCGATGCCATATACACGTCCCCTGATAGAGGACGTAACAGGGATTAAACTGATAGGAATAGTACTACTTAACACACCTTATAATAACGCAGTGAGAGGCAACGCAGAGAGAGGAGTCTGAAGAAGAGGAGTCAGAGGAGGAAGGTGGCTTTGAGGAGGTGGAAGACCAAACACAGCAGGCGTCCTAGGGGGCTTGTTGTCACCTTTCGGGGACCCTTGGTGTTGTACTTGGCTGGGTGGAGGAAGAGACCTTCAATGACATCAGTGAGGACAAGGAACGTACATGGCTAGCTTGGTATCCAACCTTGTGCAAATGGGGAGTTTCCGGTTGTGCAAATGGACTGTTTGCGGTTGTTTGGGGTGCGTTAAACGGGGAGTTTAGTCTGTCACTGTGAAGCGGGCGTAACCCTTACACTACCTGATCGAGACAACATCATACCTGATGTTTTAAAGCACGTTATTCCAAACAATTTAGGAATGTTAGGTGATTTATGCCCTTTATGGTTTAAAACCAGACTCTGCATCAACTATGTAATTTTCCATGGAAGTTTTGCCATGGATCCCCCTCCGGCATGCCACAGTCCAGGTGTTAGTCCCCTTGAAACAACTTTTCCATCACTATTGTGGCCAGAAAGAGTCCCTGTGGGTTTTAAAATCCGCCTGCCTATTAAGGTCTATGGCGGTTCGCCCGGTTCGCCCGTTCGCGAACATTTGCGGAAATTCGCGTTCGCCATTTGCAAACGGAAAATTTGATGTTTGCGACATCTCTATTCCTCAATAGAGGTACCAGGATAGGATCAACAGTGGAATCCATATGAAACAATAGAAAAGTAATAATATGGTAGTATGTTCTTGCAGGCGACAACTAAAAGGAATAAAATATAGTCCTACTCATGTTTTATGGAGCTGTAACTAGCTCCAGTATAAATGGCATACAATGGTATAATCCCCACTTGCAAGGAAACGTGAGGGTAGTGTCCTGTAGTATGTAGACCATAAAATATAAAAGGAAAACAACAATAGTGCTAACTGAGTAAAATACTAGGAGTATGGATAAGAGGAAATGTACTCACATTTACCAGAGCGGACGGACTGCTCTATGGATCAGGCGTGGGTGGTATAATTCCTCACCAAGGATGTCTTGAGAGTAGTACTCACCGGAGAGAAAAGTCAGGTGCCAAACAGTTGAAGATAAATTAAATAGTAGTGATGGTAAAATGTAGAAAAAAGAGTGGGATGACATACTCTAATAAAGTGTAAAATAAGCCAAAGTAGGCAAGTGTCACACCACACCACTATATGCCAAAGTAGGCAAGTGTCAAACCACTTTTTTGGACTTTCTACTATTTGGACTTTTACTCTACTTGGGACTTTGTTTTATATATTTGTTTAGATTCTATAGATTATATACTGTATATTATTCTTACTGTGGCGCTGCCCCTAGCTTTCTTCTTTTTTTTTTTTTTTTTTTTTTTTTTTAATTCTTTATTTTTGTGTGCTTGCAGAAAAACAAAGAAGCATGCAATGCCCCAACAGCAGTTGCTTGCCAGTGAATTCAACATTTATGAACATGCGTTAGGCAGAGAATAACAGTGCACATTTTATATTGTAAAGTACGGTAATCACAAGTGGAACCTCTGTGTCAGCTATAGGCTAGTGTAAAGTCGACGTTGAGGTCTATTGACACTGCTGGTATTTGATTGTAAGTACAGGCTTAACGGTTAGGTATTTACGCATGTAGTGCTCCCGCTTTATTCATCGCTATGATTGTCATTTTAATATATTGGAGCACGCTACATGCATGGCTTAAAGTTACGCTTGTTTCTCAGACTTGTGTGTGACTTATATTTATAGATGTACAGTCTGTAGCAATCTAAGTGTGTGGTCTCTAGTGTGTCGTTTGGGCAGGATTGTTTAACTCTGGCTTGGTCAGCCTCGGGCACCACCATGGAGTGTGTGGAGGTCTCTGGGGTCAGTTGCCTTCCTTTCCCCGGACGGGTCTGTGAGTGGACGTTGGGTGGGTTTGTCATGGCTTGTTCGTATTTTCGTATTGTAGATGTCTGCAGCAGTGTGTGTCTGTCTGGAATGGTGACCTGTGTTGTATGTATGTGTTGCTCTGTCTTCTATTTGTGCTGGATGGCTGCCATGTGGGTCCTAGTGTATGTGTCTGTGGGTACTATTTGTTTCATTGTGTGTAGGACTAGATCAGTGATTTAGTATCCATCAAAAAGTCCAGGAATGGCATTCATTCTTATCCGGTGCCTTGTCTCGGTGGTGGGCTCTTAGGGCCGTGGGAGACCCGGCAGCAGAGTCTAGTTACGCTGTTCAAACAGCCTTGGGCTCTTCCAAAGGCCTGCTGCTGCAGCTCGTGATATGAGAGCTTCCTCTGTAGGCTGCGGTCATTCCCGGGCTGTTGTGCTTCTTGATGTGGCGTTGCCCCCTGTGCCGTCTGGTCCGCCGTTTCTGGGGTTGTTGTTTGTGGTCGAGGCTTCCGGGCAGTTGAGGTCTGGGTGCACTTATGTGGGAAGCTTGCGTTGGTCATGCGCTGCCGGTGCCCGGGGAGGCTCTTTATTTCCCACCTTTTGTTTTGCGGCTTGTGGGTACCGGCCGGTGTTCGTTTCCATTTGTGATGGGCTGCTGATCCGTGAGGGCTCTTGTGATGTTTGGCGGGCCCCGCAGTGCTTGGTGAGTCCATCTTCTTTAATCCGCGTGGTTGCGGGCTGTCCGCCATCTTGGGGTATTCCGTCTGGGTTATGTTTTGCGGCCCCATTTGTATTTGGGCTCGGCAGACAACATTGGTGGTGGCCCGTGGGGACCGGGATAACCCCCACCGGTCCAGAGGGGGGGGGGAGTCCGCTGGGAGCCGTTCAGAGACCCGGAGGGAGCGGCCGTCTCTCCCCGGCTCAAGCTCATGTAGGCCCCAGGCCTTGGTCGGGTTACTCCGGTGCCTTGCCGTTTTGTGAGTGGTATCTTCTTGTGAGTCCCCATCTTGTGGGTAGTTTGGTTGCCGATTTGGGTCAGTGGCTGTTCGTGGCACTGAGTTGGCTCCGATTCACTGGCCCAGATCCTGGAGCTCAGACAAAACGTGTCTGATCTGTTCAGCGGCCAGGCTCCGCCCCCCGCTTTCTTCTTTTTATGTGGCAATATGTGCCAGATAAATGGTAATAAATCAGCGATGCAGATATTTTCAATGTAAAGCACAGATATCGGTTTCAATATGTGAACTGATAATTATCGACTTCCAATAAGCCTTTACTGGTGTTAATGTAAAAGCTGCTGTAAAAGGCTTAGAGCCAACAAATTGTCAATAAAGACCATCAGCTATAATTAAATCAATGACATACTTTGGTTTTTAAATATGTGTATGTATGTATGTATGTATGTGTATATATATGTGTGTGTGTGTGTGTGTGTATATATGTATATATAATATTTTTACTCAAATTAAAAAATCATTTTCTTTTAAACATCTTTTTATTTTAGTTACGATTAATTTAAAATATGATTAAGTTGGTGCTGTTTTATTTTTTCCTTTGCTATGCGCACAATATGGCTACATTTGGAAATAAACATGTGGTCTATTTATCTAGTTTAAAAAAATGTTATGCTCATTGCCAAGAAAGTACTTTTTATTTGAAATTCACAATGGCAACTTTTCAGAACAGATTTTAATTAGTATCTGCCAAATATAGAAATATGAATCATTTCGTTAAAAAATGTTAGGTCAGTGGAAGAGAAACAAGTATTTTGTTAGTAAAAAGAAAAAATACATTGTTTTCACAATAAATTTGGTAAATGTCTGTAGTGTTTAGCCATACTCCTATCAGGCTGTAAGCCAATTGGTATAGAGATAATTTTAGGGCTATTAACTAAACAGGCAACTGTAAATGACTGACCTGTGGAAATTTGGGTAAAAATAGCCTGATTGGAAAAATTCTCCATTTCAGCTGTATTTCCAGTTAAACATTCTTGGCATATATTTTCAGCTCCCTGGCTGATTCCTGAATATTCTTTGGATAGCGAACAACCTTATTACATCCAACATTCTAGTTTAACCCCTTAAGGACCAAACTTCTGGAATAAAAGGGAATCATGACGTGTCACACACGTCATGTGTCCTTAAGGGGTTAAAGGGACACTGGAAGCGCAATAACTGCTGCAACTCATTGAAGTGGTTATAGTGTCTGGAGTACCCTGCTGGCGACATTCCTTTTAACTTTAAATTGTTTTCAATGTCTTAAACAAGAGGCAGAGTGGCTTATCCCCACTGTGTTGCTTGAGCTAATGAAAAAGAATTTGTCTAGCAATTCGTCTATCACAGTGCCCACTGCAGGTATGAATCGTTATGGCTATAAGGAAGTGTGTAATCTATGTCTTAGCCGTGACTCCAATGGTGACAGGGCTACAGGAAGCCAGGGACCCACATTTTTTCGTTAAACTGCTTGAAAATGGTTTAACATTGAATGGAGAGACAGTGCCCAGAGACTCTATAGCTAGTTCAATGAGATAACATTGTTATGGTGTCTACAGAGTCCTTTAACCCCTTAAGGACACATGACGTGTGAGACACGTCATGATTCCCTTTTATTCCAGAAGTTTGGTCCTTAAGGGGTTAAGTTACCTGTTTCTGGTAGGAAATTGATTTGGGGTTTTTATGCCCCCAAAAAAGATGAGCACTTGCTCGTGGATAGCTGGTAAATTTCATGGCATACCTTAATCAGGGACCACATGAAAAATGGTTTTCTTTCACCAATAGAAATGGAAAATCTTGGTAACTCTGCACTCTTTGCATGTGGTGAGTTAAATGAGGATGAATAGAATATCAATGTTTACCCCGAAAACTGGAATAATCGATGTCTCACCACGTACATGGTATCTGACAGTGGCAAAGGCTATGGCCATGTTATGGCCTATATACTCAGCCATACAGAACACATATGCTCCTACAAAGTAAATATGGGGAACCCCGACACATTTATGAAATCATTCTGATACCAAAATATGTCATATATAAAATGATCTAAAATGATACAATATGTATTTGTTTTCCTTTACCATGCTCACACTGAAACATCCTTCCTCTGAACCTCATCTTTGCAGCTTGTCTACATGATTGCCACCAACTTCATCTAAGCAACTGCAAAAAATCTCTCAGCCTTCCACCCACCCTTCTTAAAGTCTACATTAGACCTTGATCCTCCAGGTGCATGCAATCTTCACTCTCAACCTAGGCAGTGCAGTTGTTATGGTACTTTTTCAGTAAACCAAAATGTTTAAATGTCTATCTGTTCCTGTCCAAATGAAAGAAAATTGAATTGCGTATATACGCTGAAGTAATTCAGTCTGACACACGGAGTTCAGGTTAAAATAACTTCGAGGAAATTTATTGGCAAGTGAAGCAAGAGCGGGCTCGCAGGCCCTTTTAAGAGGCATTTTTCGTCATCATTGATTATCAAGATATCAGTGAATAAACATCATTAATTGGATTAATTGTTAAGTGTCTGGATTAGTGTCCACCTATCAGTATAATTAATTGGCTCAAAAACTAAGTGGTTAGCTTTGTGTCCACCCACCGAGAGGTGGTATTGTTTTGGACACGGGTGGGGACAAGGGGCTCAAGCGCCATCTCCCTTAGCATGAGGTTTACTCGGTGGAAAGGGGGGCTTGAGCGTCATTTTACACGATCAGTGATGTCAGGTCTTGTGGTCAGGTGCAAGGTCTCTTATGAATAGAACATTTCATTACTACAGTGTTCTCATGGCCTTGTCTTTATACTATGTTGCGAGTTAGGGGAAATTCAGCAGTTCCTGGGTAGTCATGTCTTTATGGAAAATACAGTCTTTGTCTATTGTGTTAGTTGTGCTGGGAAATTCTGTCATGTAATGTAGTTTTGAAATGGAGAAGTCAGGTTATGAGGACAAAATGGAGGATTTGTCACAGTATCAGGTTAAAACGGAGTTAGTGCATTAATTCAATACAAGTTCAATAAAGATTTTTAATAATTCTACATCAGTCCCCCCTATGAAATGTTAGATTCTAAGAGCTAAAACTTCATTTGTTAATACCAGAAGACGTGTTAGCCCAAAGGCACAGAAACCCCGTGGCCGCTAGCTAGGTGTTAATGCAAAGTGCAAGTCTGTCCCTAATTCTGACCCTAATAGGCTAACTCATCCGTCAGCATGGCTCTCGAACACTTCACACCCATGGGTGGCCCATGGCGGCTTGCCCACCACTTCTCCACACGGGGCCTTTACCATTCACTGACAGATGCTGTCCCTAAGATGGTCCCTTCCTAGAACTCTCGCACTTTATCATCAAAAGGGATAGATTGCAGCGGCAAACAGGGTGAGTTGAGATCCTGGAAATCTTGGTCATCAACTTCAAGATGTGTGAAAGTAGGTGCCGCTTGGTCAACAGTCTTCGTGAGGGATTTTCTCAGACAAGGGAAGACACAACAAAAGAGAAGAGCAAAGATAAAAAGAAAAATTAGTATTACCATACCAATATGCATTAAAGCCTTTTGCCAACCCGTCATCCAACCAAACCATCTGTCCCAGGGATCTTTTACCCCAGAATTCCTTTTCAACTCTTCAGAGAGGTCATTTAATTTTGCTATGGCTAACGTAACTTTACCATTAGGGCCTGTGTTTTCTGGGATGTAAGTACAACATGTCATGGTGTCGGGCAAAATTTTACATACCCCTCCTTTTTCGGCTAGGATCATATCTAGGGCCATTCTATTCTGGAAGGCCATTTGGGATGTGGCCTGCAACTGTTCGGCTAATCCCTGGAGGGCATCTCTGGTGTAATTAACAAAACGTTGTTGGTTGTAATAAATGTAATTTATCCAATTTAAATTCTTGTTTGCGGTAACTATGGTAAAAAGTGATTCGAACCCTGCAGCAACTTCATCTCTTGCTTTAAACTCATTGGGTACCCCCTAGGCACCCCAATGGCATCAATGTAAATGTGAGGATCAAAACTTCCTTTTACTGGGGCTTCACGCTTAACCTTAGTGTGGCTGGACTCATGGGTGTTGAGGTGTGTGTCAGAGATAATGTGTATGGGCATAATGGCCTTAGTCAAAGTACACTCCCCCCACCATTCCGTGTCCATTCTGGATCTTAGCCGTAAATCCCCACACAACCAGTAAATGTCTCCTAATGACCTAGTGTGATGTTGCAGCAAGCGTACAGGAACAGTTCTGTATGTAGCACAATAACCTTTGGAAAAGTTACCCACAAATTTACCAATCCCATCGTACATGGCATAGCAAGTGTAATTACCTTTATATACGGTAATACCATCAGGGGGTTTGACATCTTTGGCTAGAAGAGGATACTCTGCTGTCCATGCTTGACATATGGACCTGTTAAAATTGTAGTGATAGGCAAAAAGACTCAAAACACAATTTTCTACATCTACTGGTAGGGTCAAAGGCACAGTGCCCAGATGGGGCCGGGCACCACCACACACATAGCATGCGGTTCTGTTATGTTTGTTGGCATTATATTTCATCCATTCTAACCATAGGTTAACATCATTAAAACCTGTTTCAGCAGCCATAGTATCTTCAAAGGTGGGGTTAGCAATGACCATCATGTCCTTGAAGGACTGGATGTGCGGTTTTAATGGGTTTGTGACCATATGAGTAGCTCCTTGCCACTCAGAAGAATTACACATATCTTTAAGGTAGAAATGCCATAATTTATAGTAGGAACCCTTTTTCCAATACATTCCCAGTACATATCTGTCTGCATCTGTTGGACTTGGATGCTCAACATTCAGAATTAATTTCATTGGTGTGCCTCCTCCAGGCTTTCTCAGAGTCATTCTTTGAAGGAGGGACCTACCATGATCATCTACTTTAGATAAGGCACTTTTTAGCTTGTAACCCCAGGAAGGCCCGGCATTCCATCCCGCCGCCCCCCAATGGTCACAATTGTGCCCCCATTGTCTGTCAACTACACAAACATATGGGTCTTTTGCATGAGGGATATCTCTATAGATATTCTGGATTTGTGATGTAGTGAATGGGCATTCTACGATGTCACAATAATCAAAGGTATAGGTAGCCACGCGGGTACATGATGAATTATACCAGAAGGTGTACCCACTAACATCTTTAGTGATGGCTACTTGCTGGGCCTTAATTAAACTAATTAAGGAGACAATGTACCAGAGGTACATGGTTGTGCGGTATCTGCTTCCTCTGGGGCAGGAGACTTCTTGCAGTGGGAAGCGTGGATCCAATGTGGCCTGCCGGCCAATTTGACGGAGGTTGCGGTAATCAGGAGAACTTGGAATGGCCCGTCAAATCTTGGTTCCAGGGTGTTTTTCCGCACAAACTTCTTGACCAGAACCCAATCTCCGGGAAGCAGGTTGTAGGTACCTGTGTCCAAATCAGGATCTGGAATTGAAGAGAAAACTTGGGCATGTATTTTGTTCAAGGCACTTGCAAGTTCAGTTACATAGTCTACTAAAACATCAGATTGAAGCTGTAACTGCTGCGGATAATAACAACCTAGTCTGGGTGCTGTCCCAAATAGAATCTCATATGGGGATAAGAATGCTTCCCTCTAGGTGTGTGCCTAACGCTGAATAAAGCTATTGGCAGGCTTTCTGGCCAGGGCATCTTTGTTTCTTGTGACATTTTTAACATTCTGGCTTTTAGAGTGCCGTTCATGCGCTCTACTTTACCACTACTTTGTGGGTGGTAAGGGGTGTGAAAGGCTAGGGTCACCCCCAGAGCAGTCCAAATTTCTTTAGTCACTGTTGCTGTAAAGGCTGGACCCTGATCACTTTCAATGACTTCTGGAAGTCCGAATCTACATACAATGTCTGTAAGTAGGCGTCTTGCGGTTGTTTTTGCAGTGATATTGGCCACAGGGTAGGCTTCTGGCCAGCCTGAGAACATGTCCACTATTACTAGTGCATATTCATGAGGCCCACTCTTGGGCATTTGGATGTGATCAATTTGAATTCTCTGGAATGGGTACATGGGTTTTGCTAGGTGCTTTGCAGGCACCTTGATTGGTCTTCCTGGATTGCATTTTGCACAAATGACACAGGCCCTACAGAAGCTGTTAATCAATGTTGTGATTCCAGGTGCTTCATAATACTTTTGAATGAGGGCAGCCATTAGGTCTTTTGACAGATGTGCAGGTCCATGTGCCCATTGGACAACTGCTGGATATAAATTCTTTGGAAGGCAAAATTTAGAGTTGTTGTAATAAATTCCATCCTTTAGGACGGCTCCTTTCTTCTTCCATTTCTGGATTTCTTCAGGGGTAATTGCAGCTTGCTGTTCTCGCAGAATTCTTAGGTCAGTAGGAAGAGTTTGCAAGGTAAAGATAGGAACTTCTTCTTCTTGACCGGACACTTCTTCATCCACTCCCTGCAAATCTCTGGCCGCTTACTTAGCAGCCTGGTCAGCCAAATGGTTGCCCTTTGCTTCATCTGTATCCAACTTCCCATGTGCCTTAACTTTCAAAACGGCCACTTCTTCAGGGAGTAGGAGGGCATCCATTAGTTCCTTGATTGCAGAGCTGTGTTTGACTGGTGTACCGGCAGTAGTAAGAAATCCCCTTGTCTTCCAAATGAGGCCGAAGTCATGTGCCACACCCAGAGCATATCTTGAATCTGTATAGATGTTGGCACGCTTTCCTTCTGCAATTTTGCATGCTGAGGTCAGGGCTTGTAATTCAGCTTCTTGCGCAGACATTGCTGGCGGTAAAGATGATGACTTGAGAACTTCCTCTGTTGTGGTTACGGCATATCCTGTATGGTATCTTCCTTCTTCATCAGCATACCTTGAGCCGTCCACAAACAGGGTAAAATCCGGATTTGGTAATGGATTCTCATGCACAGTTGGTAAGTGCACTGTTTCCATTTTCATCTGTTCAAAACAGTCATGAGGAGTTTCTGGGTCATAGTCATTCACTATGACCAGGTCTTGAAATTCTTTTTCCAGGAAATGGCGTGGCCATGCTTCAAGAAGGTCAGTTGTTGTGTATTTGACTACGCCATTTTCTTGTAGCTGTGATTCATCCATGGCGGCCCATAATTTTGCCATAGGCCCAAGATCATTCCATGATTTTGTTTTCAACTTGGTAACAGGGATATGTGGAATAGCAGTATCCCAATGGCGGTACAGGTAATTGAGTTCTGGGGGCAGTTGGATCAGGACCATGCTATTGCCTTCAGAGTCACAATAGAAATCTTGAGCAGTGAGCTTCACTTCAATCCAATGGTAAAGCTCATCTTCGTAGCAAGGTTCAGGAGTAATGTTTGGCTTGTACCACATGGTACAGAAGGCATAATCCGGGCCTTCACAGAGAGGTGTCTTGTCTTTATAAAATGTTAAATGTGGATGCATTATTTTCTTGATACATCCACAGAAAAGGTAGATGTAGGTTTCATCCGTGACAAACCCATAGTAGATACCCCCCTCAGGGAGTGGAAGAAGAGTGGATGGGTTAAGAACTTGACATCTTTGTATAGAAATGTTGTCAGGCAGAAGAAGATGACATTGCAGACGCAAGTGTCTAGCAGGAGACACGTGCTTGAGCTGGACTTGGTTGATAATGGCAGAGATGTCATGAGGGGCCAGAATAACCAGAGGGTGGCCAAGGACCAGGTCTGAAGTTCTTTCAATGAGTTCTCTTGCAGCAAAAACGGCCCTAAGGCAGGAAGGGGTCCCTCTGGCCACAATGTCCAGTTGGCATGAGAAGTAACCAATAGGCCTCTGGCGGCCTCTTAAGTCATTAGTTTGGGTAAGAACTCCTGTAGCATGGCCTTGTCTTTCAGAAACAAATAATTTGAAAGGTTTGGTATAGTCTGGTAGGCCCAAGGCAGGAGCAGAAGCAATGGCACGTTTAAGAGATTTGAAATTGTCCAGAGCTTCATTGGTCAGGCAGAATGGGTCTGTCTTGAGTGCATCATAGAGAGGTTGCATAAACAGAGAGGCTTCTGGGATCCATGCTCTGCAGTAGGAAATGAGGCCTAAGAAGGCATGAAGAGATTTTGAAGTCCTTGGGGGTGGAATGTCCAGAACTGCTCTGACTCGGTCCCGAGTGAGATGTCTGGTACCTTGAGATAAGCAATGTCCAAGGAAAATAACTGAAGGTTGGCAGAACTGCAGCTTAAGAAGTGAAGCTTTGCATCCTTGTTCTGCCAAATAGCAAAGTAGACTAAGTGAACACTTTTCAGTAGTGGGTATATCATCTCCACAGAGCAGTAAATCATCCACATACTGGAGCAGAACAACTTCTGGGTGTTCAGCTTGCCATGGGTCAAGTATGGTACACATGGCCTTTGCAAATTGGCTTGGAGAATTTTGTGCTCCTTGGGGCATGACAGTCCATGTATACTGTTGCATTTCATGGGTGAAAGCAAACAAGTATTGACAGGAAGGATCCAGTGGAACACTGAAAAAGGCATTAGCTAGGTCAATGACTGTGAAGTACCTTGCAGATGGAGGGACTCCTGAGAGCAGAGTGTGAGGGTTTGGTACAAGAGGGGTGTCCAGAACAGTTGCTTCATTGACAGCACGGAGGTCCTGAACCATCCTGTACTTCTCTGGCTCACCTTTTGGAGTTTTCTTCTTCACAGGAAACAATGGAGTATTACATTCTGATTTGCATTTCACTAGAGCACCCTTCTCCAAGAGTGCTTTGATTTGGATAGAAATGGCTGCAGCCTGTGCTGGTTTTAGAGGATATTGTGGTTTTCTTGGTAACTTAGCTCCTGAAATAAGCTTTACCACCACAGGTGGGACATTTAGATGACCTATGTCCTCTGGGCCTGAGGACCATAATTTAGCAGGCACCTGTGTTTTCAGCACATCTGGGAAATTGGACCTTGGTTCTGCTGCTTCCCTACGGAGTTCTTCTAATTGCAGCATCAGAGGTAGGGAGCACAAGGCTGAGGTGTCTGAAACAGAGGTGTAGACATTTCTACTTGTCCATCTGGAGTGAAGGTTATAGATGCCTGCAGGCGTGAGAGGACATCAGCGCCTAACAGGTTAATTGGGCATGTGGAGGATACTACAAAACGAGCAAGCAGGCTTGTGCCAACTCGTAGTGGAGTTGTTAAAGAACTGTGTCTTGGCTGGCCATCCACTCCAACACAAGAGACATCAATATTTGACAAGAAAGATGGGTCTGGCAGGTCTTGTTCTCTTAGAACACTTCGGGCTGCACCTGTGTCAACAAGAAATGTGGTAGGTTGGCCTTCAATGGGTAAAGTCACTGTGGCAAGTGCCCCCCCCTTTATCCCCTGTAGACACTGCCATGACAGGGGTTAGTGACACAGGTTTGCCAATTTCCTAATCATCTGGTTCCTCAACAATTGGAACCGTTTTCTCGGCCTTAGGGGCCGGGGCAGGTTTGGAAGGCTTTCTGGGCTCCCCTGGTTCCCTTCTAGGTTCTGGGAAATCACTTCTATAATGTCCTGTAGCTTTGCAATTAAAACAAGTTACATCCTCCAGTTTAGCACCCTTGGTGGCAGGGGAGGAGCGGGCCACCATGATGGGAGCTGGATTGGGTCTTCTGGGGGTCTGGGCAAATTCCAGACCTCTAGCAACTAGGAGTAAAGTATCCAGAGGAACAACCTTATATTCAGGGCGTGCAGCAATGATTCCCTTGCGTATGGAGTCTTTAACACCTTGGACAAATGCACCTGACAGCATTTGTGAATGAATTTTGTCAGTAAGATCAAATCCCAAATCTGTAAACATTTGATACAGTCTTGCATGAAATCTTTCTACAGATTCACCTTTGTCCTGCACAACATCAGTAAGGCCAGCAGCCTGATCTGCAAGCTTATCTTTAGCCCAGTCTTTCAATTGGTTGCAAAAAGTTACTCCGGAGGGGTAATCAACATCACTCGTGAGCAGATCTGTGCTGAGGTGGCGGGCCATGCTGGGCCAATATGCATCCCCTGCTTTAATAGCACAAATGCTCAGTAGGTCACGCCAAGCGGCAGAATAAGTCTTTTGAATCTGAACTATCCCTCGGTAAAAAGGCATAGGCTGTTTTTCTGGGTCAGGGAGAGATTCCATTAAAGCACTAGCTTGTGTGGGGTTAAAGGCTACATATTTAGGAGGGGCCCGTTCTCCCCGACCCTTATGGCCGAAGGGATCTTCAATAGAGCGGTGGGCCGAGACTCTCGCAGCCTCCAATAAATCCTGAGACAGCCTGTCATCCTCTTCCTCATCTAACTCTATGATCTAGGCCCTTCTGCGTGAGGGGATCACCTGAGGTGACAGAGCCGGGGGATGAGAGGGAGTCCCGGAGGCGGGAGTCGCCATTGGGTCATAATCTTGGGATCGGTAATCACCGGGAAGCACCGGCATCAGGGGTGCTGAATGACTGGGCGCCGCCATATTGGAGGCGGGGAAGGAAGTTGCATTGGGGTTAAGGGAAGAAGCGGCGGCCATGTTGGATGTGGGCACATCCGGGGCAGACTGTACCGGACTGGGCATGACCGGAACTTGGGGAGTGGCTTGGGGAAAGGGGTATGGATAATTTGGATAGGGCATGGACATGGGGTAAGGGAAGGGGTATGGCCAAGCCATCTGGGCGGGGGCTGGGGCGGAACCTGGAGAGGGCAGGAAAGTTGGGTAGGGATTAGCAAAGGGGGTGGGAACCTGGGCCGTGGTAGGGGCGGGCAAGGGAGAGGATGGAGAAGAATCAGTAGAGGCGGGTGAAGAAGGAGGAGGCGGAGTGGGATCAGCAAGATTGACAGTGGCGGGGGAGGAGGGGTTAGCTAACTGGGCAGATGCAGATGGGAGGGTAGGATCATCAACGGAGAGAAAGTGCAGGGAAGGAATGGCAGATGAAATGTTAGGAATAGACACAGAAGGTGTTTTAGGGATGGATGAGGATGATGGGAGTGTTAGGGAAGGAGAAGGGGAAAAGAAAGATCCATCAGAATTCAGGACCGGGCAAACGGGGGAGGTGGTGGGATGGGCGTTGGGATGATTGGGAGTGGGGAACATAGTCAGTTGGCTATCACCTATTGCTGACTGAACCTTGGGGATAGACATCCCCTGGGCGCCATTTTGGGGCGCTGGCTGAAGAAAAGCCCCAGCAACACAGTTATTATGATACACAAACAATTTCACACCCTTGTGAATTATTTCTTCCTCAACCCAACCTTCTTGCTGAATAGCCTTCGCTACTCTGTACCATGCTTCAGCTGTCTTTAATAAATCATTATTTGCAAGCTTGCCTTTCTTCTCCATCAGTAATCTACGCCAACTTTCTGGCTGCAATCTACCACATGTCGGCACAGCAAGTTTACATACTTTAGCAATCTTTTCAACACCTTTAACCATCTCCTCACCCTCTCTGTCTTCAACTAAATCACATGCTAGCCAGCCCTTACTGGGCTTACTCAATTCCTGCCCCATATTCCCCCTTCCCCTACACCAGCGTCCTAGATATAGGGAAAGATAAGGAAAACTGAACAAGAACGTCTACAATGCTCGACTGCCACTTGAGGAAGGTGGGTCCTACTCAAGTGCGTCTTCCCAAAACGTAGACTAGTCACTGAATCCGCCTACCCGAAGTGGTAGACACGGATTGGAGCGAGGTGAGAAGTGTGTGACCAATCACTTCTCTAGTAAGAGGAATGGGAGTGGATAGTGTAATAGTACAGGAAGTGTAGAAAAGGTAAAAAGGTAAGGAAAAATCCTTAGAGACAGACACATGAGTTTGAATGACTCCTAATTAAACAAACAAGACAACAATACAGTTGAAATACAGTGCATGCATCACAGTTCAAATAAAATCAACAGTAATTCCTTTCTTTTACTCATGTGACTCAAGTCACCTCCCTCAACCTCGTAGTGTCCCCGCTCGGAGAACGACTTCCTCAAGTCTCACTACCAGCGGCCACAGGAAACAGCAATCATCTCCGACCCGAATCCTGTCTAGCCTCCCTCGTTACAGCAGTCCACAAAGTGTGGCCACCTCTATCCTCACTCCCGTAGTGCCCCTATAAAACCCACTTATAAGTCTCACTACCACGTGATGCGGAAAACAAGCAATGCCTACTTGAATCCCCCCAGGAGACTGAGTCCCCTACCACAAATTAAATAATCAGGAAAGCCCCCAACTCAGCGCTTAAAGCTGGAGGGTCCGGGGTCAGGAAGCCCCCAACTCAACACTTAGAGCTGGAGGGTCCGGGTCAGGAAGCCCCCAACTCAACACTTAGAGCTGGAGGGTCCGGGTCAGGAAGCCCCCAACTCAACACTTAGAGCTGGAGGGTCCGAAGCGCACAGTGAAGCTAGCTAGGCTATCAAAGTGACACAAGAAGGATCACAGGAAACTATGAGTCTACACAGTTCCCACAGTTCCAACAAACCTCTTTTTCCATACAGCCACAGCCACGAGGCTCCTAAAAGAAGTAAACAGGCAAAGAAGACCCCCAGGAAAACTTCCACAGGTCAACCCCCCTTTTTCCCTACAGCCACAGCCACGTGGCTCCTAAAAGGAGTGAAACAGGCAACAGGACTCCAGGCAAATCCCCCGGGTCCACCCCCCTTTATCCCAAAAGGGGCAACAGACAAACACAGAACCCCCAGGCAAACTACCACGGGTCCACCCCCCTTTTATCCCAAAAAGGAGAGACAAATAAACACTCAGCCCGGGCACTCAAACTAGACCATGCCAATACAGACACACCCAGGCAACAGATAGACTAAATGCAGGTAAATAAATGGGTAATGAGACCCCGGGCAAGATATTACCTGTCTTTGATGTCCTCCCGGGAAGCAGTCACAGACACGTGGACGGGTCAATCAAAGGGGCCGGAACATACCGGTGGCTCTGCAGAAGTCTCTACCGTGTACCTGGAGGTGATCAATCTCCTTTCCTTCCCCCCGGATTCCTCCGTCCAACTGCGTCTTCCTTAGGACGGCTCACCGGCCAGACATAGCCCGGGGTCCCTGTTCGGGCGCCAAAGTTGTTATGGTACTTTTTCAGTAAACCAAAATGTTTAAATGTCTATCTGTTCCTGTCCAAATTAAAGAAAATTGAATTGCGTATATACGCTGAAGTAATTCAGTCTGACACACGGAGTTCAGGTTAAAATAACTTCGAGGAAATTTATTGGCAAGTGAAGCAAGAGCGGGCTCGCAGGCCCTTTTAAGAGGCATTTTTCGTCATCATTGATTATCAAGATATCAGTGAATAAACATCATTAATTGGATTAATTGTTAAGTGTCTGGATTAGTGTCCACCTATCAGTATAATTAATTGGCTCAAAAACTAAGTGGTTAGCTTCGTGTCCACCCACCGAGAGGTGGTATTGTTTTGGACACGGGTGGGGACAAGGGGCTCAAGCGCCATCTCCCTTAGCATGAGGTTTACTCGGTGGAAAGGGGGGCTTGAGCGTCATTTTACACGATCAGTGATGTCAGGTCTTGTGGTCAGGTGCAAGGTCTCTTATGAATAGAACATTTCATTACTACAGTGTTCTCATGGCCTTGTCTTTATACTATGTTGCGAGTTAGGGGAAATTCAGCAGTTCCTGGGTAGTCATGTCTTTATGGAAAATACAGTCTTTGTCTATTGTGTTAGTTGTGCTGGGAAATTCTGTCATGTAATGTAGTTTTGAAATGGAGAAGTCAGGTTATGAGGACAAAATGGAGGATTTGTCACAGTATCAGGTTAAAACGGAGTTAGTGCATTAATTCAATACAAGTTCAATAAAGATTTGTAATTATTCTACATCACTTTCAATGCCTGTACCCTGATCATTAATTAACGTGTCTCTCTAAACACCCATCTCAATCCCTCTTTACACTAGAATGTAAGCAATCCTTATATATATATATACGTCATAGCAAGCCAGTAACCAACCTCATGCTGATGATTTGCGTTAACAACGAAACAGGTCTCCATGAGTGGTTCACTGGCTCTGCACCTCTTCCTGAGTTGTGTTGCAAAGCAAGGAATCCATGTATAAAGTGGAATTATGAGGCAAAAATGTGTCTCTTTGTTGAGCTCATTTGCATACACCTACCCAGAATCCCTTGCAGTAGTGAGAGCACTGTTAAAGTGAGATTTCTGTGGGAAAAGCACGTTTTATGGCTTGACTGGTGTGTGTGTGTGTTTGTGTTTAACAATGTATTAACTATCCACTTTATATATATATACAATGCATTGTTAAACACAAACACAATCATTTATATGATTTTATATATATATATATATATATATATATATATATATATATAAAATCATATAAATGATTGGGAGACATTGTCTAATAATCTACATATATAAATTCTAAAGACCCTGATTTTGAAACTACGACAGGCATTCCTCCATTCAAGAACCATGTAATTATAATCTTCTAAATATCTTAGTTTGCAAATTTCCATCAAAAATTAATGTCTGCCATTAGACTGTTACAATCCACGCATTGTATTAGAATGTATAATAATTTTTATGATTACATACCCACGAGATCTTATTAAAATCATTTATTAAATTATACATTTAAGAGTTGGTCATTTTTCTTGGGAATTGTTTTAACTGGAGAATGGGTTTTATTTTACATTATCTTGAATGTGTTTTAACTATTTCATTAGAAAGTTGCATGTGGATGATTATACAGTGTTACCAGTATGTAATTTCTTTGTAAGTAGACTGTCACTGATACAGTTAAAAATTGAACCTTCATAAAATCACACCCTGCAGTTTATAACGGGGTCTTTATAAGAAGAAAGCTATGATTTTATTATGAGGACCCCTGTGTTACTTGACTTGTGCACAATGGAAAAAAGACAGTTAGTTCACCCCAAAAATATATTTGTTTCAAGCAATTTGTGTTTTCAATTTGGACAAATATCAGCCATGCAATAATTTTGGGAAACACAATCTAGATGTACCAAAACTACACAAAAACTCACTGTAACAGATCCCAATCCTCCAGCTGAGTATATCCGTGAAGAATCTCCCAAGTCTCAAGCCCAGTAGTGATGGCCTGCTTTTATACATTGTACAGTGCTACGGAATCTGACAATACACGGTAAACATGCCCATGAAACGCCCATAAACACACCCACAAAATGTCCCCAAAATGTCATGTCACCATGACTAAGCATAAAATGACAAATTATAGAAAACACACAAAAATACATATTTTGTATAGAGAAACTCCCATAGTTTATACATCCCCGGATAGCCTGGATTTGAGTGCCCAACATATCCGAAAAGTGCTCATGTCTCATGAACACAGCTGAAAAGCCGGGGGGCGGAGTTCTGACCGGCCGCACACATGGATCTATGCCCAAAACAGTTCCAGTTTGCCGGTCAATACTGAACGCACACTCTGGCTGGTTGGTAGCGTTTGTCCATATGGTTCATTTGAACAAACCTACCGAATGGCGCTCTCCTGACATGTGTGGGAAGGAAGCAGGCGTTCGTCAAAGTTCATCGGTGCTCGGGAGTTTCCATGTCCGATTTTAGTTCCATGCGATCGACGCCCCAAATACCACTGCCTGCATTCCCACGAACAAGATGGCCACCAACATAGTTCCCACGTGTTTGTGCATACAAAAGTTGGTCAACCAGCAGCACAATTAGAACACATGATATTTGAAGTGTCAGGAGAGGTTACCAGAGGTGGTCAGGCAGTCCGTGAGTTTGTTCAGTTCCCCAACAGTACAAATAAAATGAAATCCCATAGTCAGTGAGCAGGAGGCTAGCCTCCACACTCCTCCTGGAGCCCGTGGCGAATGTCCGGGCAAAAGGGCATTCGTCACATTGACCAACACTGCAAAATATATACATAGTAGAAATAGTAGATATAGTATGTAGAAATAGTATGTAGAAATAGTATGTATGTATTTTGCAGTACGCTGATCATGCCATTTTGGTTTATCGCTCAAGTGAGAATATTGGGGGGAAAAGGAGGAGTCGATAAAATCTATATTTATATATATATATTACATATTAATAAAATATACAATATAAATATATATATATATATATATATATATATATATATTATACATTTTTACTGCTCTTTCTTTTTTCCTATTCTGGTCACTTCTCACTTGATGTTTGAATAACATGAACATTTAGTGGCTGTCCCCTAACCATCAATCATCATTTTTCCATAAATCAAATTTTTGGGGCAGGATCATGGACGGGACTCTGAATCATCAAACATAAAAAGACAAAACTGTTTGTCTAATAGTGTAATAACATCAGGGGTATAAGTGGACTGTAAGGGTCCAGTGGTCCAACTCACATGGGAATAAGCCTTCCAGGACTGGCTCAGATCTTATAGGCAGAAGTGTACTATGTGACACAAGCCCCTCTTCTGTCCGCTCAAATATGGTATATGAAACGAAAAAGAAGTGGGGAAACCAGTAGACTTTCCAATGGAACAGCATTCGTGACATGCTTTGCTGTATAAGGGTAGCCAGAGATTTCAACTCTTTCAGCGTGTTGAATCTCATACGAGTCTGAACCTTCGTCTAGCAAGACATCTTTCTTTTTAATTCTATAATTACGAGTTGTGCCTTCACTCAGAGATTTTATTGCTCAAGGAAGTCACTGCTCTGAGATAATGAGCTACTTTGCATTCACAAATCCCAGACACAGATAGAAGATGCAACTCAAATATATTAGATGAAAAAAAAATAACATCAATTGTTAAAAACAATTATTTTTGTCTGACTACATTACCCTATGTCTTTCTTTTTTTAATGTTTCCTAGATTGATTGACTGCAGTGTGGGCAGTATTTCTAATTTTGTGTGCTCTCACCATATTGTTACTTTTTATTATTCAATTGTTAAATACGTTTTACAGATTTTAGTATTTGAAAATGTCAAGTGGTCTGCATTCGGTGGCAGTGGGTGAGTCAAATAAGATTTGTGCCAGTAAGTTATTGGAATAATTACATAAACAATTAAAATCAGCATTAATGAATAAACTTAAACTACATTTATATAATGTGCTCAAGTTCCTTCCAAAATGTAAATTATATTAGAATGAGAGCATTTTTATAACTTATGCACACTCATAGAGATGAGAATTCGGCTTCATAAAACCTTAAAGGGACACTCCAGGCACCCAGACCACTTCAGCTCATTGGAGTGGTCTGGGTGCCAACTCCCACTACCCTTAACCCTGCAAGTGTAATTATTGCAGTTTTTTTAAAACTGCAATATTTACCTTGCAGGGTTAAGTCCTCCCCTAGTGGCTGTCTATTAGACAGCCACTAGAGGACACTTCCTGCTTCATAGCACAGGTTTTCTGTGCTAGAGCGTCGCTGGACGTCCTCACGCTGTGTGAGGACCTCCAGCGTCGCTCTATTCCCCATAGGGAAGCATTGAAATTCATTTTCAATGCTTTCCTATGGGGTGCGCTAATGCGCATGCGCGGCATTGCCGCGCATGCGCATTAGGTCTCCTCGGCCGGCGGGCGAGATCAGTCTCGCCCACCGGCCGACGTAACCAGAAGGAGGAGCGGCGGGGGAGGAGGAAGCAGCGACGTGGGACCTGTCGCTGCCCCTGGTAAGTGACTGAAGGGGTTTTCACCCCTTCAGTAACCGGGGATTGGTGGGTGGGAGGGAGAGGGACCCTCCAGTGCCAGAAAAACGGATCGTTTTTCTGGCACTGGAGTTTCCCTTTAAATTAGATCAAAGGTTAACACTCTAAAACTTGTCCTAAATATCAGTCCCTATCTGACCTTTGAATGCCTGAGGACTAACGTTATAGTGTACTGTTTGTGTCTTGTTATTATTGGCAGTACTATTTGTATTGAATTGTGAAAGCTGAATAGCTCTGTGCTCTAATGCTGGTATTTGAATAAGGAAGCAATTGCTAACCATGTACGAAATAGGTCTACAGCTATATTATGTTCACTGAATGATGAAAAATAACAAATATCGCTAGTAAATTGATGTGGAAAAAAATTATTGTCCCCCTTTTTTTTTACTGCACAGTGTCTCTGTGTTTTCAGTCTCTTTGGCGTACAATGAATTATAATAATGAATTATTCTTGAAAACCTTGAATCCTGAAAGCACCTATTCAGCTTCAAAATTCCGACAAAATGCTTATATACTTATTCTACATGAGTCTCAATGCATAGATAAGAAGGCTAAATGAAAGTACTTTGTCTAAGCTCTTTGTAATACATTACATAAAGCATCAGCACAACGAACAATTCCTGTCCCATCTTCCTATGAGCCTTATTTTATTTTTTTCTATTGACAAAGAAGAGTGTTGTACAATTGTCTGAATTAAAATTAGAACATGCTACAACATTAACACTTTCCATGCAAGAGCAAAATGTTATGTTGCCAATATGACTTTAAGTGACAGCTCAATCAATGGTTCTGAAGATATATATATATATATATTTAATACAATGTTATACAAAAATCTGCACACCAGTCAAGCCATAAGACATGCTTTTATTATTAATATTATTATTATTATTATGATTTTTATAGAGCGCCGTCAAATTCCGCAGCGCTTTACAATGGGTGGACGAACAGACATGTAGTTGTAACCAGACAAGTTGGACACTAGACATGTGCAATTCGTTTCGGTACGAATATGAATTCGGACGAATTTCGGGCAATTCGGATATTCGGGTACTTCCGAATGTCCGAATTGCTGAAGTTCTGAAGAGCCGAAGTGCTGAAGTGCCGAAGTTCCGAAAATGCCGAATTTCCGAAGTGTCGAACTGCCGAAGTGCTGAAGTTCCGAAGTGTCAAAGTGCCGAAGTGCCGAAGTTCCGAAGCACAGTTTTGCCTAAGTACTAATTTACTTACCCAGTGAAAGAAGAAACTATTTACATTGTATACAATTTGAAATAAAAACTCATAACTCTTTGATTGGTTACTCAATCCACCAATCAGAGAGTTATGAGTCAAATTACACAGTGTGGGAAAATTCCAAATAACTTTCCCACGCTGTGTAAAATTACACAGAGCACTCTGGGGTGGGGGCTGGGGGGAGGACAATTGGTCTCCCCCCATCGTTTTACTATAGGGCCCCCACCCGCCGGGGGGGGCTATTTTTTTTTAAACAGTGAGCAGCCACAGGCTGCTCACTGTTTACTAGACATGCCCCTACTCGCGGTATAGCGAGTAGGGGCAAAATGTACTAATACTAAGTCATTTTTACTTGGTATTAGTAAATTTGTCTGAAAGACCAATTTAGGTCTTTCAGCCTTTTAGTAGATAGCTCCCTAATACCATGGGAATTAGGGAGTTATCTACTAAGTGGCTGCAATAGAAGTGCCGAAGTCCCGAAATTCCGAAGTTCCGAAATGCCAAAGTTCCGAAGTGTTGAAGTGCCGAAGTTGCCGAAGTGCTGAAGTTCCGAAGTGCTGAAGTTCCGAAGTGCTGAAGTGCCGAAGTTCTGAAGTTTCCGAAGTTCTGAAATGTTGAAGTGCCGAATTGCCGAATTGCCGAAGTCCCGAATTGCGAAAATTCTGAATTTCGGAATGCCGAACCGAACCGAAAATATTCCCCATGCACATGCCTATTGGACACACAGGAACAGAGGGGTTGAGGGCCCTGCTCAATAAGCTTACATGCTAGAGGGAGTGGGGTAAAATTACACAAAAAGGTAAGGATAGTATTAGACTAGTGACAGTTGCAGAAGAGGAATCAGTTGGGAGCTATTAACAGTTTAATTGATACGCTTTTATGAAGAAGTGGGTTTTTAATGATTATTTGAAGGAGTGGAGACTGGGTGAGCATCTAACGGAGGAGGGAAGCGAGTTCCACAGGAACGGTGCAGCCCTCGAGAAATCTTGAAGGCAAGCATCAGAGGTGGGTACGGACAGAAGATAGACGTAAGTCTTCAGCAGATCGTAAGGGCCTAGATGGGACATACTTGTGTATAAGGGAGGATAGATAGGTGGGAGCAGCATTATGTAGAGATTTGAAAGCAAGAACCAGAATTTTAAAATGAACTCTATATTTTATAGGAAGCCAATGTAGGAACTGACAGAAGGGTGAGGCATGGGAGGTGAGGGCGGACAGGAAGATGAGCCTCGCCGCCGCATTCATTATGGACTGTAACGGCGCAAGTTGGGAGCACGTGAGACCACTGAGAAGCGGATTACAGTAGTCAATGCGAGAAAGCACAGTGGAATGGACCAACACCTTAGTCGCAATGTTTTTGAGATGAAAATGACAGGATTTGGCGATAGATTGAACTAGCGCAAAGGATTCTGGGTGGGCATATGCTAATTATGCAAACTAAATGGAATATGCCCACCCAGAATCCTTTGCGGTAGTAATATCACTGCAGATTTGGGATTTCTGTGGGAAAAGCAAGTCTTATGGTTTGACTGGTGTGAAGATTTTTGTTTAACATTGTATTAACTAACCACACACTACAGGTGGAAGGGTTTTTTTATCACAATTTTTTCCCACCATAACCTATTTGGATTTTGATATATATATATATATATATATATATATATATATATGTATATATATATATATGTATATATATATATATGTATATATATATATATATATATATAATTTATTTATTTCATATGATTTTGGGCAACTGCTCAGTTTATGCATTGGAGCTATTTACACATGGGTTAGCTCATCCCTTCACAGCAGAAAGGACAGGAAATAGAACTCTGAAACTGGTATAAATAGGTTCTCCCCCTTCCCATCGGGCAGTCTATTAGATATCTCCTACTTATATTGCACAACAGTCTCTAATCATGTTGATTCTCCTGTCTGGCATCATCTATGCTATTTACAATCTGTTTATCTTTGAATGTAGGTACTGATGTGGTTGGCCTGCATTGCCTACTTATAATTTAATAGTTGCCACAAATTCTATGGTTCATACTGATATTTTTATTTTTTTGTAACTAGTCTGTATGATATGATTCTTCTTGCCTTTGCCAAGTATTATCTATTTGTGTTATTGGTTTCTACCTCTCCTGTAACTGATCATCCCCAGGACGTACTTGGAAACCAGAGTAATCTGAATGTACCTATCCTGGTTAAATACTTTGCTATTATTATTATTACTGTATCAATTCATTCACAGTCTGAGATATGGTTGTAAGTCTGATTTTTGCAAGTGTATTGTTGCAGTGTTTTAATAACAGACTTATTATAAAATAACTTATTTCTCTACTAGGCCCTACCTCTTTTTGACAGGCAGATATTGTTTTGTTTTCTGTATCAATAGTAGACATGTGCAATTCGTTTCGGGCCGAATATGAATTCGGACAAATTTCGGGCAATTCGGACATTCGGGTACTACCGAATGGTCGAATTGCCGAAATGCCGAATTGCCGAAGTGCCAAATTACCGAGGTCCCGAAGTTCCGAAATTACCGAATTTCCGAAGTGTCGAAGTGCCGAAGTTCCGAAGTGCTGAAGTTCCGAAGTGCTGAAGTGCCGAAGTTCTGAAGTTGCCGAAGTTGCCGAAGTTCCGAAGTGCCGCAGTGCCGAATTGCCGAAGTTCCGAAGCACAGTATTGCCCAAGTACTAATATACTTACCCAGTGAAAGAAGAAGAATGTTATATTGTATACAATTTTAAATAAAAAGTATACAAACATAGCCAGGATTCAGCTGTAAGCATTTGCAACACTTACAACAATCAAGTAACATACATTCATATAAAATGTAAGTTACTTGGCCAGTCAGTGTAATGACAGGAATGAATAAGTAGATAACTCCCTAATTCCCACGGTATTAGGGAGCTATCTACTAAAAGGCTGAAAGACCTGAATTGGTCTTTCAGCCAAATTTACTAATACTAAGTAAGGATTACTATACCACGAGTAGGGGCATGTCTATTAAACAGTGAGCAGCCTGTGACTGCTCACTGTATAAAAAACAAAAATATATGTCCCCCCACCCCCTCCTAACCTGAAGGGGGGACCTATTGCCCCTCCCCTGGCCCCCACCACTGAAAGGTGGGTGGGGGCCCTAAAGTAAAGTAATGGGGGGACCTAATGTCCTCCCCCCTGGACCCCACCCCTGAGCGGTGGGTGGGGGCCCTAAAATTCAAATTAGGGGGGGACCTAATGTCCTCCCCCTGGCCCCCACCCCTGAGCTGTGGGTGGGGGCCCCTAAAATACTAATTGAGGGGGACCTAATGTCCTCCCCCTTGGCCCTCACCCCTGAGCAGTGGGTGGGAGCCCTAAAATACTAATTAGGGGGGCCTAATGCCCCCCCCGGCCCTCGGTATCAAGCATTTTGATCGCATGCAATTTGGTCGCATGCATTTTGGTCGTGACAAATTGGTCGAATTACACTGTGCATTTTGATCGCATGCAATTTGGTCGCCATTCATTTTGGCCGCATTTTGATATAAGGTGTCATTTGGGTAATATAAGGTGTCAATATCTTAGGGTAAGCGTTAGGGTTAGGGTTAGGGTTAGGGTTAGGGTTAGGGATAGGGATAGGGTTAGGGTTAGGGTTAGGGTTAGGGATAGGGTTAGGGTTAGGGTTAGGGTTAGGGTAAGGGTAAGGGTAAGGGTTAGGGTTAGGGTTAGGGTTAGGGATAGGGATAGGGTTAGGGTTAGGGATAGGGTTAGGGTTAGGGTTAGGGTTCACCCTGACATAACAAAGTGGCGAGAAAATGCTCAGTAACTGGGTCCTTACATAGTGTTGTGGTGAGTGTGGCTGACAAAGTTTGTTCTAAAACATTTAATGAAGGGGGCGGGGTTTAGCGGCGGACTGGAGCGGACACCATACTGTGGAGCTCTGCGACCACCGCGGCTAATCGGGCAAACATCGAGCTCATCTCACAACATTACCCTGCAGTACTAACCCCATCTGCTGCAGGGCATCAACCCCTACAGATCGATGCCCTTTGTGTACGGATCCGGTTCAAAACGCGCGACAAAAATGCATGCAATCACAATGCCATGCGACCAAAATGCATGGCGACCAGATTGCCTCGACCAAAATGCATGCGACCAAAATGCATGCGACCAAAATGCCCTAAAACCCGGCCCTCACCCCTGAGCGGTGGGTGGGGCCCTAAATTAGAATGAGGGGGGAGGACCTAATGTCCTCCCCCTGGCCCCCACCCCTAAGCGGTGGGTGGAGGCCCTAAAATGCTAATTAAGGGGGACCTAATGTCCTCCCCCCTTGCCCCCACCCCTGAGCGGTGAATGGGGGCCCTAAGTAAAAAAAATAACCCCTTCCTTCCCCGGGTGACTAGGGGTCCCCAAACCCCTAGTCACCCCCTCCCCAAATAAATTAACCTCTACCTACCCCCCTCACCCTAAAAATAATGAGGGGGGACCATTTAACTAAGTACCTTCAAATAATTAAATAAAACTTACCATTTGATGTTTTCTTTCTTCTAAAATCTTCTTTTTTCAGCCCCAAAAAAGGCCAACTAAAAAGCCATAATAACCGACGCACAAAAAAAAGAAAAAAAAAAAAAGAGCGCAAAAAAAAATAATCCTTCTTCACCCGGCGAGGTCTCCGCGCAGACTGAGCTCTGCAAGGCGGGGGAAGGCTTATAAAACCTTGCCCCGCCCTGCAATTAGGCTCAGAGCACTCTGATTGGTGGGTTTAAGCCATCCAATCAGAGTGCTCTGACAGGTAAATGAAGAGACTGACAGGTAAGTCTCAACATTTACCTGTCACAGCACTCTGATTGGTTGGTTTGAAATCCACTAATCAGAGTGCTCTGTGTCATTTTACACAGCGTGGGAAAGTTCTTTGGAATTTTCCCACGCTCTGTAATTTGACTCTCTGATTGGTTACTCACTTTTAGGGTGAGGGGGGTAGGTAGGGGTTAATTTTTGGGGGGAGGGGGGCGACTAGGGGTTTGGGGACCCCTAGTCACCCGGGGGAGGGGGGTTATTTTTTTAGGTCCCCCCCTAATTTTAGGGGCCCCCACCCACCGCTCAGGGGTGGGGGCCAGGGGGGAGGACATTAGGCCCCCCCTTTATTAGTAATTTAGGGCCCATACACACCGCTCAGGGGTGGGGGCCAGGGGGGAGGACATTAGGTCCCCCCCTCTAATTAGACTGCCTGATGGGAAGGGGGAGGATCTATTTATACCAGTTTCAGAGTTCTATTTCCTGTACTTTCTGCTGTGAGGGGAGGAGCTAACCCATGAGTAAATGCTGCCATGAATAATGATCAGGAAAAGAAAATTACGGTAAGTATAAAACAATATTCCTTATTTCTGTTGTAGGTTAATAATTTCTGCGTCAAACTGAAATAGTACTTCTTATGTAAATATGTTCTTAAATTTAGAGAAAAATAAAAAGAATCTCAGGCACTCACTGTGATTGTTCTTCAAGCAGGTTTATTGCAACGTTTCGACCTCAATGAGGTATTTTTCAATATCTTATTATTAAAAATGAAAAAATATATCTTATTATGTTACGATGCAAAAATTCTTAAAGGGATGCTATTGTCACCCAAACTACTTTAGCTCATTGAAGTGGTCTGGGTGCAGTGTCACTGTCCCACTTAGTCCTGCAATGTAAATCATTGCAGTTTTATATAAACTGCAATTATTACCTTGCAGGATTAAAGAGACACTCCAGGCACCCAGACCACTTCTGCCTATTGGACTGGTCTGGGTGCCAACTCCCACTACTCCTAACCCTGCAACTGTAATCATTGCAGTTTTTTATAAATTGCAATAATTACCTTGCAGGGTTAACTCCACCTCTAGTGAGATAACTAGAGGTCACTTCCTGGATTATAGCAAGGATTTTCCTTGCTAGAGCGTCGCTGGACGTCCTCACGCTGTGTGAGGACCTCCAGCGTCGCTGATTTCCCCATAGGAAAGCATTGAAATTCGTTTTCAATGCTTTCCTATGGGAGCGTTAATGCGCATGCGCATTAGGTCTCCTCGGCCGGTGGGCTGGATCATTCTAGCCCACCGGCCTACGGAATCAGAAGGAGGAGCGGCGCGGAGGAGGAGACAGCGACGAGGGACATTGTCGCTGCCTCAGGTGAGTGACTGAAGGGGTTTTCACCCCTTCAGCAACTGGGGATTGGGGGGTGGGGGGGGAGAGGGTACCTCCAGTGCCAGGAAAAGGGATTGTTTTCCTGGCTCTGGAGTTTCCCTTTAAGACTGCCTCTAGTGCTTGTCAATCAGCCAGCCACTAGAGGCACTTCCTGGATGTTAACAGACTCCAGGTCACCTAAATGACGCTGGACATCCTTAAGCTCTGAATGTGGACATCCAGCATCAGTGAAATCCCCATAGGAAAGCATTAAGGCAATGCTTTACTATGAGGAGAGCCTAATGTGCTTGCGGCGCTAGCAGTGCATGCGCATTAGTCCCCCTCCATCGAATTACCTTGGTCAGAGCCTACCCAGCGCTGAGGGACATCAGTGCTGTAATCAGGTAAGTGACTAAAGGGTTTCCTAACACTTTACATGGCGGGGGTAACTTGAGGGAGGGGGGGGACCTTAAAGAGAGGGGTGGACCAGAGGGCACTATAGTTTTAGGAAAAATATAGGAATACAATGTTGTATTCCTAACACTATAGAATCCATTTAATGTTAGAGAGAACTTTATTTAGTTAAATAAAATCTCCTAAATCAACTTTATTAACTGGAATAATTTTAAGCAGCATAACACATAAAACAGGCTAGAAAAAGTCAGAAAGAAAGCTTACTTCATAACGTATTACTTCTACTGTATGCATTTCCTGGATTAAGAGCTTAGTTAGTGTGTGGGAGGAGTGAATTTAATACCAGGTGGGCCCTCGCTATTTACTTTTGCAAATGGCTTGAAATTACAAGGGTAAATTAAAGTGGTTCAACATTACAGCAAATCTGTCACACTGCAGTTTTTGGAAAGTGGCAAAAAAAATGTTTTGGCTAAACTGGAATAAATGCTAATAAATTAAACTGTAATCTTGGCCTGGTCCTGCAGCAAAATTAGGAACCTAGTCATTCATATAAACACAATGAAAGATGCTAATTGAGTGTTGATATTGCGCACATTCAGTGTCATTTTCAATTAGTGTGGAAAAGTCTAATATAACAGATACTGCATGTGCCACATCCACACAGTGCATTCACCATTTCAATAAATATTGGAAACAAAATCTGCTTCAACTAGGCTTTGGTGTGCATCTAGCATCAAATGCCAAGACATACTATTCAATCGGGCCATGTTAATCTTTCCAAACTTATTTTTTATTAACACTACCCGTGGTTCCAGTGTCATTAAAAAAAAAAACAGTACATTAAAATATCAAACTGCATAGCATCACAATCTGGTCTTTAAAGGGTCAAAGAAATAAATTTTTATTTAAATCCCAAGGGATTATTCTCTAATGTGTCTCACTGAAAGGCTACCTGGTAAAGCTGGAACGAATATCTAGCCTATTTGAATTCTAAGTTCTATCCTTAAAGTCTGAATTGTTTTTTTAGCCAATCCAGTCTAGTGAAGGCAATTGGATCAGCGAAACGCGTCATCACGTGATTAAGAATTTCTCTTGTTTTATATATATATATATATATTAATTATCCAAAGCTGTTTTGCAAGTTGTCTGATGAAACTGGCATATATGCATGAAGTCGTCAAAATTCTGAATTCTTTTAATCTGCCAAAACTGGTGCAATACTTCTCTGCTTCACGCTTGTGAGTTGAACCGGCAGCAGTGTTAAATCATTGTCTATGTTGTATTTATTGAGTAACACTATATTGATCTCTTGTGTCTCCTGTCTGTGGAAACCCATAAGAGAGTTCATCAATCCAGGAATATGTATGTTGTAAATACCCATGATGTAACAGAGGGTCATCTTATTTTGAGTTACTATTTCGTAATATTATTGAACACAGCTTGTTAGCTGTCTCTTATTTTCATGCCAGTTAAAAAGGCAAGATGATAACTGCTGTTCATGTTGCCACCCCATGTGCAATTTTTTCAAGTACATTTTGCTTCTGTGTTGTGGTGTTGGCTGTAGAATACAAATAACATGGTGTTGGCCAGTGGTATTGAGCAGAAAATAGCTAGGACAAAAAAAAATTGGACAATATCCTATGCCGTCACCTGTTATAGGCTGCCAAGGTCACTTACAACACATTCTTTAAAATGTACTGAGCCTCTATAGTGTGAAACAGAATTAATTGTTCTAGAAGAATAAGACAGATGGGAGCTGTAGGCAGAAATGAATGTGTCTTTTAATAGGTAAAACATTGCTGGAGCTTTGCGAAAGTAATTTATGAGCCTGGGCATATCATGGATTCCTCATTCCTCTGCAATGTGCATAAACATAACCACCTTTTTGCTTATACCAGGTATAAAAAAGCAATTTCCACTAGAGGTTGCAAAGATGATGACTTATCAGCAAATACTTCTGTCGAACGATGACCTGACTGTGATGTGCTAAACGGCAGGAGTCCACAACACGCAGACACTACAAAGCAGCACACAATCCATCAACCTGATAGATATTTGTATATGGATAGGCTACTTTGCTTGTCAAACAGTACATGAAACATGTAGCTCTGTGCTACAGTTATCTGGTAGCTTTTTGTGGGGGGGGGGGGGGACTGATTCCTGCTTACTGCTACTCTGCCTTGCTAAAATTTTCAGCTTCAGTATGTGTGTCACGTATTCTTTAGTTTGGTGAATGCAGTAGGGGCACCATTATAATATTGAATTAGTAGATAAATTATAACATATTGTTGAAAACAAGGTACATTAGAACTCTGGCAAGTGTTTTTGTTGTATTTTTTTTGTCCCTATGGACACTTTTATGATTTATGGTTGACCACTAAATGACGAGAGAAGTGATTTAGTGAAATTATCTACTTGATGTTTTCATTTGTATTTATTGTAATATTTAGAGTGTTTTATAAAACAGCTGTTAGTAAAATAAATAATTGGATTACATAACAAACAACATAATAGAACTTGAATGAATACATCATTCCTTAGGTAGACACATAATTGGAGAATTGACCTTAACAATTGCTGCTACCAACATGTTACGTCTCATCATGCTGCTAAGCTTCATAAATGCTATGTAGCCAGTGAGATAGTTCAGAAGTGCACATGTGTTAATCTATTGGGTTGTAACAAACCTACTTGCTCCACATGCCCATGCTGCTCCCCTCCTCGGGTCGCGCGGTCTGAACGCGAACCGCTCCTCCTCCTGGTTTGTACAGGCAAACTTTAACACAGCCACTGCTTTCCTGCCTTCATTCAGATGGTGCCTGCTTGAATGGTGCATCTTTTTAATATTTGAATATCATGATGCACGCCGCTTGAAGTGATCACGTCAACCATTATCAATCATTTTGGAGTCGCAGAGATGACGTGGACCGATCAGAAAAGGTGTAAGTTTATATAATGCTAATTTGGGCCCTTATTGAGTGCCCAATCATTGGTTGTCTGCCTGTATACACATTTAGGTCTTATAGTATGTATTTCTTGATATTTTGATATTGTCCTTGACTTGTATTTCTGGTATCCTGACCCGGCATGTTTGTGGCTTTGAGCTTTTCTGGTATCCTGACCCAGCTTGTTATTTTGTTTATTAGTATTTCTATAATCCTGTCCTTGGCTATTATTGACCTGGTCTTCATCTTTCTTATGTCCGGTCACTCACTAAGGCTCAGTAATACGTCTATTTAGAAGCTCTGTTTATGGGATTCTCCATTATATTGTAAGTTGGGGCACGGACCCGTAAAATAAACATGTCCAGTGCACTTTTCCAGTATTCCTAGGGATAGGACACTGATTGGTTAGATCAGTATCCCTCCTGGAATGGGTGCAGAAAGCATAAGAAAGAAGAAGCAGTTAAATGTGAAAAATCATATTTACCTGTTTTTTTTTTCAGCATGCAGAGTGAGGCAATTGTGTCATTCAAAGCTAAAGCTTTCAAATGAGACAATTATCTCAAAGTAATGTATGTCCCTTTAACACTTCCCCATTATTACTGTCAATTTTGTCCAATCTGTGCGATGCCATTAGGCTGAGAGTACTAGGGACGGAAAATGAAACTGTCAAGCATTGCAAGCATTGAGGTAATGAATCAATTCAGGAGCAAGTTGGTGATTCCCCAATGTACCTGCAAGTGAAACCACTCAGTGTTGTGTATTAGAGGGAATACATGAGCTAATGTAAAGCTAGGGTATATGATCCATCAGTGTGGGAACCCTATAGACTTTTGGGGATCTGTGAAATGGCTAAGAAAGGCCAGCATCATTATACAAATATCTGTATGATGACAAAACGTAAATTATAAGTTTTCATAACCATAGAACAATATTTGAAGTTTTTGTCCCCGTAGCATGAGGTGCAAGCAAATTTCTTATGATATGGAATTGTGTGGATCTGTGAATATGTAATTTTTTTAATCTGTTCAGTGGGCACCCATATATAAATTCAAATTGTGGGGGTGAGAGTGGGAAGTGAGATGAATGCAGGCTTAGTTACACAGAGCAAAATTCAATTGAATTGCCATGAAATGCACCATAATCGGTTATTTAATGGCTTGGCTTTGTTATATTTTAATCAGTGTATTAGGGCTTTTCTGCCCTAAATGAGGAGTCTAATAATATCACTAACATGTATGTACCTTACGTTGTGTTTTAATATTATGCAAAGCTGTAGTAGCTACTGTAAGTGCTATGATTACCATAGTCAAATAAAGCAGGATATCTCTGCTTGTTACTAGTAATTAACTGTATATTCTTCTATTTGGGGAAAAATAGCATACAAGCATTTCCACTAAACACATATAAGTAAAATGTTTTGCAAGCTATTGTAAAGCTTTATTTACAAGAACATATCCTGTCCTAATGTGTTTTATACCCCACCTCCTATAGACTGTAAGCTCCTTTGAGCAAGGCCCTCTTCAACCTATCGTTCCTGTAAGTTTTCTTGTAATTGTCCTATTTATAGTTAAATCCCCCCTCTAATAATATAATAATAATCTCATAATATTGTAAAGCGCTATAATATTGTAAAGCGAATCTGTTGGCGCTATATAAATGGCAATAATAATAATAATAATAAAAGTCAAGATATTTTGTGCTTCTAATAAGAGTACAAAAATCTGTCATATTTGCTTATCTAATTTAGTCTGAATTGCGTCTTACAGCAGAATAAATACAATTACTAATATACAGGTACATCGCTCTAAGTTGTAATGTTCACAGGATGCTGATGCAGTATGTAATATTTAGTATATTGTAATGATACAGGAATATTTTTTAGATGTTAACGTATTAAGATAATGCTGTTTTTCAGAACACTAATGCACATGTACAGGGTTGTCATGCTGAATACTATCATGTGAATATTGCTCTAATTTAAAAAGCTAACATGGAGAAACAATATTCTAATTTTTTAACTCTTTTATACTGACACAGTACTACAATCAAATACTAGTGTTCTAGTGACTTATCAAAATGTCACAGACTGTCTAGAACCATTTTGTTTGCTTGTTTGTATGTTTGTTTTTTTGTCAATGGAGAGCACAGTTTATTATATGCTTTGACTTTAAAAAAAAATAAAAAATTCAACCTATTCTTATTTTTATAGCAACACTATAAATGTATCTTTCCATCACATTTTACCAGAAATTAATTCCGTTTCACTTCTCTTTTTTTTCTGACACTCTACTATAGTTATCTTACTCTTTTCCGAAATGGCTATTTCTGTGAAAAATGTAGGTATTTAGTACTATTTTATAAAAAAAAAAAAGAAAATACACTTTTAAGAATACTTTAATAAATGTCCCCCAATTTTCTAATTTAAAAAAGTGTTTTCATTCACAATGCTAGTATTCTAATACAATGCTAATAAAATTTAAATTATAAACGTTAGTATATAGGTACAACATTTATTTTAAGAATGCCAATACATAGGTACATTAAACACTAGCAGACAAACAGTTTTCCTATGTGGAAAACTACGATTTTGATGCATATTGTAATTCAGACTTCTTGCAACGATGCTGAGATCTCATTGAAAATACTGATACAGTCTTCATATTTTGGATGCTACAACAAAAGTATATTTATTTGAAATTGTAGCATGCTAACACGGTATTCTAATTTAGAATGCTAGCATACCAATGCAGTATTTTAATTTAAACTGATTACATATTGATAGTGTGTGCTAAATAGAAAATAATATGGCATTTGTAATTGACACATCAGTGTAATGTGTTGTTAGGCAACACTAGTTTACAGATAGCGTACACATTTTAGAACTCTAGAATACTGATATAATGTTCTCATTTGAAATTCTAACATTAATGCATAGCTATGATCTGGAATGCTAGAGTAGTAATCACATATACCTGCAGTATACTAAACAAGCATAGTGAGTGAATTGTTTCATTTAGGACATTAACATAATAATATAGTTTAATGTAGTGATACTACGCACCGCAGAATACAAATGCAGGGTTTAGTGCTCAGTGCATAGAATAGTCTGTTTTAATTCAAGCATTCAAATAACTCAAAGTGCATTAAAAGTACATTTTAGGACACAATAGTCGAATTGAACACATTGTAGACTTTGAGACGTTATCCAGTTTGGTGAATGTGGCCTAAAAGTGAAAATTCAATTTGCATTCTAGACTGTTCACTTTAGTGCAGGCTTCCCCAAACTCCGGCGCTCCAGATGTTGCTGAACTCCCATGATTCTCAGCCTATCTATTTCATTTATCGAATCATGGGAGTTGAAGGCCAGCAACATCTGGATGGCCGGAGCTTGGGGAAGCTAGCTTTAGTGAACGACCTAAAAGTGTTTTTTGAGCACTGTCATACTGATAAAGATTTCCTACATTTAACCCTAGGGTACTATTACAGTGTTCTAATATGGAATGTTACTGCGCTGGCACAGTGTTCTCATCCAGAATACTAGTATATTAAAGCAACACTGTCAACGTCTGAGACTTAGTCTGAGACTAAGGCTCCAGATGATGACATCGCTGCTAGTGTCCACGGACCAGTGGCTCGGGGGGACAGGTAAATGTGAGATTTACTTACCTAAACCTGTCCCTCACAGGCGCAGTCATTTTGTTCTGGCGGGTCCTCGTCAGCTCCTAGGGCCAGCATTGAGGTCTATGGAGGATCCTGCAAGACCGTGGGATCTTCCATAAACAGAGCCCATTCACTCTAACCGTCACTGGTGATGGCTGTCAGGATTAACACTTAGACTCCACCCAGAGCCCCTATTTTGTCTCTGTATATCACTTGACTGGGTAGAAATTTCAGTAAAATTCCAACACAGTCGAAATGAGTATTACATAAACATTCTATCTTTATGAAATACTAATTTTCCCGGGTGGGGTGACAGTGCTGCTTTAATACAGTGGTGTAATTCGGAACCAGGGAATACAGTTAGGTTACAATATTTAGAGTCACAATGCTGGAGGACTGATACAGTATATAATTAATTAAATTGCAGGTACAGTAATAAATGTTCTAATTCTATAATGATTCATGGCCTCTTGGGAGTAAAAGGAAGGTTATGCGTTGTGAGGAACTGCACACATTTCCCACTGCAGCTACTTACCACTTTGGGAATAACAGAAATATCCTCTGATTATGACACTTTAATGCCAATTGTTAATGGAATAAAAAGTTGTGTATAAAGACCAGCCTCATTACTGATACAGAGCCCTTCTAAAATGACACAGTCTTCTAATTCAGATTGCCAGCACACTGTTACAGCATTCTTATTTGGAATTAACTCTGTTCTAAATTGGAATGCTGGCAAATATAGGAACTGTAAAATAGGAACTGTAACATGCGCATGGAATATATTATTTAGAATGTTGGTACATTGTTACTATGCACTTATTCAGTATAGTAGCATGTTGATAGAGTGTTCTAATTAAGAATGCTACGCTGCTAGCATGTTAATGCAGAATTATAATTCAGATTGCCAGCACACTGTTACAGCATTCTTATTTGGAATTAACTCATATTATTGCAGCGTTCTAAATTGGAATGCTGGCAAATATAAAGAGGGATGGTAATAGGAACTGTAACATACGCATGGAATATATTATTCAGAATGTTGGTACATTGTTACTATGTTCAGTAAGTATAGTAGCATTCTGATAGAGTGTTCTCATTCAGAATGCTGCACTGCTAGCATGTTAATGCAGAATTCTAATTCAGAATTCCAGAACACCGAGCGTTCTATTTTAGAACACTGGCATACTGACAGAATATTCTAATTTGTGGATACAACAGAAAATAAGCGCTCGCTACACAGTGCAAAAAAGGAATGGGCAGCAGAGAATCTGTGAGACTTCCCAAAAATCTCACCAAGAGAACAAATATAGATAGACAGAGTGATAAACCGCGCCCTATAAAGTGAATATACAGTGCTGATAGTGCAAACAGAGGTATATATACTTATATATCTGATGACATCTGTGACTCCAAAGTATCTTGAAAAAAACTGAAAAAATATACACAAATAGTGCACTATGTAGCAGCAATATTTAATGTTAGGTAAACAATTAATTGAGCTACTGAGAGCTCTGCTGATAATCGCCTGGACGGTACAATCCCCGTCTGTGGATATATATGGATCTGCAGTTCTTATCCTCCAGTATATATGGGGAGACACAATAGAAAACCTTATGGTGTAGTATGCACAAGCATAAATAAAAAGAATAAAAAGTTGGTATCCTACATACAATATCCAGAGCATGACTTGCTCTGGTATGGAGAACGTTGGTGGTATTATCCCCACCCAGGATATGCAGGATAAACCAGGAACGTAGATGACAGGATTAAAAAATATATATATATATATATATATATATATATATATATATATATATATAAAATAATAAAAAGAGAATATTTCTTTAAAACTATAGATACTTTATTATATATATAGTAAAAGCAGTATTGGCAATAACAGTAGCAGTAACAATACTTAACATACTTCTGAAGAAGCCCAACAGGGTGAAACGCTTCCATCAATCAACTTTCTTTGTCTCTATGTATAGATCTCCAAATCACGAAACAAACAGCTAGTCCATTGTACATTCAATTTTAATTTTCATGATTTGTTCATATGGGGTTTTGGAGTTTGGGATTTGGATGAAACGCAATTAGTTTAAAACTATATGTACAAGTCTACCAATGAGTTGTACTACCATTGGTGTAGCAATTTCTTATTTGGACTTCAGTAATTGTCAAAGTGTTATAATTTGGATTACTAAAATAGATGATCCTTGTTTCTATTCCAAATTCTACATCATTGTTACAGTGTTCTAATTTAGAACACCAGCATATTTATAAAGTGTTCTTGTACGGAAAGCTAGCCTAATGATTTAATATTCTACTTTAGAATGCTAGTACACTAGTGTAGAATCGGAATTCTCGTATATTGGTAACGTTGTCTTCTCAATTCCATCACATGGAAAATGTGTTCAGAATGTTAATATAGACCGTTGTGTTTAGAATGTTATTGTGTGTAAGATGCTAGTTGCAATTCCATCAACTTAGTTTGATTTAGAATGCAAAAATGTTATACATACGGGTACCAATTTTATTTAGGGAGTTATCTATGAAACAGCTAAAAAAGCTAAATCAAGAATGCTAGCACACTGGTGCAGTGTTTCTATACATATTCAATGCTTTAGCTTATTGATACAGTGTTCTAATTTAGAATACTAAACTACTGATAGAATGTTCTTGGCACTTAGGTAGAGTTTTATGTCGAAACGCGTATGCCGTATTTTCTATGCTGTATCTTACAAGGACTTTTTGCGGTGGTGTATATATTTGCTATTACACACTGCTTTTATTTATGTCCTGATTTTATATTTTCTCTAAATAAATTGTGTTTGGATACTACATCTTACCTGCTTGCCCTACCTGTGGACATCTACCGAAGCCAGTACTGGCACCTTGAGGCCGATAACATAGAGCCTGGCATGGCTCCATATTTGTGAGTTTAACCATACACTTACTCACTTTGTATTGTATTTGATTAGGTTACACTATGTACTTTTTTTTATTTATCTCAGGGTTGTGTGCTTATGAAATAGTGGTTTTACTCCTATTTTCTTTTTATTAATCTATGTTTTAAGGTGAAAGGGAAAACACCTTGTTTGCACATTCACCCACTACCATATTATTATTATTATTATTATTGCAATTTATATAGCGCCAACAGATTCCGTAGCGCTTTACAATATTATGAGAGGGGATTTAACTATAAATAGGACAATTACAAATAAACTTACAGGAAACAATAGGTTGAACAGGACCCTGCTCGATCGAGCTTACATTCTATAGGAGGTGGGGTGTAAAACACATTAGGACAGGAATTTGCAATCAAAAAAGGTGGACTGCCCTTTAGGAGAGGGCAAGAGACAGGTATGTGAGGTATTGGTTAGTCTTGGAGGCCATAAGCTTTCCTAAAGAGATGGGTTTTAAGGCACTTCTTAAAAGTTGCAAGACTAGGGGAGAGTCTGATGGCGGTAGGCAGGCTATTCCATAGGAAGGGAGCCGCCCGCGAGAAGTCCTGCAAGCGCGAGTTGGCTGTACGAGTGCGGACAACGGACAGGAGGTGGTCACGGGCAGAGCAGAGAGACCGAGAAGGGACATACCTATGGATCTGTGAGGAGATATAAGAGGGGCTAGAGTTGTTCAGTGCTTTATAGGTGTGAGTTAGTACCTTGAATTGACTCCTATAGCATACAGGAAGCCAATGTAAGGACTGGCAGAGGGGTGAGGTGTGAGAGAAACGACTAGAGAGGAAAATCAGTCTAGCAGCAGCATTCATTACGGACTGTAGGGGTGCAGTACGGCTTTTGGGAAGACCAATCAGGAGAGGGTTACAGTAATCCATGCGGGAAATTACTAGAGCATGGACAAGCTCCTTGGTAGTATCTGGTGCAAGAAAGGGGCGGATGCGGGCTATGTTTTTAAGATGGAATCTACAGGATTTGGCAACATGCTGGATGTGAGGCTCAAAGGTGAGACCAGAGTCAAGTATGACGCCAAGACAGCGCGCTTGCAAGGATGGACTGATGTTGGTACCACAAACTTGAAGGGAGAGCGAAAGAGGAGGATCAGTATTAGGAGGAGGAAAGACAAGGAGCTCAGTTTTTGAGAGATTGAGTTTCAGAAAGCGGGAGGACATCCAGTCAGAGATGGAAGAAAGGCAAGCAGTGACACGTTGCAGGACAGCAGGGGAGAGGTCCGGGGAGGAGAGATATAGCTGGGTGTCATCAGCGTACAGGTGGTAGTGGAATCCAAAAGAGGTAATAAGTTTGCCAAGAGAGGCAGTATAAAGAGAAAATAGAAGGGGACCAAGGACGGAGCCTTGGGGGACTCCAACCGAGACAGGGCGAGGGGAGGAGGTATCATTAGAAAAGGAGACACTGAATGAGCATTGGGAGAGATAAGAGGAAAACCACGAGAGGACAGAGCCACAGAGACCAAGCGATTGAAGAGTTTGAAGAAGACTCAGAAGCGACTATATACCTACCTACTGGTTTCCAGTAAAAAAAAAAAATCTCAATTTAATATTGTTGGATAAGCTTTCTAAATGATTTTATAATTTTGGACAAACTTGTATTTTACATTATGTTGCTTTTGTCTGTTTTCTTCTTATATGTTTGTTAATTAAGTGTTTTCGGTCACCTTGTTAATAATCAATGTGAACATGTCCAACACAATACATATTACGGAACTTTCTAAGATTAATGCGAATGCCATACTATGCTGAATGTATAACTGTACCATACTAGTCGTAGATTGACACCGATGTTACTCTAATTATGAATGAGACTGTCTACAAAAACGCTTAAATAATGGAATGTACTCATTTACTTGCATATTTGATGACATATTTGATGACATGTATGAACAAATGAAAACAATAAAAAATATAATAAATTTAAAAAAAGAAAAAAAGAAATTTTTAAATTCTCAATATATTAATATCAAAAAAGATATCATATATATGAAAAACATGAATATCTAAAATAATCTAAACATTACTAAATGTAAATATTTTTCATAATGTTAAATCCTTTTGATATAATATTTAAAGCAATCTTATCCAAAAATATTAAATCATTTGGAAAGTTTATCCAACAACATTAAATCGATGTCACTGTGTTTTAATTTTTCATGCAAGCATGCTGGCACAAAAGGTTCATTTGAAATATAGGAACTCTGCTAATGTGTTCTATTTGGGATGCTCGTTGTTGCACTGTGTTTTGAGTTCAATTCAATAATAAAGGTTTAGCTTTGCTATTTTTAATTCTTCCAGAATGCTGCAGTGTTCTTAAAGGGATACTATACACACTATAACCACTTCATCTCATTGAATTGGTGCTATCCCTCTATTCATCATTAACCCATTTTAGATAAGTTTAACTCTGAACTAGATCCCCAGGTGGTGTAAAACTACAGTTTCCATGATGCTTTGCCATTCTAAAGGCATGCATAGCATCATGGGAGTTGTAGTTATACAACATCTGGGCGTCTACCTTTTGGGCACCCCTGCTATAACCACTTCAATGAGATGAAGCCGTTACAGTGTCGACAGTGTCCCTTTAATAACTTACTATTATACTGCTAATGTGGACTTTTACAGCATACTATGATAACTGTGCAGCATTATTATATGGAATGCAATAGACTGATACAATGTTCTAATTCAGAACCCTTGATAACCATATATAACATTTATTGGAACACTTGTACAGTGTTCTAATTCAGAATAGTTGCAAACATGGACAGTGTTCTCATTTAGAATGCTAGTATACTGATACAGTGTTCTTAACTGGAATGCTAGAATTGTTTTACCACGTTCTAATTCATACAATGTTCCTATTCAGAATTCCAGTTTAATGTAATAGGGTTCTGAATCGAAATGCAGACTTTCTGATATATAATGATTTAATATTAATGGATATGCTTTTTTTTTTTTAAATGATTTAATAGTTTTGGATAAACTTTTAAAATCATTTAATATTATTAATAGTTTTGATATAGTGATGATATATTATTTTATATTGTAATATATTTTAAAAAATGTAAATAATAATTTAAATGTTTATTCAAAAATATTACATTATTTAAAAAGCTTGTGCGAAACTATTAAATCGAGGCTTTAGTGTTCTTTTTTGGAATTACATGTCCTAAATTAGAAAGATGGTAAATGTCACGAACAGGAGTAAAAACTAACAACCAATTGCTCAGAAGAAAGTATGTGCACCTGGGCGTAAAGTGGCTAAAGCAAAACCTACAGTAGAAGTATTTTTTAGATCAGTTATTTTTAGTGTGATGAGCAATCCTCTTAGTGTTAATAGTGTTCTAATTCAGAACTTTAGTATTCCGATACTGAAGAAGAAATGTTCTTTTCAGAACGCCGCCATATATCATCAATGTTTTAATGTTGACAGCTTGCATACTGCTATAGTGTTCCTGTTCTAAATCCAAGAAACATTGATCCAATTAAAAAACAATAGAAAACAGATAAAGCACTCTTCTAAATACGAGCACACTACTAGATTATTTTATTTTATTTTATTTTTTATAGATGTCATTACACTGGTATTATGTTCTCATGCATTCTGCCTTTGAATTGATTCAGTGTTTTTATTCATAATGCTCGTATTTTAATATAGCATAGAATTTCAAAATTCTAGTAATCTTGACTTTTAGCACACATCTAAACAATGTTCACATTTTGAATATTAGCATAATGATACAATAAATAATTTTTTTATATTTTTTATATTGATACAATATATTATAATTTTTAATGTTCTAAATTGGAATGGAATGGTGTTGATATACAATTTTAGTTTTCGAAATTCAAGCTGGTTGTTAGGGTGTTGTGAATCAGGACACCAGTGTACTGATACAGTTTCAATATCAATATCTAGAATGGTGGTATATTGAACTAAACTATTATAATTTGACATACATTCAAGTTACATGTTCCCATTTCAAATGACATTGTATTCTTGCAATGTTCTAATCCGGTCTCTAATGATTTCTCATTCTGGCTTATACCAGAAATGATTCAGACATTTTGTGGCATGCTAGCACACTGATCTAATTCAGAATGCTGGCATATTTGTAACATGTTCTCTTTCAGAATGCTAGCTTATTCATAAAGTGCTCTAACTGTAAATCCTTGCATGCTTGCATTGTTACACACCGTTCTAATTTAAAATGTTTGCATTTTGTACAGGGCCGCCATCAGGGGGTGACAACCATGACTGTTGTCATGGGCCCGGCGGTCCGGGGAGGCCCAGGCACCCAGGCCCTCCATTCCCAATGTGCATACATATATATAGCAGTTATCGCTATATACATGTGTTTTGGCAGTGGCAGAACTACCTGAGGGGGCCCATCGGGTGGCCCATGCACTTAGGGCCACCCGATGGGCATATCTCTGAAGGGGCCCGATCAGTGCCGTGGATTTTTAATAGTTAGTCCGGGCCCCTTTAAGGATCCTGGCATTGGCAGTGCTGGGAGGAAGTGAGCTCACTTCCTCCCAGCTAACACCCGCGCGGGAGGAAGCACCGGAGAGTGTGAAGAGGAGAGGAGGACAGTCAGACCCACACCCACATCAGCCCCAGGCCTCCTGCAGCCTAAAGGTAAGAAACAGGAGGGTGGGAGGAAGCATTGGGGAGTGTGAAGAGGAGGACAGAGTCAGACCCACACTCACATCAGCCCCAGCCAGCAGAGCCCACCCTCTTGCAGCCTAAAGGTAAAACATGAGGGTGGGAGGAGAGGAGGACAGAGTCAGACCCACACTCACATCAGCCCCAGCCAGCAGAGCCCACCCTCTTGCAGCCTAAAGGTAAAAACATGAGGGTGGGAGGAGAGGAGGACAGAGTCAGACCCACACTCACATCAGCCCCAGCCAGCAGAGTCCACCCTCTTGCAGCCTAAAGGTAAAAACATGAGGTTGGTTTAAAAAAAAGTGTCAGTGTGTCTGTATCTATGTGTACCTGAGTGTTTGTGTGTGTCTGTCTGTATCTATGTCTACCTAAATGTGTGTGTCTGTCTGTATCTTTGTATCTATCAGTGTGTGTATCTATGTGTACCTGAGAGTGTGGGTGTCTGTCTGTATCTGTGTATCTATCAGTGTGTGTATCTATGTGTTTGTTTGTATCTGGTTGGTAGTGTGCACCTGAGTGTATGTTTTTGTTGTTTTATTCTTTGATTTTTTTTTTATAGCAGTGCTGCAGCGTTTATGTTCATGGTTTTCTAGTGTCTGTGCTTTTGATTTTTACGTACACTTTTTGTCCACAATCATTTTCACTACTTAGTTGATATTCCCCATTTATTTTAGTTTTAGTTGTGGCTCTATTTAAATGTTTAAACAGATTGTTAGTTTGTTTTGGTAACTTTGTTGTAATGTATATCTTTTCTATTTGGCGCTGCCTGTCCATGTTGTGTACGTTTTATCTTGCATAGCCTGTCATATTTTATTATGTGCATGGCCCATTTTCGGTCGTTTGCATTTATTTTTTAAAGTGTGTTAATTAGTGCAATACATAATTTATATTTTTATATATATATATATATATATATATATATATATATATATGATGTAGAATTATTAAAAAATCTTTATTGTACTTGTATTGAATTATTGCACTAACTCCATTTTAACCTAATGCTGTGACAAATCCTCCATTTTGTCCCCATAACCTGACTTCTCCATATGAAAAACTACATTACATGACAGAATTTCTCAGCACATCTAACACAATAGACAAAGACTGTATTCTCCATAAAGAGATGACTAACCCAGGAACTGCTGAATTTCCCCTAACTCGCAACATAGTATAATTTAAAGGCCATGAGAACACAGTAGTAATGAAATGTTCTATTCATAAGAGACCTTGCACCTAACCACGAGATTTGACATCACCGACCGAGTAAAATGACGCTCAAGACCCCTTGTCCCCCACCCGTGTCCAAAAAAGTACCACCTCTTGGTGGGTGGACACGGAACTAACCACTTAGTTTTTGATCCAATTAATTATATTGATAGGTGGACACTAATCCAGACACTTAACAATTAATCCAATTAATGATGTTTATTCACTGATATCTTGATAATCAATGATGACGAAAATGTCTCTTAAAAGGGCCTGCGCGCCCTCTGATACTGCACTTGCCAATAAATTTCCTCGAAGTTATTTTAACCTGAACTCCGTGTGTCAGACTGAATTACTTCAGCGTATATACGCAATTCAATTCTCTTTAATTTGGACAGGAACAGATAGACACTTAAACATTTTGGTTTACTGAAAAAGTACCATAACAACTTTGGCGCCCGAACAGGGACTCCGGGCTATGTCTGGCCGGTGAGCCGTCCTAAGGAAGACAAGGGTGGACGGAGGAATCCAGGGGGAAGGAAAGGAGATTGATCACCTCCAGGTACACGGTAGAGACTTCTGCAGAGCCACCGGTATGTTCCGGCCCCTTTTATTGACCCGTCCACGTGTCTGTGACTGCTTCCCGGGAGGACATCAAAGACAGGTAATATCTTGCCCGGAGTCTTATTACCCATTTGTTACCTGCATTTAGTCTATCTGTTGCCTGGGTGTGTCTAGTTTGGTTGCCCGGGCTGAATGTTTATTTGTTTCCCCTTTTTGGGATAAAGGGGGGGATGGACCCGTGGTAGTTTGCCTGAGGGTCCTGTGTTTGTCTGTTCTCCCCTTTTTGGGATAAAGGGGGGGTGGACCCGGGGGATTTGCCTGGAGTCCTGTTGCCTGTTTTACTCATTTTAGGAGCCACGTGTTTGTGGCTGTAGGGAAAAAGGGGGGTTGACCTGTGGAAGTTTCCTGGGGGTCTTCTTTGCCTGTTTACTTCTTTTAGGAGCCTCGTGGCTGTGGCTGTAAGGAAAAAGAAGTTTGTGGAACTGTGGGATCTGTGTAGAATCATAGTTTCCTGTGATCCAATTTTGTGTCACTTTGATAGTCTAGCTAGCTTCACTGTGCGCTTTCGGACCATCCAGCTCTAGTTGAGTTGGGGACGTCCTGACCCGGACCATCCAGCTCTAGTTGAGTTGGGGACGTCCTGACCCGGACCATCCAGCTCTAGTTGAGTTGGGGACGTCCTGACCCGGACCCTTCGGCTCTAGTTGAGTTGAAGGTCCACTGATTATTTAATTGTGGTAGGAGACTTAGCCTTGTGGCAGGGGACTCTGTTTCCTGGGGGGATTCAGGCAGGCATTGCTTGTTTTTCGCATCACGTGGTAGTGAGACTTATAAAGTGGGTTTTATAGGGGCACTACGGGAGTGAGGGTGGCGCGGCCACTTTAAGTGGACTGCTGTAACGAGGGAGGCTAGAAAGGATTTCGGACCGGTGTTAGCTGTTATCCTTGGCCGCTGGTAGTGAGACTTGAGGAAGTCATTCTCCGAGCGGGGACACTACGAGGTTGAGAAAGGTGACTTTGGAGTAAGCACATGATTAAAGGAAAGGGATTACTGTTGATTTCATTTGAACTGTGATGCATGCACTGTATTTCAACTGTACTGTTGTCTTGTTTGTTTAATGTGGAGTCATTTAAACTCCTGTATCTGTCTCTAAGGATTTTTTCCTTACTCTTGACCTTTTCTACACTTCCTGTACTATTATACTATCCACTCCCATTCCTCTTAATAGAGAAGTGATTGGTCACACACTTCTCACCTCGCTCCAATCCGTGTCTACCACCCCGGGTAGGCGGATTCAGTGACTAGTCTACGTTTTGGGAAGACGCACTTGAGAAAGACCCACGATTCTCAGGTGGCAGTCGAGCATTGTAGACGTTCCGGTTCAATTTTCCTTGTCTTTCCCTATATCTAGGACGCTGGTGTAGGGGGAAAGGGATTATGGGGCAGGATTTAAGTAAGCCCAGTAAGGGCTGGTTAGCATGTGATTTAGTTGATGACAGAGAGGGTGAGGAGATGGTAAAAGGTGTTGAAAAGATTGCAAAAGTATGTAAAATTGCTGTGCCGACATGTGGCAGATTGCAACCAGAAAGTTGGCGTAGATTATTGATGGAAAAGAGAGGCAAGCTTGCAAATAATGATTTATTAAAAACAGCTGAAGCATGGTACAGAGTAGCGAAGGCTATTCAGCAAGAAGGTTGGATTGAGGAAGAAATAATTCACAAGGGTGTGAAAAAGTTTGTGTACCATAATAATTGTGTTGCTGGGGCCTGTCCTCAGCCAGCGCCCCAAAATGGCGCCCAGGGGATGTCTATCCCCCAGGTTCAGTCAGCAATGGGAGATTGCCAGCTGACTAGGTATCCCACTCCCAATCCTCCCAGCCCCCATCCCGTCACCTCTCCCGTTTGTCCGGTCCTAAATTCTGATGGATCCTACTTTTCCCCTTCTCCTTCTCTAACACTCCCATCATCCTCATCCATCCCTAAGCTACCTTCTGCGTCTAATCCTAACATTTCATCTGCCATCCCTTCCCCACACTTTCTTTCCGTTGATAATCCTACCCTCCCATCTGCGTCTACCCAGTTAGCTAACCCCTCCTCTCCTGCCACTGACAATCTTGCTGATCCCACTCCGGCTCCTCCTTCTTCACCCGCCTCTACTGATTCTTCTCCATCCTCTCCCTTGTCCGTCCCTACCACAACCCAAGTTCCCACCCCCTTTGCCAACCCCTACCCAACCTTCCTACCCACTCCAGGTTCCGCCCCAACCCCCACCCAGATGGCTTGGCCATACCCCTTCCCATACCCCATGACCATGCCCTATCCATACCCCTTTCCCCAAGCCACTCCCCAGGTTCCGGTCATGCCCAGTCCGATACCGTCTGCCCCGGATGTGCCCACATCCAATATGGCCGCCACTTCTTCCCTTAACCCCAATGCAACTTCCTTCCCCGCCTCCAATATGGCGGCCCCCAGTCATTCAGCACCCCTGATGCCGGTGCTTCCCGGTGATTACCAGTCCCATGATTATGACCCAATGGTGTCTCCCGCTTCCGGGACTCCCTCTCCTCCCCCGGCCCTGTCACCTCAGGTGATCCCCTCACGCAGAAGGGCCCAGATCATAGAATTAGATGAGGAAGAGGATGACAGGTTGTCCCAGGATTCATTAGAGGCTGCAAGAGTCTCAACCCATCGTTCTATTGAAGATCCCTTCGGCCATAAGGGTCGGGGAGAGCGGGCCCCTCCTAAATATGTAGCTTTCAATCCCACACAAGCTAGTGCTTTAATGAAATCTCTCCCTGACCCAGAGAAACAGCCTATGCCTTTTTACCGAGGGATTGTTCAGATACAAAAGACTTATTCCGCCGCCTGGCGTGACCTACTGAGCATTTGTGCTATTAAAGCAGGGGATGCATATTGGCCCAGCATGGCCCGCCACCTCAGTACAGATCTACTTACAAGTGATGTTGATTACCCCTCCGGAGTAACTTTTTGCAATCAATTAAGGGATTGGGCTAAAGATAAACTTGCAGATCAAGCTGCTGGCCTTACTGATGTTGTGCAAGACAAAGGAGAATCAGTGGAAAGGTTTCATGCAAGACTATATCAAATGTTTACAGATTTGGGATTTGATCTCACTGACAAGATTCATTCACAAATGCTATCAGGTGCGTTTGTTCAAGGTGTTAAAGACTCCATACGCAAGGGAATCATTGCTGCACGCCCTGAATATAAGGTTGTTCCCCTAGATACGTTACTCCTAGTTGCTAGAGGTTTGGAATCTGCCCAAACCCCCAGAAGACCCAATCCAGCTCCTCTCATGGTGGCCCGTGCCGCCCCCATTACCCCTGGCACCAAGGGTGTCAAGTTAGAGGATGTAACATGTTTTAATTGTGGGGCTAAGGGACACTACAGAAGTGACTGTCCAGAACCCAAAAGGGAACGGGGAGAGCCTAAAAAGTTTCCCACAGGGGAGCCTAGAAAGTTTCCCAAGCCTGCCCCGGCCCCTAAGGCCGAGAAAACGGTTCCAATTGTTGAGGAACCAGATGATGATTAGGAAATTGGCAAACCTGTGTCATTAACCCCTGTCATGGCAGTGTCTACAGGGGATAGAGGGGGGGGGGGCACTTGCCACAGTGACTTTACCCATTGAAGGCCAACCTACCACATTTCTTATTGACACAGGCGCAGCCCGAAGTGTTCTCAGAGAACAAGACCTGCCAGACCCATCTTTCTTGTCAAGTATTGATGTCTCCTGTGTTGGAGTGGATGGCCAACCGAGACACAGTCCTCTGACAACCCCTCTGCGGGTTGGCGCAAGCTTACTTGCTCGTTTTGTAGTTTCCTCCACATGCCCAATTAACCTGTTAGGCGCTGATGTCCTCTCACGCCTGCAGGCATCTATAACCTTCACTCCAGATGGACAGGTAGAAATGTTTACACCTCTATCTGCTTCTGACACTTCAGCCCTGTGCTCCTTACCTTTGATGCTGCAATTAGAAAAACCCTATAAGGAAGCAGCAGAACCTAGGTCCAATTTCCCAGATGAGTTAAAAACTCAGGTGCCTGCTAAGTTATGGTCCTCGGGCCCAGAGGATATAGGTCACCTAAATGTCCCACCTGTGGTGGTTAAGCTTATTCCAGGAGCAAAGTTACCAAGGAAACCACAATATCCTCTAAAACCAGCACAGGCTGCAGCCATTTCTATTCACATCAAAGCACTCCTAGAAAAGGGTGCTCTAGTGAAGTGTAAATCAGAATGTAACACTCCGTTATTTCCTGTAAAGAAGAAGACTCTAAAAGGTGAGCCAGTAAAGTACAGAATGGTTCAGGATCTACGTGCTGTTAATGAAGCCACTGTCCTGGACACCCCTCTTGTACCAAACCCCCACACTCTGCTCTCTGGCGTCCCACCTTCTGCAAAGTACTTTACAGTCATTGACCTAGCTAATGCTTTTTTCAGTGTTCCACTGGATCCATCCTGCCAATACCTGTTTGCTTTCACCCACGAAATGCAACAGTATACATGGACTGTCATGCCCCAAGGGGCTCAAAATTCTCCAAGTCAATTTGCAAAGGCCATGTGTACCATCCTTGACCCATGGCAAGCTGAACACCCAGAAGTTGTTTTACTCCAGTATGTGGATGATTTGCTGCTCTGTGGAGATGATATACCCACTACTGAAAAAAGTTCAATTAGTCTGCTTTGCTATTTGGCAGAACAAGGATGCAAAGCTTCACTTCTCAAACTGCAGTTCTGTCAACCTTCAGTGATTTTCCTTGGACATTGCCTATCCCAAGGCACCAGACATCTCACTCGGGACCGAGTCAGAGCAATTCTGGACATTCCACCCCCAAGGACTCCAAAATCTCTCCATGCCTTCTTAGGCCTCATTTCCTATTGCAGGGCATGGATCCCAGAAGCCTCTCTGCTTATGCAACCTCTCTATGATGCACTCAAGTCAGACCCATTCGGCCTGACCAACGAAGCTTTGGACAATTTCAAATCTCTCAAACGAGCCATTGTCTCTGCTCCTGCCTTGGGCCTACCAGACTACACCAAACCTTTCAAATTATTCGTCTCTGAAAGACTAGGCCATGCTACAGGAGTTCTTACCCAAACTAATGACTTAAAAGGCCGCCAGAGGCATATTGGCTACTTTTCATGCCAACTGGACATTGTGGCTAGAGGGACCCCTTCCTGCCTTAGGGCTGTTTTTGCTGCAAGAGAACTCATTGAAAGAACCTCAGACCTGGTCCTTGGCCACCCTTTGGTTGTTTTGGCCCCTCATGACATCTCTGCCATTATCAACCAAGTCCAGCTCAAGCACGTGTCTCCTGCTAGACACCTGCGTCTGCAATGTCATCTTCTTCTGCCTGACAACATTTCTATACAAAGATGTCAAGTTCTTAACCCATCCACTCTTCTTCCACTCCCTGAGGGGGGTATCTACTATGGGTTTGTCACAGATGAAACCTACATCTACCTTCTCTGTGGATGTATCAAGAAAATGCATCCACATTTAACTTTTCACAAAGACAAGACACCTCTCTGTGAAGGTCCGGATTATGCCTTCTGTACCATGTGGTACAAGCCGGACATTACTCCTGAACCTTGCTATTAAGATGAGCTCTACCACTGGTTTGAAGTAAAGCTCACTGCCCAAGATTTCTATTGTGACTCGGAAGGCAACAGCATGGTCCTGATCCAACTGCCTCCAGAACTCAATTACCTATACCGACATTGGGATACTGCTATTCCACATATTCCTGTTACCAAGTTGAAGACAAGATCATGGAATGACCTTGGGCCCATGGCAAAATTATGGGCCACCATGGATGAATCACAACTACAGGAAAATGGCATTGCCAAATACCCAGCAACTGACCTTCTTGAAGCATGGCCACGCCATTTCCTAGAAAAAGAATTTAAAGACCTAGTTATAACAAATGACTATAACCCAGAAACTCCTCATGACTGCTTCGAACAGATGAAAATGGAAACAGTGCACTTACCAACCGTGCATGAGAATCCATTACCGGATCCGGATTTTACTCTGTTTGTGGATGGTTCAAGGTATGCTGATGAAGAAGGAAAATACCACACAGGATATGCCGTAACCACAACAGAGGAAGTTCTCAAGTCATCACCTTTACCGCCAGCAATGTCTGCGCAAGAAGCTGAATTGCAAGCCCTGACTTCAGCATGCAAGATTTCCGAAGGAAAACGTGCCAACATCTATACAGATTCAAGATATGCTCTGGGTGTGGCACATGACTTCGGCCTCATTTGGAAGACAAGAGGATTTCTTACCACTGCCGGTACACCAGTCAAACACAGCTCTGCAATCAAGGAACTAATGGATGCCCTCCTACTCCCTGAAGAAGTGGCCGTTTTGAAAATAAAGGCACATGGGAAATTGGATTCAGATGAAGCTAAGGGCAACCATTTTGCTGATCAGGCTGCTAAGCAAGCGGCCAGAGATTTGCAGGAAGTGGATGAAGAAGTGTCCGGTCAAGAAGAAGAAGTTCCTATCTTTACCTTGCAAACTCTTCCTACTGACCTAAGAATTCTGCGAGAACAACAAGCTACAATTACCCCTGAAGAAATCCAGAGATGGAAGAAGAAAGGAGCTGTCCTAAAGGACGGAATTTACTACAACAATTCTAAATTTTGCCTTCCAAGAAACTTATACCCAGCAGTTGTCCAATGGGCACATGGGCCTGCACATCTGTCAAAAGACCTAATGGCCGCCCTCATTCAAAAATATTATGAAGCACCTGGAATCACAACCCTGATCAACAGCTTCTGCAAGGCCTGTGTCATTTGTGCAAAATGTAATCCAGGAAGACCAATCAAGGTGCCTGCAAAGCACCTAGCAAAACCCATGTACCCATTCCAGAGAATTCAAATTGATCACATCCAAATGCCCAAGAGTGGGTCTCATGAATATGCACTAGTAATGGTGGACATGTTCTCAGGCTGGCCAGAAGCCTACCCTGTTGCCAATATCACTGCAAAAACGACCGCAAGACGCCTACTTACAGACATTGTATGTAGATTTGGACTTCCAGAAGTCATTGAAAGCGATCAAGGCCCAGCTTTTACAGCAACAGTGACTAAAGAAATTTGGACTGCTCTGGGGGTGACCCTAGCCTTCCACACCCCTTACCACCCACAAAGTAGTGGTAAAGTAGAGCGCATGAATGGCACTCTAAAAGCCAGAATGTTAAAAATGTCACAAGAAACAAAAATGCCCTGGCCAGAAAGCCTGTCAATAGCTTTGTTCAGCGTTAGGCACACACCTAGAGGGAAGCACTCGTTATCCCCATATGAAATTCTATTTGGGACAGCACCCAGACTAGGTTGTTATTATCCACAACAGTTACAGCTTCAATCTGATGTTTTAGTAGACTATGTAACTGAACTTGCAAGTGTCTTGAACAAAATACATGCCCAAGTTTTCTCTTCAATTCCAGATCCTGATTTGGACACAGGTACCCATAACCTGCTCCCCGGAGATTGGGTTCTGGTTAAGAAGTTCGTGCGGAAAAGTACCCTGGAACCAAGATTTGACGGGCCATTCCAAGTTCTCCTGATCACCGCAACTTCCGTCAAATTGGCCGGCAGGCCACATTGGATCCACGCTTCCAACTGCAAGAAGTCTCCTGCCCCAGAGGAAGCAGATACCGCACCACCATGTACCTCTGGTACATTGTCCCCTTAATTAGTTTAATTAAGGCCCAACAGGTAGCCATCACTAAAGATGTTAGTGGGTACACCTTCTGGTATAATTCATCATGTACCCGTGTGGCTACCTATACCTTTGATTATTGTGACATCGTAGAATGCCCATTCTCTACACCACAAATCCAGAATATCTATAGAGATATCCCTCATGTAAAAGACCCATATGTTTGTGTAGTTGACAAACAATGGGGGCACAATTGTGGCCGTTGGGGGGCGGCGGGATGGAATGCCGGGCCTTCCTGGGGTTACAAGCCAAAAAGTGCCTTATCTAAAGTAGATGATCATGGTAGGTCCCTCCTTCAAAGAATGACTCTGAGAAAGCCTGGAGGAGGCACACCAATGAAATTAATTCTTAATATTGAGCATCCAAGCCCAACGGATGCAGACCGATATGTAATGGGGATGTATTGGAAAAAGGGTTCCTACACTAAATTAGGGCACTTCTACCTTAAAGATATGTGCAATTCCCCTGAGTGGCGAGGAGCCACTCACATGGTCATAAATCCATTAAAACCACACATCCAGTCCTTTAAAGACATGATGGCCATTGCTAACCCCACCTTTGAAGATACCATGGCCGCTGAAACAGGTTTTAATGATGTTAACCTATGGTTAGAATGGATGAAATATAATGCCAACAAGCATAACAGAACCGCATGCTATGTGTGTGGTGGTGCCCGGCCTCATCTGGGCACTGTACCTTTAACCTTACCAGTAGATGCAGAAAATTGTGTTTTAAGTCTTTTTGCCTACCAATATGATTTCAACAGGTCTCTATGTCAAGCATGGAAAGCGGAGTATCCTCTTCTAGCCAAAAATGTCAGACCTCCTAATGGTATTACAATATATAAAGGTAATTACACTTGCTATGCCAAGCGCGATGGGATTGGTAAATTTGTAGGTAACTTTCCCGAAGGATATTGTGCTACATATAGAACTGTTCCTGTACGTTTACTGCAGCATCACACTAGGTCATTAGGAGATATTTACTGGTTGTGTGGGGATTTACAGCTAAGATCCAGAATGGACACAGAGTGGTGGGGAGAGTGTACTTTGACTAAGGCCATTATGCCTATACACATTATCTCTGACACACACCTCAACACCCAGGAGCCCAGCCACACTAAGGTTAAGCGTGAAGCCCCAGTAAAAGGAAGTTTTGACCCTCACATTTACATTGATGCCATTGGGGTGCCTAGGGGGGTACCCAATGAGTTTAAAGCAAGAGATGAGGTTGCTGCAGGATTTGAATCAATTTTTACCATAGTTACCGCAAACAAGAATTTAAACTGGATAAATTATATTTATTACAATCAACAGCGTTTTGTTAATTACACCAGAGACGCCCTCCAGGGATTAGCCGAACAGTTACAGGCCACATCCCAAATGGCCTTCCAGAATAGAATAGCCCTAGATATGATCCTAGCCGAAAAAGGAGGGGTATGTAAAATTTTGCCCGACACCATGACATGTTGTACCTACATCCCAGAAAACACAGGCCCTAATGGTAAAGTAACTTTAGCCATAGAAAAATTAAATGACCTCTCTGAAGAGTTAAAAAGAAATTCTGGGATAAAAGATCCCTGGGACAGATGGTTTGGTTGGATGACAGGATGGCAAAAGGCTTTAATGCATATTGGTATGGCAATTCTAATTTTTCTTTTTATCTTTGCTCTTCTCTTTTGTTGTGTCTTCCCTTGTCTGAGAAAAGCCCTCACGAAGACTGTTGACCAAGCGGCACCCACTTTCACACATCTTGAAGTTGATGACCAAGACTTCCAGGATCTCAACTCACCCTGTTTGCCGCTGCAATCTATTCCTTTTGATGATAAAGTGCGAGAGTTCTAGGAAGGGACCACCTTAGGGACAGCATCTGTTAGTGAATGGTAAAGGCCCCGTGTGGAGAAGTGGTGGGTTAGCCGCCATGGGACACCCATGGGTGTGAAGTGTTCGAGAGCCATACTGACAGATGAGTTAGCCTGTTAGGGTCAGAATTAGGGACAGACTTGCACTTTGCATTAACACCTAGCTAGCGGCCACGGGGTTTCTGTGCCTTTGGGCTAACACGTCTTCTGATACTAACAAAATAAAGTTTTTGTCAATCTTTATTTTATTGAGGCATGTGGTTATGGTGGTACAGAATAAAGAGAGGGAGACATGCAGGGGTTATACAGGTTATACACATCATGGCAAATTGCAATGTCTCCTAGGATTAACGGCCTCGTTTTATTTTATATAAACAAGCTTAACTGAGAGAGTACAAAATAAAGTTAAAAGGTCAAGATGATGGGACAAAATAAAGTTTTTATCTCTTAGAATTTAACATTTCATAGGGGGGACTGATGTAGAATTATTAAAAAATCTTTATTGTACTTGTATTGAATTATTGCACTAACTCCATTTTAACCTAATGCTGTGACAAATCCTCCATTTTGTCCCCATAACCTGACTTCTCCATATGAAAAACTACATTACATGACAGAATTTCTCAGCACATCTAACACAATAGACAAAGACTGTATTCTCCATAAAGAGATGACTAACCCAGGAACTGCTGAATTTCCCCTAACTCGCAACATAGTATAATTTAAAGGCCATGAGAACACAGTAGTAATGAAATGTTCTATTCATAAGAGACCTTGCACCTAACCACGAGATTTGACATCACCGACCGAGTAAAATGACGCTCAAGACCCCTTGTCCCCCACCCGTGTCCAAAAAAGTACCACCTCTTGGTGGGTGGACACGGAACTAACCACTTAGTTTTTGATCCAATTAATTATATTGATAGGTGGACACTAATCCAGACACTTAACAATTAATCCAATTAATGATGTTTATTCACTGATATCTTGATAATCAATGATGACGAAAATGTCTCTTAAAAGGGCCTGCGCGCCCTCTGATACTGCACTTGCCAATAAATTTCCTCGAAGTTATTTTAACCTGAACTCCGTGTGTCAGACTGAATTACTTCAGCGTATATACGCAATTCAATTCTCTTTAATTTGGACAGGAACAGATAGACACTTAAACATTTTGGTTTACTGAAAAAGTACCATAACATATATATATATAATATTTTGCTGGAGCGCTCATGCTTTCTTTGTTTTCTGAGATTCTCAACTAAAGCTGTGTTTATTTGGTGTTAATCTGCCCATAGAATTGATTACTTTATTGTTGTTTTTCTACATTTTTACACATATATTTTATTTATATTTAGTTTTTACGTGTATCTGTTTGTGTGTCTGTATGTATCTGTGTCAATGTGCACTTGAGTGTGTGTGTGTCTGTATCTTTCAGTGTGTCTGTATATTTACATGTATGTCAGTGTGTGTGTGTATCAGAGTGTTAGTGTGTGCATGTGTGTATCTGTGTATATATGGGTGCCAGATTGCACCTGAGTGTGTATCTCTGTGTGCGTGTATCTGTGTGTCTGTATCTGGGTGTCAGTGTGCACGTGAATGTATGTGTGTGTGTGTAACCGTGTCTGTATATTTCCATGTATGTCAATGCATGTGCCTGTATCTCCTATGTGTGTGCATGTATGTATATCAGTGTGTGTATGTGTCTGTGTGTCAGTTTGCACCTGAATGTGTCTTGTATATGTTTGTATGTCTATGTATCTATGTCAGTGTGAACCTGAGTATATATGTGTGTGTAACTATGTGCCAATATGTGTAACTGTGTGTCTGTGTATTTGCATGTATGTCAGGGTGTGTATCTATCTGTGTGTGTGTGTGTGTGTATACACTACAGACAAATGCACGCTTGCATTCAAACACAAACATTCAAATACACACATGCTCCATTCAATACCATGTTTATATTCAAACACACATACACTGCTGAGTGCTAAATACAGCCCTGCAAATTGTAGATCCCCAGCTAGCAAAGCATTCTGGGACTTACAACAGATTCAGAACTACATTTGGCCACTTTACACACACTGCATCCACTAAACACACACTGTGCATTGACTACACACACACAGAGACTCTGCATTCACTCTACACACATACAGCATCCTTGTGGGCAGATTCAAGGACGGCCCTGTGGGCGGACTCGTGAGTGGGCTCTAGGGGCCCAGACCTTGAACTTTGTCAGGGGCCCCAAAATTTCTGATGGCAGCCCTGATTTTGTATGTACTGTTTTAATTCAGAATGCATACACAGGTATGTATCATTCTGGTTGTGAATTCTTAGCATGCTGTTTTAGAATTATAGTGCTTTTGATGCAATGTATTAGTTGCATTTGATAATGACTGTTGGTTCACTGTGTGGATTCTGATACAATTCGTTTATCTGGAATACCGTGATAGACATCTAGGGTTCTATTTTAAAAAGCTAGCATACTAGACCAGCGTATAGACCAGCAAAAGATCAGACGAGTAGTAGCATATGTTTTTTTTTGTAAATCTGTTTATTGAGAAAGTGGTTGCATGGTCAACAAATAGAAATAATAATAGTATGACTCATACATCAAACCATGCTTAGAATACATAAATAACACAAGTGTGAAAGCAAAATCAGTGTCCTGAGAAAAAACAGACATCTTGCAAGCATGTTTAGGTACTCGTTTACAAAATAGGTGGACACGTAGGAACATTTCAACATTCAAGGGAGTAGTTCCAATTAACCACATCCCACATCAAGGTACATGTGAGCTTAATTCCGTTACAGCCTTGAAATTGACAGTAACGATGTATTATTGTAGGGAAACCCCATATACCAAACCTCAATGGGAGCCTGGCAGAACACGTAACTTAGATGTAGTGCTCGGGGTCTAGAGTATCCCCACAACGATTACCTATGGCAGAGCTCGCGCGGCATTCAGGCATCCCCCACTTCTCCATGGTGTCAAAAACATTATCTACAGTCATTGTATGAAGAGTGTCGAGATACCCAGTAAACTGGATATTACTCTTGTACGCAAACAAAAGAAGTCGTGTTTCGATCTAAGTGTCAAGCCCTCGTCAAGCTCAGCATATCCCGTTTAGGAGTCAGGCGTCCAGGACACAGGATGTCCCGAAGTCCGTGTTCTTGATTAGGTGTTAGTGCGTTATCGTCAGTTTCCATCAGTGGGTATACATGCCGTCCATGTCTGTTACATGTCTAGTAGCATATGTTTACATAATACATAAAGTATTCTTCAAAATACTGCGTTTCCCTGAAAATAGGACATCCCCCGAAAATAAGCCCTAGTCGTTTGCTAATCTTATGTTCGGGGAACTTTCCCCGAACATAGATTCACTGAATCCCATTTGCGAGTAAGCTTATCTATGTTTTTGGAAGTTTCCCCGAAGATTCCATTCGCGAATAAACTAATCTATGTTTGGGGAAGTTTCCCCCGAACATAGATTTGTGGTATTCTATTAGCGAGTAAGCTAATTGAAGTTCGGCAAAGTTTCCCCTAACAAAGATTTTCAGGATTCCATGCCCTGGTGAACTGTTCGGGGGAAATAAGACAAATTAATATAAGACCTGAAAGTATAACTTCCACCTATTCACCCGTGGAAAATATCAATATAAACGTAGCTTTTTCGGATACTTGCTTCCCTTTAGTCACCTCCCAACTTGGTGACCATATACAAATATTGCAAACTAAAAATCGACCAGGGATTCAGCTTGTATCACTAGAATATAAGCATAAAATACAACATAGTGTAATAAAGTTAGATTTAAATATTCATTTCATATTTCAAGGTTGCACTCACAAAATGATGGTTTTTTTCAAGCCCTCAGGTTGCCTCCCCTGTAGTTAGGGGGGTTCCTCCTTTCGTTTGATTCCCACGCCAGTTCCAAATTTAGGAAGTCCACACACTCCCAATGGTTGGTAAAAAAGGAAATTTATTGGCTTTAAAGTATAAAAATAAAATCATAAAATGATATTACTGGTCCTACGCGTTTCGTCTCCCTTAGGAAACTTCCTCAGGGACCAAATATCAAATTTCAGTAAAAACATATAATTTACATACACTGTCAAAAACATCAAGTGTACAAATAAGCCTATTTTCCCCCTCCCCTCTCAAACCCTTAAATATGCTCAAGCTGGGAGTTCATTGGTGGTGTGGTGGGCGTTGGTACAAGATCCTCTTCTCATTGGGCTTCCTATCTGTAGTATGAAGGGTGTCCCAGCTGTTTCTGTTTTGTTCAATCTTTTTTCGCGGTCAAATTTTCCTGTCCGTCTTCACTTCCGGTTCGGCACACTTCCGTGCGTTCCACTGTGACTTCATTAAAATGGCTGTGCGTTCCATTGGATTCAGTGGCTTCAATTTGAATTGTTGCCCTCCGGTGGTCTCCAGAGGTAATGTCATGGATGTGCATGATGTTAACGTCCATTTAAAAGAAAAGATAGATGGAAGGAGACAACATATTGGTTTACATTCTTTTTTCCTTCATATCATACATATGGCCATTTAATGCCCATTCTCTGAGTTCTAAAGAAATACCTTTCCGACCGAATGAATACCCTATAACTGTTAGTTCAGGAAGCACACTAGGTCCACATCAACACTGGATCCACAAATTACAGACACTTAACCCTAAGGGATTGAATGTCGATGTGGACCTAGTGTGCTTCCTGAACTAACAGTTATAGGGTATTCATTCGGTCGGAAAGATATTTCTTTAGAACTCAGAGAATGGGCATTAAATGGCCAACATCTGAAGGTAAAATAGATTATATGAGAAAAATCATAAAAAACAAAAAAAGAAGAATGGAAAAATAAATAAAAAGGTTTTGGAGAAGTTATGCAAGACATACACGTAAATAATACACACATATTTTTTTCATTTATTAAATTTAATGTTTAGGATTCTTAATAGACAATAATACAACAATTGATTAAAACAAGTATTTAAAGGAGAGAGGCATAATATATACACAAAAGTAAGTTAATATTTGGGAAATAATAGTTCTTAGAAATGAAGACACTCACAACAATAAAAATACAAAAATATTGAGAAAAATTATCATATGAATAGGAGATAAGAGGGTAATTGAAAGTGAGATCATGGCTGTTAACTGTGTTCATTAAAAATATTCACCAGTATGCAATGTCCTGATTATATATATATAATAAAAATATAATAAAAATATGGTAGAATATGGATATATCTAGTGAAACACCTTTTAAAAGGGGTTATTAATAATAAACACCAAGATCCAATATTAATAATAGAATCAGAGGTTTACAGAAGGACAATTGCAAACTGATGAATTAAATGAAGAATAACTGTTGAAAATATGTTGAAAATATGTATGATATGAAGGAAAAAAGAATGTAAACCAATATGTTGTCTCCTTCCATCTATCTTTTCTTTTAAATGGACGTTAACATCATGCACATCCATGACATTACCTCTGGAGACCACCGGAGGGCAACAATTCAAATTTAAGCCACTGAATCCAATGGAACGCACAGCCATTTTAATGAAGTCACAGTGGAACGCACGGAAGTGCGCCGAACCGGAAGTGAAGACGGACAGGAAAATTTGACCGCGAAAAAAGATTGAACAAAACAGAAACAGCTGGGACACCCTTCATACTACAGATAGGAAGCCCAATGAGAAGAGGATCTTGTACCAACGCCCACCACACCACCAATGAACTCCCAGCTTGAGCATATTTAAGGGTTTGAGAGGGGAGGGGGAAAATAGGCTTATTTGTACACTTGATGTTTTTGACAGTGTATGTAAATTATATGTTTTTACTGAAATTTGATATTTGGTCCCTGAGGAAGTTTCCTAAGGGAGACGAAACGCGTAGGACCAGTAATATCATTTTATGATTTTATTTTTATACTTTAAAGCCAATAAATTTCCTTTTTTACCAACCATTGGGAGTGTGTGGACTTCCTAAATTTGGAACTGGCGTGGGAATCAAACGAAAGGAGGAACCCCCCTAACTACAGGGGAGGCAACCTGAGGGCTTGAAAAAAAACATCATTTTGTGAGTGCAACCTTGAAATATGAAATGAATATTTAAATCTAACTTTATTACACTATGTTGTATTTTATGCTTATATTCTAGTGATACAAGCTGAATCCCTGGTCGATTTTTAATATAAGACCTGGTCTTATTTTCGAGGGAAAGACTAGTATTAGTGCTGATGATCATATTTTGAATTTCACTAGAACTAGTATACCAGTATGTTCTAATTGATAATTATTGCATAATCAAATGTACTTATTTAGAATGCTAGCATACTGATGCAGAGTTCTTATTTGGATTTCTAGAACACTGATTACTTGGGCTTCAATGTAATTACATAGTTACATAGTTACATAGTTACATAGCTGAAAAGAGACTTGCGTCCATCAAGTTCAGCCTTCCTCACATATGCTTTTGCTGTTGATCCAAAAGAAGGCAAAAAACCCAGTCTGAAGCGCTTCCAATTTTGCAACAAACTAGGAAAAAAATTCCTTCTTGACCCCAAAATAGCAGTTAGATGTCTCCTTGGATCAAGCAGCTATTACCCTACTAATTAGAAATTATATCCCTGTATGCTATGTTTTTGCAAGTATTTATCCAATTGCAGTTTAATCATCTGTATAGACTCTGACAAAACCACCTCTTCAGGCAAAGAATTCCATATCCTTATTGCTCTTACTGTAAAAAAACCTTTTCTTTGCCTTAGATGAAATCTCCTTTCTTCAAGCCTAAATGTGTGACCTTGTGTCCTATGTATAGCCCTGTTTATGAATAGATTTCCAGATAATGGTTTGTACTAGCCCCGAATATATTTGTATGATGTTATCATATCCCCTCTCAGGCGCCGTTTTTCCAAACTAAAGAGATTTACATTTTTTAACCTTTCTTCATAACTAAAATGCTCCATTCCTTTTATCAATTTTGTAGCTCGTCTCTGCACTTTTTCTAGTGCCATGATATCTTTCTTTAGAACAGGTGCCCAAAATTGCACAGCATATTCAAGGTGTGGTCTTACCAGCGATTTATAAAGAGGCAAAATTATATTTTCATCTCGAGAATGTATGCCCCTATTTATACATGACAAAACCTTACTGACCTTAGCAACGGCAGATTGACATTCCATATTGCTACCTAATTTATTGTCTATAACAATTCCCAAATCCTTCTCGTGTGTGGTTATCCCTAGTTCACTACCATTTAGGGTGTAAATTGCTTGTGCATTCTTAACCCCGAAGTGCATAACTTTGCATTTTTCTACGTTAAATTTCATCTGCCATTTTAGTGCCCAGTCCCCCAATCTATCCAAATCCCTCTGCAGCAAGGCAATATCCTGCTCACATTTTATTACTTTACAAAGTTTTGTGTCATCTGCAAACACTGAAACATGGCTTTCAATGCCCATTTCAAGATCATTTATATATGTTAAATAGAAGCGGTCCCAAAACAGAACCCTGAGGGACACCACTTACCACTTTTGTCCAGCTTGAAAATTTACCATTTATGACAACTCGTTGTACTCTATCCTTAAGCCAATGTTCTACCCAAGAACAAGAATATTCATCTAGACCAATTTCTTTTAGTTTGAAGACTAACCTATTGTGAGGAACCGTATCAAATGCCTTGGCAAAATCCAAGTAGATCACATCCACTGCAACACCCTGATCTATATTTCTACTTACTTCTTCGTAGAATGCAATTAGGTTAGTTTGACATGACCTATGTTTCATAAAACCATGCTGATTATTGCTAATAACACAGTTCTTCCCAATGAATTCCTGAATATTATCCCTTAATAGCCGTTTAAATAATGTCCCTGTCACAGAAGTTAAGCTCACAGGTCTATAATTTCCAGGCAAGGATTTTGAACCCTTTTTAAATATAGGAACAACATCTGCCTTCCTCCAATCCTCCGGTACAATACCTGAAACAAAAGAATCAGAATCTTGAAAAATTAAATACAAAGGTTCACTTATTTCCCCACTTAGCTCCTTAAGTACTCGTGGGTGGATACAGTCAGGCCCCGGAGCTTTATTTACATTAATTTTCTTTAATAGCTGTAGCACCTTGTCTCGAGTTATCCAATCACAAGTTATCTGCAAGTTTGTTGCAGCAACCATTTGCATATCTCTTGCCATAGGATCCTCATTAATAAATACTGAAGAAAAAAAGTTATTTAAAATGTCTGCCTTTTCCTGGTCTTCATTGACTAACAGACCCAGCTCTGTTTTTTTAGAATAAATGTACTTTAAAAAAATTTGGGGGTTGGTTTTGCATTCTTTGGCTATCAATTTCTCATTTTCTAGTTTAGCCACTTTAATTGCCTTTTTGCAAGTATTATTGGCTTCCTTATATCTTATATAGGATGCCTTTGATTTTTCCGATTTAAATGCTTTAAAAGCCCTTTTCTTATTTTTAATCTCTTGTTTTACTTCTCTACTAAGCCACATTGGTTTTAATTTGTTTCTTTTATATTTATTACCCAATGGTACATACTGTGAAATGTACCTTTCTAATATTTGTTTGAATAGTTTCCATTTATCCTCAGTGTTTTTATCACTAAGGAGTTTATGCCAGTCGATATGTTGTAGAGCTGCCCTAATCTTATTAAAATTGGCTTTTTTAAAATTATACGTTTTAATATACCCCACGTGCTTTTGCTTTTTTGAGTTTATTTCAAAAGTGACCATATTGTGATCACTATTTCCCAAATGCTCCCCTACTTGAATGTTGGTTAAAAGAATAACATTGTTTGTTATAACGAGATCCAGACAAGCATCCTTTCTAGTTGGTGCTTGTACCAGTTGTGACATAAAGGTGTCATTTAACACATTCAAAAAACGTATTCCCTTTGCTGAAGTACTAGTCCCTTTATCCCAATTTATGTCCGGGTAATTAAAATCTCCAATAATTAACGTGTTACCCCGATTTACAGCTTTACCAATTTGCTCTAACAGCAGTTCTTCCTCATTAATATTTACATTTGGTGGTTTATAACATATCCCAACCAATAACGTATTTCCCTTTGTTTGCCCCAAGCAGATATCTACCCATAAAGCTTCCACATTTTCCTCGTCACACTCCAGATGCCTAAGATTTGACTTTAACTCATGGTTGACATACAAACATACCCCACCACCCTTCTTGTTTTTCCTATCCCTCCTAAATAATGTGTACCCATTTAAGTTAACTGCCCAGTCATGTGTCTCATCCCACCATGTTTCTGTTATGCCTATTATATCATATTGTTTAGTGTATGCTATTGCCTCTAGTTCCCCCATTTTGTTATATAGGCTCCTTGCATTAGTAAGCATACATTTAATATAACCATGAGTCATTTGTACTTTTTGTGAATTATCAATATTACATACCTCCTCTGTTCTGAGCTTCCCCCTCCCCCCATCTCCACCCCCTTTGTTCTGAGCTAAAGCCCATCTCATTTCTATCCTATCTCCATTTTCTAGATTGCTTTGACCCTCTCCCCCTACTACTAGTTTAAAATCTCCTCCAACCTTCTAGCCATCCTATCCCCCAGCACAGCAGACCCTCTTCCGTTTAGGTGCAATCCATCACGACTATACAGGTTGTACCCAAGCGCAAAATCGGCCCAGTGCTCTAAAAACCCAAAACCCTCTTTCCTGCACCAAGACTTCAGCCACGCATTGACCTCTCTAATCTCCCGCTGCCTTTCTGCTGTAGCGCGCGGCACAGGTAATATTTATGAAAATATTACCTTGGAGGTCCTTTTCTTTAGCTTACTTCCTAGATCCCTGAACTCACTCTTTAGGACCTTCCATTTTCCTCTGACTTTGTCATTGGTACCAATATGGACCATGACAGCTGGGTCATCCCCAGCCCCTCCCAATAATCCCTCCACTCTGTCGGCAACATGCCGGACCCGAGCACCCGGGAGACAGCAAACTGTCCGGTTGAGTCGATCAGAGTGGCAGATTACCCTATCTACTCTCTTAATAATAGAGTCCCCTACCACCACAACCTGCCTAGACTTCCTTACCCTCTCAACCCCACCTGTACTAGAGGGGCTGTTCCCACGGCTGTTAGAAGGAACAGCTTCCTGCAGTACAGCTACTCCTGAACTGATGCTCCCAACATCTTCACTCAAACGGGCAAATCTGTTAGGCTGCACTAGATCAGGACTAGCTAAACCTTTCCTCTTCCCTCCCCCTCTGCTTCCTCGCCCCACTGTTACCCAGCTATGTACCTGTTCTCCAACTGTCTCATCTCCTCCCACTCCACTACCTGCACCCACTAAACTCTGCTCAGTGAGCAGTAGACTCCTCTCAAGATTATCAATCTCCCTCAGTGTTGCAATTTGCATCTCCAGATCTCCAATCCGAGCTTCCAGAAAAGCCACTCGCTCACACCCACCACAGAGGTATGGACCCTGGACAGATTTATCCAGGCATGCATACATGCAGCAGGATGTACACAGAGTAAAACTTGTAATCTTGCTAGCACTCATCCCCAGTTACAAAAACACAAGTGAGCAAAAACAATATTTACCCTCTTGATTTCAACTCCTGTTGTTTTAACTCCTACTTAATAGAGACTACTTGAAATAGCCTACTTTCAAGCAAACTCCAGTGAGCAAGCTCTGTGAGTCAGTAGTGGGTTTATATTGGCAATACAAATCCCACACAGGTGGAAATTAAGGGGCACTCCCCCTAATTAGTGCAGCAGCAGCAGCACCCACAAGGAGGGGAATAGAAACAACAAGAGAGGGAAAAATAAAAAAAATAAAAAAGGAGGGAAAACGTTTTAAATAAAATCAGCAAGGAGAAAAATATAGAAGGAAAAAAAAGGGACAAAGTTTAAATATATCCAGCAAAGAAAAAAATATATATATGAAAAGGGGAAAAAAGTTACCAAAAAATAAAATAAATCAAATTGATTACAATTAATTTGAGTCAAAACCAGAAATGATTCCATTGTTAGGGAAAAAAAACACTTTTCAAATGGTGACTTCTGGAGATAAAACATTTGAGTTTTTTTCTAACAGAATGGAATTCTTCCTGATTCAAACAAATAAAAAGGAGGCCTTAGAACGCTAGTACACTGATGCAGTATTCTAACTTTAGCCTCGATTTAATACGTTTTTCAAATGGTTCCAAACTTTCCAAGTGATTTATCTACAGAAATCACCATTAATGTTAATGGGATTTTTTGTAGATAAATCACATCTGAATTTTTTCTAACAGTATTGAATCGTTTGGACAGCTTATTAAATCAAGGCCTTAGAGCGCTGGCACATTGATGCAATGTTCGTACTTAGAATGCTGATAGGGTATTCATATTCTAAATGCTACCATATTGATATCGAGTTATTTTTCGCAATTCTAGCAAACTGATACAATGATCTTGCTCACAATGCTAGCATACCAATTCAGAGTTTCAATTCAGAATTCTAGCAAATTGATGGACTGTTCTAATTCGTGATGCTAGCATAAAACCACAATGTCAAAATCTGGAATTGTAGCATTCTGACAGTCCATTCTGATTTGATATTTAAAGGGACACTATAGTCACCAAGAAACTTTAGCTTAATGAAGCAGTTTTGGTGTATAGATCACGCCCCTGCAGTCTTACTGCTCAATTCTCTGCCATCTAGGAGTTAGATCATTTTGTTTATACAGCCCTAGGCACACCTCCCTGCATGTGTCTTACACAGCTTTCCTAAACACTTACTGTAAAGAGTCATCTAATGTTTAAACTTCCTTTATTGCAAATTCTGTTTAATTTAACGTTTCTCATCTAATGCACTGCTAATAGCTTGCAAGACCCTGCAAGATCCTACTGTAGGATTCTGTATCCTATAGGAGTCAATTCAAAGTACTAACTCATACCTATAAAGCACTGAACAATTCTAGCCCCTCTTATATCTCTTCACAGATCCATAGGTATGCCCCTTCTTGGTCTTTTCGCTCTGCCCATGACCTTCTCCTGTCTGCTGCTCGCACCCGTACAGCCAACTCACGCTTGCAGGACTTCTCAAGTGCGGCTCCCTTCCGTGTGGGTAAGCCTGACCCAGCGCCGAGGATTCAGGCAACATGGGATGGAGTGTGGTAGGGAGGGGGCACTGCAGGGTTCTAATTTGTTTTCCTGGCACTGGAGAGTGCCTTTAAGTTGCCTTGTAAAATGTGAAAAACATTTTTTGTGTGTGCGCTGTTCCTTAATCTGTATTTTGTAATTCAGAACAGTAACATAAAGTTCTAATTCTGTATACTGGGATCCTTTTGCAGTGCTCGTATTCATGAAGCTGGGATTCTAATGCAATTTTAGCAATAATATAAGGATTCACTGTTCTGATTCTGTTGAATGTTATACATTTTATATCAGGCCCCATCACTTAGAAATGTCTACAGTACATTCAACAAACAGTAAAAATAATACAAAATGAATCTATATACACTGAACAAAATTATTTTATATATTTGTTTTTGCCCCCATTTTTCATGAGCTGAACTCAAAGATCTAAGACTTTTTCTATGTACTCAATAAAAGGGCACTCTAAAATGTGCAGTCATACAGTATTAGGGATGTCCGGGGGGGGGGAGTCCGAAAACCAGTCAGTATCTGGTGTGATCACCATTTGCCTCACGCAGTGCAATACATCTCCTTCGCATAGAGTTGATCAGGTTGTTGATTGTGGCCTGTGGAATGTTGGTCCACTCCTCTTCAATGGCTGTGCGGAGTTCCAGGAATTGTGTACAGATCCTTGCAACATGGGGCCGTGTATTATCATGCTGCAACATGAGGTGATGATCGTGGATTAATGGCACAACAATGGGCCTCAGGATCTCGTCACGGTATCTCTGTACATTCAAAATGCCATCAATAAAATGCACCTGTGTTCATTGTCCATAACATATGCCTGCCCATACCATAACCCCACCGCCTTAATGGGCTTCTCGTTCCACAATGTTGACATCAGCAAACTGCTCACCCACACGACGCCATACACACTATCTGCCATCTGCCCTGTACAGTGGAATCCCGGATTCATCTGTGAAGAGAACACCTCTCCAAAGTGTCAGACGCCATCAAATGTGAGCATTTGCCCACTCAAGTCGGTTATGACGACGAACTGCAGTCAGATCGAGACCCCGATGAGGACGATAAGCATGCAGATGAGCGTCCCTTTTATGGATTCTGACAGTTTGAGCAGATATTCTTTGGTTGTGCAAACCGATTGTTGCAGCAGCTGTCCGGGTGGCTGGTCTCAGATGATCTTGGAGGTGAAGATGCTTGATGTGGAGGTCCTGGGCTGGTGTGGTTACACGTGGTCTGCGGTTGTGAGGCCGGTTGGATGTGCTGCCAAATTGTCTGAAACGCCTTTGCAGATGGCTTATGGTAGCGAAATGAATATTCAATTCATGGGCAACAGCTCTGGTGGACATTCCTGCAGTCATCATGCCAATTGCACACTCCCTCAAAACTTGCGACATTTGTGGCATTGTGCTGGGTGATAAAACTGCACATTTTAGAGTGGCCTTTTATTGTGGCCAGCCTAAGGCACACCTTTGCAATAATCATACTGTCTAATCAGCATCTTGATATACCGCACCTGTCAGGTGGATGGATTATCTCGGCAAAGGAAAAGATCTAACACAAATTTAGACAGATTTGTGAACAATATTTGAGAGAAATAGGCCTTTTGTGTACATAGAAAAAGTCTTAGATATTTAAGTTCAGCTCATGAAAAATGGGGGCAAAAACAACTGTGTTGCGTTTATAATTTTGTTCAGTGTATCTACATACAGTCTGCTAAATGAACAGACTCTGTTCATGTGATATGTGTAGTGTATTGTTATAGCAACAACACTAACTTGCAAAAGAATAAAAAAAAATGGAACAAAAGACATCTGGATATGTACATATATTACGATAAATAAATAGGCAGCACTTGACATGTGATGTGTGTGGTTTATTTATTGTTACAGCGGTTGTAAGTTAGTATGCATCCACACGTTATTTAATTCTGTGAAACTGTATGATTATATCTGAGACCTCAAAAAGTGCTTCCTGCATTGCCATAGCAACTACAAACAGCAAGCGGGCATCTTTAAAATGTTCAACACACTAAAATATTTCAGTCAACAGACAGGAGAACCCTCACATTGGCTGAAGGAGAGTATTTAAAGTATTAAAAAAATATATATATATTTATAAATATAGATAAATGTATCCTCATTTATTGACTGCATCGAAAGCAATGTGAAATGTTTTATGTTATAGAAACAAAAATATAGAAATTTGTGTAAGACAAAAAACGAACTGGCTCCTCTAATCCACGTCCATTCTCAATCTAACTACTCTTAATTTGTTTTATTCCTTGTGTTTATCTCAAGATTTCCCAATGTGTAACAGGGCTATTCACTAGGATGTGAACTGTTGGAAATTCAAAAGGACACTATAGTCACCTGAACAACTTTAGCTTAATGAAGCAGTTTTGGTGTATAGAACATGCCCCTGCAGCCTCACTGCTCAATCCTCTGCCATTTAGGAGTTAAATCCCTTTGTTTATGAACCCTAGTCACACCTCCCTGCATGTGACTTGCACAGCCTTCCATAAACACTTCCTGTAAAGAGAGCCCTATTTAGGCTTTCTTTATTGCAAGTTCTGTTTAATTAAGATTTTCTTATCCCCTGCTATGTTAATAGCTTGCTTGACCCTGCAAGAGCCTCCTGTATGTGATTAAAGTTCAATTTAGAGATTGAGATACAATTATTTAAGGTAAATTACATCTGTTTGAAAGTGAAACCAGTTTTTTTTTTCATGCAGGCTCTGTCAATCATAGCCAGGGGAGGTGTGGCTAGGGCTGCATAAACAGAAACAAAGTGATTTAACTCCTAAATGACAGTGAATTGAGCAGTGAAATTGCAAGGGAATGATTTATACACTAAAACTGCGTTATTTAGCTAAAGTAATTTAGGTGACTATAGTGTTCCTTTAATGTGATTTTTTTTAATTTATTTTTTATTTTACGTGGAAATAGTCAAATTGAAAAAAAAAAAAAAACTAACCATGGTTTCAGTTTGACAAGTTTTAACCTAGAAATGTATTTGGAATTCTTAACAATTCACACTTTAGTTAATAACATTGTACTGCTCTGTCGCATCTCCGGGAAGGGAATTCCCTACATCTGCAACTCTCCAAATAAATATTAATGACCGTGCCCGAATTTAATTTCATGGATTGTGTTTCTCCTCCCCTCTCTTTGCTCGCTCTGTGCTGGCTGACTAATGCAAATAGAAGATCTTATAACAATGATTGACAGATAGCCAAGCTGGAGGAGGCACTCAGAAAGGAGATTCATACAGCACCCTACAAATGCATATTGATAAGATCTAAGAGGACACAGTTGGAGCCTGGTTAATACCATGAATTCGTTCGGCATCACACGAACAGAGATGCTGATGCGTTACTTTATATTTATCACAGATTTGCGTCCAAATTAAGGCTTGTGTGAAAATTCTATGGGCCACCTTATGATTGCATCCGTAAACCTGGTATCACAAGCAAATTACTATGAATGCATAAAAGGAGCATCATCTACTAACATAATGCATGTCTCAAACAATAGCTTGAGTCATTTCACACTGTGAATACAATAAGTCGGCTTAGTTAGGCAACAGCCTGCTATCTACCCAAGAAGGAATTTACAGAGAGAGTCTTCATACCTTTTTAAATTATCAGTGTACACTTAAATATATATATAGTATATTTGTTGAAAGGATCTGCACTCAATAGTTAAAACAAATGCTTAATCCTGCAAAAGTTACAGCCAATAACAGAGGATATAACTCCAGGGTATTTTTAGTAATAACAAATGAGCTTTTATTGATGGTCAATAACAAATGGAGATCCTAGACTTGACCATTCATTTCTTGTGCCCAGGTGCTCATATAGGTCACAGAAATAAGCCAAGACAACAGCAGAACTTTGGCTTTAATAAAGCCCTGTAAGTACTGGCTTTATTTTTGTTTATATGTTATTATTATTTTTATTATTTTATTATTTATATAGCGCCAACAAATTCCGTCGCGCTGTACAATGGGTGGACTAACAGACACATATATACCGATCAGCCACAACATTAAAACAACTGACAGTTGAAGTTAATAACATTGATTATTGAGGCTCATCTTCCTGTCTGGCCGCATCTCCCACGCATCCCCTCTCTGTCAGTCCCCTTATTGGCTTCCAATAAGATATAGAGCTTAATTTAAAATGCAGGTACTTGCTTACAAATCTCTGAGTAACACTGTTCCTACGTACCTATCCTCCCTAAGACACAAGTATGTCCCACCTAGGCCGTACGCTCTACTGAAGTGTGTCTATCCTCTGTTCACTTCTGATTCTCGCCTTCAAGACTTCTTTAGGGCTGCTAAATTCCTGTGGAACTCCCTTCCCTGCTCCATTAGACTCTCCATTCCTTCAAAAAATCTGTAGCACCTCCTACGAGGTGGGATATATTGGTCAGCAAGTGAACAGTCAGTTCTTGAATTTCATGTGTTAGAAGCAGGAAAAATTGGCAAGTGGGAAGACCTGAGCGACTTTGACAAGGGCAAAATAGTGATGGCTAGACGACTGGGCCAGAGCATCTCTATAATGGCAAGTCTTGTGCCCCACCTCGCAACTTGCAGGGCTTAAAGAATCTGCTGCAAATGTAGTGGTGCCAGATATCACAGGACATGTTCAGAGATCTTGTGGAGTCCATGCCTCAATGCATGAAAGAAGTTTAGGTAGCACTTCTCCATTCTCAAAATTATTCAACCCCTTCATGGCAAATAACTTTAGTACGTAGTAGAGTACCTTTTTGCTGTTCTGACCTGCAGCAAACAAGATGCATAGCCAGACACCAGTTTCTGGCAGCATTCCCGAGGCATCTTAGCCAATTGCTCATGATCAATGGCCTCAAGTTCAGTAATATTCTTGGTTTGTGTGCTGCAACCTCCTTCTTCAAATCTCACCAGAGATTTTCTATGGGCTTCAAGTCAGGTGACTGTGATGGCCACTATGAACAAATTTTCCAGGACTTCTTCTGCAACCAAGCCTGGGTAGAATTTGAGGTATGTTTGAGATCATTGTCTTGTTGGAAGGTCCAAAGATGCTCAAGCTTCAGCTTCCTCACAATCGGCATGACGTTTTCTCCCAGGATTTTCTGATACTTCAATGAAACCATCTTGCCTTCCACATCTTGCCTGACACGAGGCCATGCGTTTAGACTGGAAGAAAGAAGATTTCGTCTAAGCCAAAGGAAAGGTTTTTTTACTGTAAGAACAATCAGGATGTGGAATTCTCTGCCTGAAGAAGTGGTTTTATCAGAGTCCATACAGATGTTCAAACAGCTACTAGATGCATACTTGCAAAGACAGAATATTCAAGGATATAATCTTTCAATGTAGGGTAATAACTGCTTGATTCAAGGATAAATCTGACTGCCATTCTGGGGTCAAGAAGGAATTTTTTGTCCTAGCTTGTTGCAAAATTGTGCTTCAAACTGGGTTTTTTTTTTTTTTTTTTGCCTTTTGGATCAACAGCAAAAAACAGGTGTGAGGAAGGCTGAACTTGATGGACGCAAGTCTCTTTTCAGCTATCTAACTATGTAACTATGTAACTATGTAATTCTGAAGGTTTGCAGTGCCAGAGGATGCAAAGCAGCCCCAGAGCATCACCGAGTCACCACCATACTTAACTGTAGGCAGAGTGTTCTTTTCAGCACATGCTTCATTCTTCTTTCTCCAGACATACCACTGATCTATTGAGCCGAAATGTTCCAGTTCTGTGTCATCATTCCAGAGAACATAATCCCCAAACTTATGTGGCTTATTTATGATTTTAAGCATATTGGAGCCAACTTTCCTTGTGCTTTTGGGCCAGTAGTGGTGTACGTCTTGCAGTTTTGTCATGTAAACCTTGAAGTCGCAGTACCTGTTGCCACTAAGTCTTGCTGTAGGTCTTTTGCAGTCACTCAAGGGTTTTTCACAGCTTACTTTTTCTGGTTGCAGCCATTTATAGCTTCCTTTTTCTCCCCCGTCCAGGTAGTGTAACCACTGTTCCTTCAACTTTGAACTTGCGAACTGTGCTTCCAATGATGTCTCTAGGAACATTCAGTGCCTTTGTTATCTTTTTGTATCCTGTTCCTTGTTTATGAAGGGCGATGATCTCTTCTCTTAACTTTGTGGACCATTCTTATGACTTAGCCATATTTCTAATATGCAGTCAAACGTGACACTCTACAAACCCATAATAAGTTCAGGTATTTCAAGAAACCCTTGATTAGTTAATCAGGTGTACTTGAGACAACACCTGTTTTGCATATTTGTGCTGTTGGGAGGGGTTCTATTAAGGGGACTGAATCATTTTGAGACTGGACAAGTCATTCTAAGTAACATTTTCAGTTGAATTCAGGCAAACCACTTAATGCATTTGTTGTTTTGCTTTTGTTTCATTTGTTCATTGCAAACAGCTGCAAGTCTGTAAATATTGACAATAAACCTTATTTTCAATTGAGGGGTTGACTACTTTTGATTACAACTCTATGTCAAGAAAATCTCTACACTCCCTAAAAATGTACACTGACTCTTGCTTGGGTGCTATCTGCATCTATCTAATATAGCAAAAAGTGAACTTTCTGGACTTCCACAACTGTCATTTTAACATAACAAAAACATTATGCAACTAAATAATAAATGTTTCTACTCCCACTGCCCTTTTTCAAGATATATGTATATATCAGAATGACTTGCAAAGGTCATAATTTGGGCCAAGTGCTAAACTCCAGCAGAAATTTATGACCACAGCACTCCACGGACTTTTTTAGAACATTAAAATAAACTTGTATTCTTTCGATGCTTTACTTTTATCTTTAAACTTTCATCAAAATTTATATTTTTGTCTTACTATAGAACTGAAATGTGATAGACAGACAGACAGGCAGACAGATATCCAGCTCTTGCAAATCTAGCTAGATTTGATTAATCCCAACCAGGGCCAGGTTTAGTCCTTTAGGCGCCCCGTGCGAAAAATCCTCACAGCGCCCCTCCCTGGCCACACATTTTCCCTGGCCGTGTTAAAGTGTAAGGGAGTTGCAATGTCTAGTCTAGGCCAATATATCTGATCTAAAAATAGTTGAATTGGAGATTTTTTCCAACTTCAGCTATTTTAGCATAGATTTGTCCTTACCATGCCAATAAAGTAAAAGTAGATTATATGTTTGTGTGGTACTCCTCATCCCTTTGTGAATTTTTCCTGACCCTCCTTGGGTGTGTCTTGTGTATCTCTTATTCCATGTTACCGTCTTGTCTCTTAGCGCACTGTTACTTATTGTGTGTCACTTAATATGACTTCAATCTTGTTTGTCTTAACCCCATCTCCCTCCTCCCTTCATAACTACACAGTCACATGCATAGATTCCTTGACATACAATCACATACACATATGGACATACCCACAGTCACTGTCAGGGCTCCGCGGGCAGCGGTGAGGGGAGGCTGCAATCCTCTCGCAGCACTCACCCTCGGTCCGTCGCCGCCCGCGGTCCCCTCTCCCCTTACCGATAAGCGAGCGGCGTCCTCTCCTCTTGACACGCCGCTCGCGTCCTCCTCTCCTCCTCCCAGCGGCAGCATGTCTAACGCTACACGCTGGGAGCCGGCACTATTATCTAAGCGCCGGGGTCACTCACGTGACCCGGCGTTAAAGCTACAGTGCAACAAACACAGTGGGGGGTATAGATATCCCCCACGTGTGTTTGTTAATACTGATTGGTGGTTAGCCAATCAGGATTCAGGCTAGGATTTAAATACTTACCTTTCCTGTCTATCTGTGCCCTGTTGTGGTCTTTGCTTCATAGTATTGATTCTGAACGTGAGCTTTCTGGTTACGTACTCTCTGGCTTGTTATACTGACTTTGTGACTTTCTCCTACCCTTTGACCTCGGCTTGTTTCTCATTATTCTGTTTTCTGGTTCCCCTTACTCGGCTTGTCTCCTGACTATTCTGTGTGTGCTTAGCCCGGCCACTCTAAGGACCTGTACTGCACACTTTCTGTTTGTGTGTCTGTGTGTGTGTTAGCGTGTTGGGTTCCCCAGTATCGTGACAGTCACATGCCAAGGCACACAAGAACACCATTACATATATAGACACAAAACACACACAGTCACACACTGTACACATCAATATCAAATAAACAGGACTGCACTCCAATCTCAGAAACACTTGTAAACCTGGAAGGAACATTTCTTTTGAATGATGTATAAAGCAAAAATAATGCAGTGCTCCAAACTATGGAGACCTCTACATCTCCAGACATACGTAGTACACAAAACAAGAAAGTCCTGGCACCCAACATTCTAAATCTTGATAGCCTTTCTAATGGAATGATGCCTATGTATGTTACAGCCCATGGATTGATAAGGTCACAGTTTGTGAGTGAAACATTGTGTTATGTTCCTTTGAAAAGGCTGTCAAGATTTAGAACGCTAATTGCCTGGGCTTTCTTATTTTATGAACTTCATACTATACACATACACAAATGCACGTACAGTCACAACATACATAATCACAATTACATACACAATGCATAGCCAGACAGTCAAATACACACACTTACACACAGTCTTATACATATCATATCAGTCATATAAAGTCACACACACAGCCAGTCACATACTTACACAGTGTAAGTAATAACAGTCACCCGCAGTCACATAGACATGCACAAAGTCCTAAGGTCATGAGCATAAACACGGTCACATACATACATAGGCACACAATTGCAGGTTCAGGGTCACACACATACAGACAGACAGGTACATGGGTGTGTTAATGGAAATGGAATTCAGGTGAGGGTACATGACAGGGTGGGTAGGTAAGTGGTGTTACACCAGCAGAGTAATGCTGATGTAACACCATCTATACTCATCAGCTTTTTACCCAGCCACAGACTGGGTGAGTTTCTGGTAGCTCATCAAGGCTGTATTTCAATGCAGCCACTCACTCTGTTATCTTGTAGCTGCCTCTGTTTCCATGCAGTGCCCCTTCTCTCCGGCTACCGGGTGCCCGGTCACATAGGACCCTCTGTCTCTGGTGGCCCAGTGTTGGCCTCTGGTGGTTTGGTGGGGAATAGCAGGGAGTGCACTATATCTCTTTGTGCAGATCATAATTTCTCCCTTGCGGTTCCGCAGCTTAGTGTTGAGTCAGAGCGCAGGCTGGGAATCCCTGACTCTGCAGTCTGACTCACTAACCACGAGGGAGAAGTTATTAAGAGCTGACTGCACCTCTTGATGCATCGCACCTTTGGACCACTGGGGAATCATTTTTCATTTAATTTCATGGCCTCAGCTTGTGAGCTGTGTCGGCTGCCAGGGCGCCCCTGTTATGGAGCCCTGTGCGACTGCACAGCTCACACAACCAAAGTTGTGTCCAACTACATTCTATCTGACAGTTTTAAATTCTAGAATATGAGATTGTATAAAGGCAATACAAACAGACACTCCACTGGTCATTTTTAATACTTGGACAGCTTTCACTTGCTCTTACTATAATCTTATCGATCTCCCTGGGCAAATAGGCAGTTTCTATTTTTAGGCAGTACTATATGAGTTAGTATTGGCTTTTTTAAGTAGATGATAGGCTGCCTTGAAGCAGCAGTGTTTAGCCTATTTCACAATGGCTATATCTAGTTCATGAGGGGTTACCCTGAAGCAGTTATTTACAGATTTTTTTAATCTATCTTTTCTATACTATTGGCTAATCTCTGTATCTTCAGGGTGTATCCTATATGGGACTACTTGTTCCTTCATTTATGAGCGGACCAATTTAGGTCTGCATACTTGTCTATTATCTATATATTATTATATTGGCTCTCAGCACTTGACCATAAGGGATATTATACTAGCTGCAATTTTATATTCAATTGTTCGTTTCTCAGCCTGGTGTTTACTGCTTTGGATTACCCCATATATTCCAATTTCCTTTTCTTTCTATGGTTTCTTAACGATTAGTTAAGCTGATTAATAAGACAGAGTCACTGGTTAACACCATACAGAGCCTTTTTTACTCTACAATTTCTGCCTATGATCCATTACACTGCCTTAGGGTCAGTCTGCTATTCTTTATCTACATTTATTGTTATATATTAGATACTATGTCAGACTTTCCTAGCCCCCAGCAGCTCATAGGACTTATCTGGGTGCTTTCAATTTGTAGGCATTTTTGCAACATAGTATCACGTTACGTTCATCTGCTTTCTAGTCTATTTCCAAGCTGGGAGATCATTCTGACTATCTCTATAGGATCCATCTGCTTGTCCAATTTTATTCATTTTCTATTTTTTCACTTTATCACATTTTCTAGCACTGTTTTTGTGTGTTTTTGTATCATCCTTATAGGGATTTAATAAAGTTGTGAATTATCCATTGTTAAGGTTTTCTCATCCCAAAGTTGGACTAGTACTTTAATAAGGGTAATAGGATTGGTATCGGGCTTGTTTCTCACTAGACTGTACTAATCTTCTTTTTGCAATACAAACATTACTCATGTCTGAATTAGAGAAAACCTTCCAAACCTGGTAAATTATTTACTTAAATGTCTTTGTTTTCATTACAGTTGATCTATTTCCTCTTCTGTACTATAATATGTTCTATTTTCTTGAAAATTAAAGACTTCCTTTTTAACACCTACATTGGAATATTTGGTTTCTGTTTCTGTTCAGAGTCTTATGTAGGTGTTGTGACCTCACTCTGTGGTTGACTCTGGAATAAGACCAGTGTAAGATATCTTTTTCCCATACAGATGTTTGTTGAAGTTCACTGGTCATCAAATGATATGAGCTATCACAACAAGGGCACATCATGTTCTCTGACAGTCTGTCCTTTGGTTGTTTGAAGTGATAGACATGTACATGTTGAAAGACATGTCTAGACTGCTGATGAGTTCTGCCATTCTGATCAGCAGGTGCCTGTGAGACTGCAAAGGTCTTCTGGTAGATTTCTCAAAGTCAAAGAGTAGCACATATGTTGCAGCACTCTAACTCTGGAATATTTCAAGTGCCTGATTGTGACTTTTTGTAAACTGGTACCAATTGTAACCTTGTTTAATGATCTCCTGAGCAACATAGGATGTATTGGATTCCAAGCTGTTTCTGTCACCCCAATCTATACTAGCAATCATAGTGAATATTACAAACACTAAATTATCTCATGTTTAAATGGAGGACACATTGAGTTCAAGCTGGTGACTAAAAATCTGACTTTGTGATTGCGCCTAGTTAAGAATCCAGAGCGCAATGGATCTTCTCTCTCTCTTTGAAGTTAACAGTCATAACTCATCATAACTCTCCCACTCGTAACCTGTTACCATTTTCACTTTCCATTTCACACGACACAAGTCACGTGTCCTTATTATGACTTTATGACCCCAGCATCTCATAGTATTACTACACAGTTATGAATCATGTAAGTGGTAGGGTCTGCCCTTAATTCCATCCCTTCCACCTCTAGTAGGGTATGGCAACAAAGGGCAATCTCATTGCTTAACTTCCTTGCAAGTCACACTGTGGTTGCAGTTCCATGTTAGATCATCATCTGCATTGATTTGTATTTGCTGACCTGGCGATCAACATAAGGAGATAGAAGATGAAAGATGTCCCAGCACTGTTGCAGAAGAACAAAAAAAAAGATTAAACGACCACTTCGCACCCATTGTTCGGACTCCCGAACTCCAAACCGGAATATAACCAAATAGAGAGTCAAACAAAAAGTGGAATGTCTATGTAAAATCATCACTTTTATAATGAATTGATGAAACACGCCCTTGGCTGTCAATCAGACAGCCAGGGAGGTTTACTTCTTGTTTCCATTCGCTCCTGGGCTCTGATCTGTCCTCATGCCTTCTTCTCATACCTCAGATCAGAACGCTGTGCAGATGCACGCATGGCGGGATAGCTTCACATGGCTATTTCCGGTTATGGTTTTCTCATAATATCATATTATGTAGATAGTTTGCAGTATTCTAAGAGAAACATTTTCTGCCATTTTATTCACAGATCAAATAGGATAAAGTAACCAATACAGGGAAAAAAGGAGAAGCAGTACAAAATATCTCTATATATTATATATTTGAAATATATTATATATAAACATAATTATTATTTTTTTTTTTAATACTCCTCATTTTTTCCCTGTATTGCTCACTTCTCACTTGAACTGTGCATAAAATCAACAGTTACAGGGTCATTCACTAAATCGAGAATTCAAATGGAATTTAAAATTAAAGGCCAAATACGCCGAATGGTAAGCATAGCAAACTTTAAGAATTTTTCAAGTTTTGCTATTTGGACCCTAAATTTGAAATTCACTTTGAATTCTCACTGTAGAGAATAACCCTGTTAGTGAATGTCAACATTTAGTTAGTCCTCTATTTTCCCATCAATTGTCTCCTACTTTGGTTCTACAGTTGGAATTCAGAATATTGACACCCCCGAACATGTTCTACATTGTGCAGGTTGGTTAGTCCATAATTCGGTTATACTTCATCTTGGAATTCAAGAATTCTGCCAAACATCCGATCAGCCTAAATTCTGGCGAATTGCAAATCAGACCGGAACAAATCTCCAAGTCAACTCAACATACCACTATGGCATTCGGAGGATCTCATCTGATAAAAATTGCAAGTTCAGCTTTGCACGGTTTGCGCTGAGCCATCACAATTTATTGTTTGATTACTCAATGTGAAGAGTGGCTTCTCTGTGCCTGAGGACAAAAAATAAGCTACGTTAATATGGGTACTTAGACATGTGTTTCTAATATGTCTCACGCTCCACTCTCAACTACAAATCTGTAAATGAGAAATGAATACGTTGTGTTCTAGTGGCCATATTTTCATTTGTGCGTAATGAATACTTCATGCATTAACTAGCAGACTGTAATTAAGTTTGATCACAATCAAGTTAATAGATTTTTTTGATAAATGGATAGTTTTATTGTCTCCCTTTATTACTAGACAACATTATTTATACATCTGCAAGCATGTCACAGCAATTTGTAATTTGTAATATTTTCCCATAATCAGTGATGGATATTTTTTCATTGCATTGCATGAGATCATATAATATTACACGATGTAGACTAAGTGCATTTCTCCTATTTTGCTTTTCCTTTTCAACACATCTGCTTTGGGATTTATAAGGGTTGTGATGATTTAATAATCAATATGACTTAAAGAAAATGACTCACTAAACGTGAAAATTGTGGAGAATTGCCACAGGAATTACAAATTTAACAGCTGAGTATTTTCTTCAAATCAGCATTTTTTTCCCTTAAATTCTCAGTTCTCCTTAGTTCTGATTAGAAAACAAAATCATATCATCTAATTACAAATGATGACATTGAAGTGTATAATGGTGTGAAAAATATCATGACAGATCTTTAAAATGCGTGTGAAGAATGTCTATTTCTTAGTGGGCCAAAAAAAAAAAGATGTAAGGCTAATGAGTTTATGAATTCTTGCCTTTTTATAACTGCAGAAACATCCACACTTCCTCCAATAATAATAATAACAAAGTATTTAACCACGTAAGGACACATGACGGAAATATTCCGTCATGATTCCCTTTTATTCCATAAGTTGTGTCCTTAAGGGGTTAATCAGGAAAGGTACATTCAGATTACTATGGTTTCCAAGTACGTCCTGGCGGTGTTAATTTTGCCTAAAAACGAGGGGATGTTACTATTCTCAAATACAGTATTTGGTTGTTGAAATAATAGAACATTACAGCTTGCAGTTTATTTATGCAGCAAAAGTCTGAGAAATGAATTTGTACAAAGTTAGAAATATTCACAGACCTGTCATTTAGCAGTGTTTTGTTTACTTGCCCCCCTATTACTTTCTCATATCTCACCCATCAACTATACTTCCCCCTTTGTATTAGGCCCATATACATTGCTAAAGTTTACATTATGCAGGCATTTCATGAAATGTAATTCCCAAAAATATCAGCATATTTTAACAAATATGGATATTTGAACCATTTTTATTAACATTTTGTTTCTCTCCTACTACACATATTAAATATATAATTGCTTTGTGCATCTGGGGTTAGTGTATAATTTCTAATACTTTCTAAAAAAACCCAAATTTCTGCAACATATGAATGATTAAATGTAAAAAAAGAATCTTAAAAAACATACATGTTTAGAAAATGAACACTCCAAACTCAATAAACACTAAACCCACTGTAGTGGTTATGGTGCAAGAAGTGCCAGGGTGCTGCCCCTACAGTAGAATGTCAAGCTTTTTTAGTATGATATTATATCTTAGCAAAATATGTGTTATCTTGTCAAGAGATTGCAAATAACTTTCTGTGCAAATATGCTAATTAGATTTTATTCATGATAATAACAGCTACAACACTAAATGTGTAATTCTCCCACAACCACACAGTAATGTAACAAATTTATAAAAAATAGTGGAGCGCTATATATTTAGTGTCAGAAACATTCCATGCCAATATATATGTAAACACTTAGCTCAATGTTCTCTTTTCAGTAACTTCAATCAAGCGTACACCAACTACACCAACGAGTGGAGTGGTCACCCAAAACAGAGATAATCAAAGGAAAAGGAAGGAAAATAAAAGTTACCACCATAACTACTACCCAAACGAGTGGAGTGGTCGCCCAAAACGGAGATAATCAAAGGAAAAGGAAGGAAAATAAGTTACCACCATAACTACTACCCCAAGGAGGGGAGTGGTCGCCCAAAACAGACCAACAAGCAATACATACCAGAGCTAGGTCATATAGCTCTGGAAATTGAGTGTTAAATTGGCAATTCATGCAAAGATTTCACACATTTGCACTTTATGTCTTTGTTTAAAGGGATATACGCTTGATTGAAGTAGCTAAAAAGAGAACATTCAGCTAAGTGTTTTTATTTTTATATATATATATATATATATATATATATATATATATAGGCATGGAATGTTTGTGACACTTAATATATAGCGCTTCACTATTTTTTATAAATTTTATATTGTATCTTACCTGGTACATGCTAGGAACCCTAAACTGCATCCTCATATTCCAATCTTCTCTCGTAGGAGAATGCAAATTGCTCTACAGAGGAAAGCATGTTCACAAAGGGCTCTGCTTGCTGGCTGAGACCATCGGCTGAGCTCTCGCAGCCAATGAGAGCAGTCCTGCATCAGTCATGATTTATTTCATAACATTCACAAATCACTGACAGTCATGAAAAATGATATCAAGACCGGTTAGAATTAGGTACTTGAATGAAACTAAGTATATTACCTAACAGCCAAGTTGTACAATAAAGCCCTCGTTTGGGTCAAATTAAATGTCCACTGACTCACAATGAGTATCTACTAATCCGAGTCAACTTGTAAGTGGAAAGCTAAGCTATGACCCACGACAATAGTATAAAAAGTCTGTTCTATCATGAAATACTTTAAAAAAAAAATGTGAATCACTTCAAAAAACCCTGTTTTGTGCAAATATGACACTTCCTCTGGCCTCACTCTCTGAGTACAAGTAAGAATACCCTATTATTTTTCTTCTTTCATTCTCTTATAATGGTAAGTTTCAGTACACTTTGCACCTCCAGTCACAAGATCGTATTTACTAGACTTGGAAATTGGCTTTTTCTGAACTGCAATTTGTCCAAATTTGAACCAATTGCGTGATAGTTCAAATTCCCGAACTCCAAACCGAAACATAGCCAAATCGCAAGTCAAATGAAAAATATAATGGTTCAGCATGTCGTTTTGACTTGTGACTCAGCATTCCACTTGTGGTGCCAAAAAAAATAAAAAATAAAAAAGAGAGACATTATTGATGGGATAAAATATGATTGATGACTAGGTTAGGTCACTAAATGTTGATTATTCACAGACCAAGAGAGAAGAGAGCAAAAGAGGCTAAAAAAGGATGAGCAGTAAAAACTAAATCTATATTTATACAATACATTTGATATACTTGATTCCCTCTATTGATTACTTTTTCTCACTTGGTTTGTTAAGTTAATTACAGTAACATACTCCTATCAGTGTACTGCAACATATATACATAATATCAATCAGTGTATGGCAACATATATACATAATTATCTATTATATTTTGCAGTACACTGATCGGCCCATTTTTGTGCTCTTTAGACTAGTTTGATTTGTTTCCCGAATCAGTTTATCAGTACCAAAGTTCTGCAATGGCAAACAGACGTATGGCCAAAAAAGAATACCTACATTAGAATATTTGGTTTCTGTTCCTGTTCAACCTCACTCTGTGGTTGACTCTGGAATCATACTAATGTAAGAGATTTTTTCCCATACCGACGTTTGTTGAAGTTCACTGGTCATCATATGATATGAGCTATCACAACAAGAGCACATCATGTTCTCTGACAGTGGGTCCTTGGTTGTTTGATGTGATAGACATGTACATGTTGAAGGACATGTCCAGACTGCTGATGATTTCTGCCGTTCTGATCAGCAGAGGCCTGTAGTACTGTGAAGATCTCCTAGCAGATTTCTCACAGTCAAAGAGTAGCACATATGTTGCAGCACTCTAACTCTAGAATGTTTCAAGTGCCTGATTATGACTTTTTGTAAACTGGTACCAATTGTAACCTTGTTTAATGATCTCCTGAGCAGCATTTGATGTATTGGATTCCAAGCTGTTTCTGTCACCCCCAAAAGTCTGCCCCAATCTATACCAGCAATCATAGGGAATATTACATTGTAAATTAACATTAGGTTATATCATGTTTAAAAGGAGGACACAATGAATTCAAGCTGGCGACTAAAAATCAGACTTTGTGGTTGTGGATAGTTTGATAATCCTCAGCGCAATGGGTCTTCTCTCTCTTTGAAGGTAACAGTATCACAACTCTCCCATTCGTAACCTGTAAGCATGTTTACTTTCCATTTCACACAACACAAGTCACGTGTCCTTATTATGACTTTATAACCACAGCATCTCATAGTATAGCTACATAGCTGTGAAGCTTGTAGGTGGTATAGTCTTTCCTTATTGTTATCCTTTCCCCCTCCAGTATGGTATGGCAGCAAAGGGAAATCTCATTGCTCAACTTCCTTGCAAGTCACACTGTGGTTGCAGTTCCATGCATTGATTTGTATTTGCTGACCTGGCGATCAACATGAGGCGATAGAAGAGGAAAGATGTCCCAGCACTGTTGCAGAAGAACAAAAAAAAAGATTAAACAACCACTTCACACCCATTGTTCGGACTTCCGAACTCCAAACCGAAATATAACCAAATAGAGAGTCAAACAAAAAGTGGAATGGCTGAACATGTAATTTTGATTTGTGATTCTGAATTCCACCCATGATGATTTATGGGGAAAAAAGATGATTGGTGGCTAGGGTACAGAAATATAAGTTGAAAAACAAAATTATGAAAAAAAACAAAACAGAAATTACGGTACCTTATCTTGGGTGTTGGTATACTTAAACGGTGAATAAAATGAGCAAGACAACCTAATACAATATGGAAAATACCTAAAAGGGATACCACGAACACCATAACCCACCTCAACTTAGTGTCTTAGTTATGGAGACAGGAATTTGTAGGTGCAGCCCCTCTATTTTCTTACCAAACTATTTTTGGTTGGTTGACAAAAAAATAAGATTCCCTGGCATTTAACGCTTACTTACTTCTTTTCTCATCATATTGAGAAAATCTTACATCATAACTGCATTATAAATTCTTTCATGGTGAATGCACGTACTACATGCCTATGTCAAGCATTGGAAAGTTCCAAATGTTGAGATATTAAATAATTCAGCCATACCAAATTGCAGCAGCACCAAAACACAAACTCAAACATATACGTTGTGTACATATAAGTAATAATCAGTCTATTATGACAAGAGGGACATTCATTAATATTATCCTCTATGTTTTAAGAATGAAGACCTCCTTAGGGTAATCAAAAAATAAAAGGTGAAAAAATGCATTATTATTTAAAATGCCACAACATAATGTTTGACAAACAATTGACAAACTTTAACTAAGAACTGGCAAATGTCGATAGCTTACCACTTATCAGCATTAGCTAACCTTGGCACTGTAAAGGTTTGGAAACTATATTTCCCATGGTGCTCTGGGAGCTTAAAGGCTGCCTTAGGTCCTGTTTCCCACTCTGAACCATTCCACATGTTGAGTAGTTGATGGAACCTAAGACACAATCAACACAATTACAGTAGAGTCAAATCTCACTTACTAGGATTTCATTATTTTCTAAAATTGCATATTCTGTTGTAAAATCCCACAGAAGATTTCTGTCTTGTATTGGATAAAAATATGTAAAATAATATTTGTGTGAACTAAAAATTGGCACTTTAGCTCTGAGAAACAAGTAACAATCATTGTCCGTTGAGATATCAACGTATCAACCCCAGACGTAATTGGAGAATTACGTAGTGGGTTTTTGAAATTGTTTTAAACTAAACCTTCAGGCTAACATTATTTTAAAACTGTCAGGCATATAATAAGTAAACATTATAAATGGAAGAGAAGTCGTTATATGACTGAATGTTTTCATTATTCTGCAATCCTATACACATCTTGCTAAAAGTTTCTATAAATGTGAGAAACGTTTTACAAACCCAACATATCAATTCTATTAATCCTTCATAGGTGCCTTGCAGCTACTTTAAACATTCCCGAAACCCACCAGAGAATATCTTTGAAAATCTTATACTTTGGCTGGTCAACGGAGAGCCGAATGTAATTATTGATCCTTAAACTATCACGTTAATGGAAAAGTTAAGCTAAAAAGGTAAAATTTCTTTAAAGTATTTTCAAAGTATCCCAAGAGTCATTGGCATAGACAGTGTGAGATACAGACTGAAGAGAAGACACGGTGGGGAGGATTATAAAGGGTGACAAGGGTGAGAAAGAAAAGAGGGAAAACATATTGATCGAGATTAATAAATAAAAATAATAAAAAAATAAAAAAATAAATTGTGCCGGGGAGGATTTTTGGCCAAAAAATAAATAATTATATGGGACTAAGTTCTAGATTGAGAAGAAAAAAAGAATGCAAATTGGGTTCTGGAAAAGTGTAGGCGAGGTTGCATTAATATGCATTGCTAGAAAGAGTTTCAGATGAATGCATGGAGTTAATATTTACTAATAAAAATAAAATAAATCAGGGATCAGATCAGTGTAACATTTGAGAAAACTGGATGTCATTAACTCTTAGCTCTTGCACATTCAAAGGTAATTGATACTTGTAATCAGTACGTTTACTCCCAGGAATTTATACATCATTGATTGTCCCATATTCTGAAGTTGTTGACGTATCCAAGTTGTTTGCTGACAACTTGTGCAGCTGCTGTGGACGCTACTTTCATTGAAGACCGTCTTAGAGAGCCATGAGTCCCCAAAGAATAAAGCTAAATCAGGAATAGTTATCTCATCTACAGCTTAAACACAGATTTATGATGAAGTTATAAATTGAGGGGAATGACAAAATAACACACACACACACACACACCCAGACACATACACTGACAGACATATTGACACATACAGACACATACACTGATAGACATACTGACACACACACTGACAGACATACTGAAATGCGCACACACAGGCACATACACTGACAGACATATTGACACACATACATTTACATACACTGACAGAAATACTGAAACACACAAACAGGCACATACACTGACAGACTTGCTGACACACAAACATATACATACACTGACAAGCATACTGACACACCCAGATACATACACTGACCGGCATACTTACACAAACACAGACACATACACTGATAGACGTACTGACACAAACTGACAGACACTGAAATACAGGCATATTTACAGACATACTGACACACACACACGCATGTACACTGATAGACATAGTGAGACACACAAGCATATACACTGACAGACATACTGACACACACAGACACATACACTGATAGACATACTGACACACTGACACATACTGAAACACACACACAGGCACATACACTGACAGATATATTGACACACATACATTTACATACACTGACAGAATACGGACACACACAGGCACATACACTGACAGATATACTGACACACACTGATACAAACACTGACAGACATACTGACACACACAGACATACTGACACACACACAGACGTTCTGACACAAACACATTCACATACACTGACAGACATACTGACACACACTGATACAAACATCGACAGACATACTGACACACACAGACATACTGACACACACACACACAGACTTGCTGACACACACAGATACAGACACTGACAGACATACTGACACACACACACACACAGATACATACAGTGACAGACATACTGACACACACAGATATACACATGGACAGACATACTGACATATGTCAAATTTACATTTTTAAACCCACCCTCCAGTATCCTACCTTTTGCTGGACGGTTGCTTTCCTGGGGTCCAGTGTGGTGCCTGATGCTAATGGGAGTGAGGACCTCCCATCCTCACTGCCTGCCCCCTCCCGCGCAGCTCCTCCTGCCCCCTCTCGCGCAGCTACTCTCTTTATGGGATGAAGTGACTTGCGGCTGTCACTTCCCCCCATGCTACCAAAAAGCATGGGGCCTGGTGGTGCTATTAAAGGGCCACAGCGCCTGACCGGGCCCCTGCTTATACAAGCCCTCTGGGTGATCCTAAGTGCATTGGCCACCCGGTGGACTCCTTAGAGTGCGGGGCCACAGTTGAATCAGCAGGAAGAAAAATAAATTGTTGAGGACAGCGGGGCCCATGGGACAGCTACCTTGGGCCCCCAGTTGCCCCACATTAAAGACGACTTTGGGGAACACATGGGGTGGGCAGCAGCATACCATATGTTCCTTAACATTACAGGTGGGATTACACCTAATGGCTATTGGAGTGATGCTAAAAGCCTCTAGTTATTCTCGAGTAACTCTTTGCTTTTGTTTGTATTGTATGTATTGGAGCTGATGTGTACTATAGTCATTGCTGCTGCCCAGGAGTAGTGGGAGTTTCAGCACAGGACTTTTTGTTTGTATATTTGTATTTGCTTTTGTATTGCACAGCCATGTTACAGTGCTGCCGCCCAGCCCATGTTTTCCCAATTAAGGATTAATAAGTATGTAGGAGTTTTAGAAAAATACCCCTTTCTGTCTCATTAGAGATTTTACCATTTGGCTTTAAAGAAGCCAGGTGAATTGTTAGTTGTAGGACTCACACAAGAGATTTTGCCTTGACGTAGCAAATGAGCTTACACTTTATTTGCCATTGGAGTGATACTAAAAAACCTCCAATTATTTAAATCTTCCTGGGGATTTGGGATAGCGTGCGCGTAACTTTTTATTTGTTTTTTACAAAAAAATCTGTCTGACGCATGAGAGTAACTCAAGTGTGTTCCTCCTGCAAAGCACAGGAGAATATTCTTTCAAATCTGTTTGTTTGACTAAGGCATATCATTATCATCTGTCGAAGTGCTTATTCTCCTGTAATCCTCTTCAAACCACTTGACACATACCCCAACGTTTTATTCTGCAAAAGCAGATGATACTTTGTGGTATAATTTATGTTTTGGTTCCGTATTTCTATAATTCTCTTTGACACACATGCTATACAGCGTGACCCCCAAATTACTCTAATTTTCAGTATTCTAGAAAATGATACTTTTTCAATAATCTTTTCACTATGCAAAGAAAAACCTAAACATTATTTCTTATAAAAAAATATAGATTTTGTGCATCGCTAGCAGAGCTTTGATGTTCTGTTTCATTTGAAGTTCGATTACCTCAGTTATTCAAATCTGGTTTGTATTTTTCTTTTTTCTTTTTATATATATATATATATATATATATATATATATATATATATATATATATATATATATATATATATATATTTATATTATTTATGTTCTTGTGTTTGCTTTGAATGCACTGGTGTTAGACTTAATTATGTAAATTTCACAATGTAAAAATTATAATAAATCACATTATCTATATGTGTGATATAGATTCACATCCTATTGTCACAAGATAATGGCATATTCCATTTAACATCTGTTTGTTTGTGGCTTACTTTGCCCTCATGTTTGGCATTTCATATTTGTTTCTTTTGTTTTTCCCAGCTAAACAATATTTATTAATGATAGGTATTCCAGATAAATTGTCAAAAGAGATGTGATTGGACAGTTATTAGTGATGTTGCATTCCATGGTTACTCTTCTGTAGTGGTTATGGTACCATTACAGTTCTGGTGCATTCCACTTTAACATGTCAAACCATTTTAGTATTGTTTGAGAACTTACCTTTGTCCCTCTGGGCACCTCATCGGCCACATCCAGTAGGAGAGCAAGCTCGACAAGGGAAAATCTCACTCATTGGCTAACATCACTCAACTGACACTTTTTAGACATTAGTAGATAGATAGAGGAAACCGCACTCACCAGGCTGCCAAGGCGCACATCTGAGGACTGCCAGACCCCACATTAAATATATGAAATAAAGTATTGGTCCTGGTTATTGCATCATAAACAGCAACGTTTTGACCCTACGGGTCTTTGTCATTTAGACTATGGGTTCCCAACCCAGTCCTCAAGTACTCCCTACCAGTCCAGAATTTAGGGATTACTCTGTTGTGTCTTAAGTGTGTTTTTTTTTTCTTTTCTAAAAACGCCTTAGACACAATTTTGTAATCCCTAAAATCCTGGACTGGTAGGGGTTTACTTGAGGACTGGGTTGGGAACCACTGATTTAGACAAGGACTATGTTACTGTTTCACTCTGATTTTCGTCTTCTCTGACTGAAGAAGACCAGAAGCAGCTGATGTGGCGTAGGCACCCAACGAGAACCAGATAAGTTGTCAAATGAAACTCAAACATTTCACATCTTTTTGTGGAACAATGCCTAAGAACTCCTTGCACCAGCAGGCCATAGTAGTTATGGTACTTGGAGTTTTCCTTTTAGGGACTGTTTGTTTTCATAGTCATCATGACTTTACATGCAGACTTACCTTCTTTACCCTACCTCGTGTCATGTTGTCTGGTTCAATGTTAAGCAATAGTTAGACAATCTTTGTTGTATATTTAGTGATTCAGTTAATGGAAATGTATAAATAGATATACATATATATATATATATATATATATATATATATATATACTTTGTTATGATTTGTTTCAGAATTTCCCACTAATTGAGTATAAAAATATTAAAAACTACTGCTATTTTAGTAAGGCTTGCATGTTGTTATTTGCTGTAGCGACAAGTTGCATGTTTATAATTATTCAAATACGTATGATTGTATATGGTATTTTCTTAATCTATGTATTCTTTTTTTCATTCTCTTCTTCTTTCTTCTGAGATACAAATCTTGTGATTCTGATTTTTAAAATAAATTGTAATTAAATTAAAATGATGGCAGGATTGTGCACACATAAAACGAAATTCTACTTACTAGCTACTTTTCATTTTTACACGTGTAGCGGTCATTTTTGTTCCCTGAAGAATGTTGCTTGTTGTGTCAAGCTGGATCACATTCCCAACATCACTAAAATGTTTCACTTTACATTTCAATTCACAGGTAGATTATTTTCCATGGCATCTATGTCAGCACAGACAGATAATGTCACACTTGTCATCATCTACTTCCTCATTTTGAGGAACGTTCCAACAAGGCTTTAACTCTTCTAGACTTCGTAAAATGCAGTCAGATTATCTAAATTTAACTGATACATTCAATGTCTGATTCACGGCAAGTATTGAAGAAACGTGCTTCAAGTGAAATTGACGAATGGTTATATTTTTATGCATTTAATATTAATAAACTATTGACACTGACAAAATGCAAGGAATACGAGAAATACAAACGAAAAGGAGAAATAATGGCATTGTCATATGGTTAAAGGGAATCTACAATACAACATTTATTTTTGTTTTTTGGGGGGACTATTTATTTTATCTGCCCATGCCAAATCTGTAACTGATCGAAATCCCAGAAAAAAGATGTATTGCGCACATTATACACTAGTTATGTTCTTCATGCACTTCAGTGTGAATACACATATTTTCTTTTAGATGGTTTATGATGTTTTGTTGTCGACTCTCTACATATGTAAATTATTAGAAAAAAATAAATGATCACTACTCCAACTTCATTGAATATTATAGTATTTTCTAAATAGGCACCCATCATATCTATACCAAAGGAGGATGGACGAGTTGGAGGAGGATGGAGTTGTGAAAGAGTCATATCTTGTTGCAGACCTCTTGTCTGAAGTCTTTGCAAGCCTACTCCCTTCTCCACAGCCCAGGCTTTCTGTGGCTGTCAAATTACACTTACCAATGCTGCTTAATGAGAAATCTTCTTAAGGCAATTGTTCAGAGTGACAGCCGCCTCTTGATATTAGCATCATGAAGCTAAACAAACCAGGAAGTAATATGACCAGTTGTCTGATTGAGAGCCAGGGGGTGTAACCATGTTAATTTATAAAAGTGTCAATTTCTATTGAAATCAGAATGTTTTGTAAAAAGGAAAAAAAGAGGACACACTATTCACACATTAAACAATTCAGCAAGCTAAGGCACTTTAGGGATCTAAGCTTTCCCTTTAAGAACTGTTAACTAACAAACTACATACTGTCCGTTATCTTTATTCCTATATGTTCTTACTGTCTGCACACTTTATAGAGGTATAATGAGAAGAAATTAAATTTTTAACAAAAGATTATTGCACCTATTAACCCTTTTTGTATTGTTTTGTTTTATGGCATATAATAGTAGTATTTATTAATAAATGTTCCATTTTGTAATTGTGCAGAACACATGATCATCAGTACTGGTGGGATTATTTCATCGTGAGACAGGTGTGCTAATTCATTTTACTTCTCCCTTCTTATTGAACACTAGAGGTTCTAATATTTATCATTGATCACATGGACATAGTGCTGCCCTCACATGGGGATTTCAGGAGTTACAATGTTATATACATGGATCTTTTCATTAAGCACTGATTACATAATTGGTTTGCACACAGTATACAATGAAACAAAGCCATTTTATTTTACATACACGTTGGCTTTTTCATCTATATTTGGGGAAGTGTCCTATCTACATGTGGACGTGCACCTGAAGATTAGTCTATTCGTCTTGTAAATAGGTGCAGTTCCCAGCCTCTTTTTGGCACAGATGTCATTACTTCCAATGATTGGAAAAAATGGGTATTAAAGTCATTATGGAAGACAGAGCATATTTGTAATGAGAATTATAACGTCTGATAGGTTAAAGGTAACATTTTAACTGTATTTAGCACAACATTTTTCCCCATGAGTTAGTTTGTATCCCCATGTCCAGATTGTCATAGTAATAATTCAATTTCTGTCAATCAGTCAAAGTTCTCAAAGGAGATTCTTGTCATTTCAACAACCCCAGCCACAAAACACCACTTGAGAGAAACCCAATAATTCAAAAGGCTTGAAGAAAACGCAGAGAAAAATAATGGTGGCTCACTTAAGCACATAAATAACAGGAAAGCAAACAATGCACTTTATTTTGCTTTTGAAACAAAAGTACTCTCAAGAGATTGTACATTTTTATGTCATTATAATGCTATTCGGGCATGAAGGGATTTTCAGTCAATTTTAAAAAAAAAGATGGAAGGGAAATGAGAAACCATGCTCGGTGATACCAAGAAAAGGTAGAATAGTTTAAACAATTAATAAAGGTATAAAAGTACTTGTATTATTATATTATTCTAATATTCTTTCACTGCTAGATTGATATTGTGTTGTACTTACGTACGTGGATGTGTGTTTTCTGTGTTCGCTGTATGTCTACATTCCCACCCACAAACGTAGCATTGCACGACTCCTTAATGCTATTAGATTACAGCCAGACAGACCATCACAATGCCAATAATCTATGCCCTAAGAGTAAATTAGAGGCATTTGCTACCTGCAAATATATTGCCCTGAGCAGCCTAGTAGACTTTAATTCCCATCTACTACAAGAGGAAGACCAGCGATGTCGAGAAAGACATTGTCCTAGTTTTATAATTGAGGCTCTTCTGTTGGTTACGTGATTTTGCTAAAAAATCTTGCTGACTTAAATTAACAGGACAATTTTCCTTTAGCTCTTCAAAAATGATGATGAAAATGATGATGAGAATGATAAAGAAAATGCCAGATAATTTCACAGTTTTAAATTCTTTCCATATTACCATCGGTATTTTTGCTAGACATTTACAGAGAAAATGTGATGAAAACCATTTGGTATTTCCGCGGGGTTCCATGCTATAAAGAGCAATGTGTGAAAACAAAAAATTGTGTAGCATAAACATGACTGCACAGATCAATGCATGCAGAATTTTCTAATGTTCGTTATGTATAGGCTTAGAGATTTGGTTTGGTCTGAATTTGAATTTTTGCAGAATTTTGACTGATTCATTGTCCTTGCGAATTTCCAAGTTTTGAATAAAACCCGAATTCAGAATCAACCCATAGGCATGATAGCAGGGCCATTTCGGTTGATTCTGAATTCAGAATTACTATTCCTGTGGTCACTAACACCAACTATGAATCACTAATTTACAGCATGAGAGTTTTTTTTTTTTTGTTAAAGAAACCATTTAGGCACCCTTTTCCTTTCATTCCAAAATTTCCAATACAAAATTTTTGAAAATCGAACTAAAAAATGTTTGACCATATTTCTCCTGAACCGAAATTTTTTAAAATTCAAACCATATCAATTTGGCAGACTCAAAAATGTTCTCGAATCCAATTTTGCTTGTTATTAATACAGACCAATCAGTACACTCTTCTCTCCCACGTAATGCCTCTTTCTGTCACTCTAATTTAATTTAATTCTAAGCCATGTGTTCGAGCACAAAGAACATGAAATACAGGCAAATTGCTAACGTTTATATAGTATTTACATACCGAACTTGCAATATTAACTATTCCTGATTGTCTGTGATTTTAAGTTACATGCCCATTTTTTTGTATCTTTGATTCATTTTTACATTGGAACTCTCTGCCCATCATATTTAGCAGGACCTTAATGCTCATCGAGAAGGCCTGGGTGTATTATGAAACCTGCTTCTCAGCTAGTGCAATAGCCAAAGAAACTTTGAAAATGAAAAATAAAAAAATATCATTTTTATTTTGTTCCAATAACATGGAACTCTGAAATTGTAAATTGGCTTAATTGTAGTACTAACGACACAACAAAAATTTGCTTTAAATTTCCAATCCAAACCTGATTTCTTGAATTTATAGTTTCTAAGAATTTATCTGGAGTTTAAATCCCAAACATTCTAATAGCTTGGTAGTCCACAAAGGGTCAAAAGTATTGATTTCTATTGATTGGAATATATTTTTCAGGTTTCTATATATCATGATAGACTACCTACCTGTGTTTGACGTTGTTCTTGACTGATCAAACAAGATGCAAGCTTTGCAGGGATATTAACTTGAATAAGCTTCCTAATTCCTTACAAAACAAAAATAAAGCTGTCCTACGAGGCGGATGTATAAATTACATATATATAAATCATCGTTGTAAATGTGTAAATGATATCAGTAGAAAATTAAATATTTAAGATGTCGTATCCAGAGCAAGTCATACAATTCTCAAATACACAATGACACTGTTAGACTTAGAAGCAGAAGGGCATTGTGTACTAAACTATGTGACTTACTTTTTCTGTTTATTTTTCACACTTATAGGAACACTGAAGGCACCATAACCACAACATCTTACCTCAGGAGAGCTAATGAAAGCGTAAAATCTGATACACTATGTTCAAAGAGTCAAGCTTAATTCAAGGATTAAAAGAAAAATGCTGACGTAACTATAAATCTAACCTTTTCTAACAGCAGACCTGTAAACCTGAGAAAAAATAAATAAACACATAAATAAATATATACTTACCAGTGAAGTATTTTCATCAGCAAACTCTCCTACTCTATACTTCTTCTACTGACATTTGTTTGAACCATAAACTGCCTGAAATATTTACAACAGTCCATGGGTTCTTAACGGAACACTCCTACCAGCATAACCTCTTAGGCTTATTGAAGTTGTTATGTGAAAATGAGTGCGTGGGCCCTATCTTACTTTCACGGTTTAAACCATTTGGCAACAGTATATACCTGACGTTAGAGCTCCAATAGTCAGTGCATCAGCTGATGTTCTCAGCCTATCAGCAGCCACATTGTTACGTGGTGGGCTTTTCCTTTAAACCCACAAGAACAAGTTTAATATCTTACATGGACACATGCTTAGTACAGCTGTGAGGTCCGTCATGTTCTACCCTGAAAGCCTTTGTAGGTTTACCATGCATGAAATATGCCGTTTTGTCAGGATATTGGTTCTTAATGACTTACATTTGTAAACATTTGCACCTGAATTGGCGCCAACGCCAATGAATACATAAGGCCGATGTAGTTCCCGGTTTCTAGTTCATACTTAAATATAACAAAATTGTAAGTAAAACTGAACAAATGTCCATCATTGACTGGTCTTTATTTGTGTTAACCCAAGTCTTACAATGCTATTTAAATAATGGATTTACTACTCTGCTGTACTTATATCTGCTCTAAAAAGCATTGTCAATAATTACAAGAAGATATATGCTAGTACATTAGGTTTAAATGCATCCTAGGAACTTTGATAGACAAGTAGATAGATGGAGGGTTGGACGGCCGAATGATGGATAGATAGATAGATAGATAAATAGATAGATAGATAGATAGATAGATAGATAGATAGATAAATAGATAAATAGATAGATAGATCGTTTCCCCCTTTTATTACCATTTTCTATTTACACAAAAATAGACATGTTTGTTTCATGATTAGCTTTGTTTCATCTTGATATACCGCCTATCCTAAGATTTACACATTTGCAATAAAACCCATGTTCTCATGCAGTCCCAGAAGCAAGGCTGGTTTGACCTTTTAGATGAACTATGCACCTGCTAAAAGTGTTCAAAGCTGCATATTGAAAAGAGGCACCAAGTGTGTGTGTGACATTCGTGTGAGACACTTCATATCACGTTTCAGGGCCCCAAGCTCATATCATTAACCTCTATGCAGATTGCAGTCTCTGCATCAGAATAAACCTTCTACTTTGCTGAAGACAAATAGGACGAATGTACCTGTCTGGAAGAGTTAAGAGAGTGGTAAGGGTTAGTGGAGTGACATGGTGACAGTAATGGGGGAGTTCCAAGTGTCATGACTAGGTAGTGTTAAGAGAAGTGTGACATGAGAAGCAAAGGAAAGGGTAGGTACCATGGAAAGAAGGGAGTGGGCAAGTGATAGGGTGAGTGTCACGATTCGGGGAACCCAACACGCTAACACACACACGGACACACACAGAAAGTGTGCTGTACCGGTCCTTAGAGTGGCCGGGCTAAGCACACACAGAATAGTCAGGAGACAAGCCGAGTAAGGGGAACCAGAAAACAGAATAACGAGAAACAAGCCGAGGTCAAAGGGTAGGAGAAAGTCACAAAGTCAGTATAACAAGCCAGAGAGTACGTAACCAGAAAGCACACGTTCAGAATCAATACTATAAAGCAAAGACCACAACAGGGCAGGGAGGAACAGGAAAGGTAAGTATATAAACCAGAAGGTTAATTCTGATTGGCTAATTTCCAATCAGAATTAACAATCACACGTGGGAGATATCTAAACCTCCCACTGTGATTGAGGCACTGTGCCTTTAACGCCGGGTCAGGTGACTGACCCCGGCGTGTAACAAATTGGCCGGTCTCCCAGCGTGCAGCTTCATGCATGCTGCCGCCGGGGGACCCGGAAGAAGACGCGGGCGGCACCCGTGGCTGGGAGGATGCCGCCCGCCGAACACATGGCAGGAAGGGGACCGCGGACGGCTGGAGGGTGAGTGCCGCGAGCGGATTGCAGCCTCCCCTCGCAGCCGCCCGCGGGATCCTGACATTACCCCCCCCTCGAAGACCGCCCAGAGGGCGGGAAGCAGAAGGCTTCAAAGGAAACCGGGCATGAAAGGAGCGGACCAAAGAGGGAGCGTGCAAATCAGAGCTCAAAACCCAAGACCGCTCCTCAGGGCCGTACCCCTTCCAATCCACCAGATACTGTAACCGACCCCTAGAAACACGGGAGTCGAGAAGGGCAGCCACCTCGTACACGCCACTGGAGACCGCGCGAGGGGAAACGGGCCGCCCGAGGGGACGAGAGAACCGGTTACACAGCAAGGGCTTCAAAAGCGAGACGTGAAACGTGTTCGGAATACGCATGGAAGGAGGCAGGTCAAGGGAGTAGGAAACGGGGTTAACCCTACGCAACACCTTGTAGGGACCCAGAAATCTGGGAGCAAATTTCATCGAGGGAACCTTGAGACGGAGGTTCCTGGAGGACAACCATACCCTATCACCCGGAATATAAGAAGGGGCCGCAACCCTACGGCGATCAGCAAACCTCTTCTGAGCAGCAGCTGAACGAGATAGCGCGACATGGACCTGATCCCACATCTTCCGCAAAGAGGCGAGGTGCTGGTCCAAGGCGGGCATTCCCTTGTCGGAGAACGCACCGGGAAGGACAGAAGGCCGAAACCCATAAGCAACCTCAAAAGGACTTAAGCCAGTAGACGAGTGAGACACCGTATTCCTGGCAAACTCAGCCCACGGAGGGAGGTGAGACCAGTCGTCCTGGTGCGCATTAGTGAAGCAGCGCAAATACAATTCCACAGACTGGTTAGCACGTTCGGCTGCACCATTAGATTGCGGGTGATAGGAGGAAGTGAACGACAAGGAGACCCCCATCTCAGCACAAAAGCCCCTCCAAAACCGAGAGACAAATTGAGGACCCCTGTCAGACACGATATCCTGAGGAACCCCATGCAAGCGGAACACTTCTTTGGCAAACACCTGAGCCAACTGACTCGCAGAAGGAAGCTTTCTAAGTGGAATGAAGTGCGCCATTTTAGAGAACCTATCCGTCACAGTCAAAATCACCGTCTGACCATCAGAAAGAGGAAGGTCTACAATGAAATCCATGGACAAGTGGGTCCATGGTTTCTTTGGTATAGACAGAGGCAAGAGTAGACCCTGGGGTCTCACATTAGGGGACTTACACTGCGTACAGACCCGACAAGCCTGTACAAAATCTACTACGTCCTGCTTAAGCGAAGGCCACCAGAACTGTTGAAGGAGGCCCTTATAGGTTTTGGCTACCCCCGGATGACCAGCAGTTTTGGCGGTGTGAAATAAAGTTAACAGCTTTTTTCTGTCCTTTGTTTTAACATATAGTTTACCAGCCGGCGTCTCAGGGGGTGCTTGGGTTTGGTATGTCTTAATACTATCAAGAAAAGGAGATGAAACAACCAAACGGGTAGCAGCTATTATCTGAGACGCAGGAACAATAGGTACAGGAGTCAGGTTAACAAATTCTAAAGGTTCATGCTGTCGGGAGATAGCGTCAGCTTTGGCATTACGGCAACCAGGTCTACAGGTAATAACGTATTGAAAACGTGAAAGAAATAGAGACCATCTAGCCTGCCGGGCAGATAACCTTCTAGCGTCAGCTATATAGGAGAGGTTTTTATGATCAGTAATAACCATGATTTTGTGTCTAGAACCCTCTAATAAGTACCTCCATTCCTTAAAAGCTAACACAATAGCTAATAGTTCCCTGTTCCCAACATCGTAATTCTTTTCTGAATCGGACAACCTTTTTGAAAAGAAACAACAGGGATGGAGGGGTTCGTCATGCGATAACCTCTGTGACAGTACTGCTCCCACACCTGATTCAGAAGCGTCTACTTCCATAACAAAGGGAAGAGAAGGATTAGGGTGGTGCAGTACTGGAGCAGAGGCAAATGCCTTCTTGAGAGTTTCGAAGGCCTTAAGGGCTTCGGGAGTCCAAACCCTAGGGTGTAGACCTTTTTTAGGCAGCTTCTTTATAGGAGAGATAAGGGGTGAAAAGTTATTTATAAATTTCCTATAATAGTTGGCAAATCCTATAAAACGCTGGATAGCCTTAAGTCCTTGGGGAAGTGGCCAGGACAGTATGGCTTCCAATTTAGCAGGATCCATACTGAAACCCTGTTCAGTAATTATATAACCAAGGAATTGCACCGAGGTTTGATCGAACAAACATTTTTCTAACTTACAGTTGAGTCCGTTCTGTAATAATTTCTTGAGCACCATCCTAACATGATTATGGTGTGATTTCAAATCAGGGGAATACACAAGTATGTCGTCAAGGTACACCACGGCACAGAAATGCAAAAGATCCCTAAGGACATCGTTTATGAGGTCCTGAAACACAGCAGGGGCATTACACAGTCCAAAAGGCATGACCAGATATTCGTAATGCCCGCTGCGCGTATTAAACGCTGTTTTCCACTCGTCATTCTCCTTTATACGGACGAGGTTATAAGCCCCCCTGAGGTCTAATTTGGTGAAGTACTTAGAACCTTTCACACGATCAAACAACTCAGTGATGAGGGGGATAGGGTAGGCGTTTTTAATCGTTATGTTGTTCAGACCCCTGTAGTCTATACATGGCCTCAAGTCGCCCTCCTTCTTTGCCACAAAAAAGAAACCAGCACCAGCAGGAGAGGAGGACCTTCTAATAAAACCTTTACTTAAGGATTCCCGTATGTACTCCTCCATGATCTGGTTTTCTTTCTCAGAAAGAGGGTAGACCTTACCCCTAGGAGGCATAGTACCCGGTAACAGGTTTATGGCACAGTCATACTCCCGATGTGGGGGTAGTTTATCTGCTTCCCTTTTTTCAAAAACCAATGCAAGGTCTGCATACACAGAAGGGACAGAAACAGAAAGTGGTTTAGCCGTGGGCACATTGAGTGAACAAACAGGACGTACATGAGCCATACAGTCTTGTTGACAAGATTCCCCCCAGGAGAGTATATCTAAACAACCCCAGTCAAGTACCGGGTTGTGCTTAACTAACCAGGGAAAACCCAGAACGATTGAAGCAGTAGGGGAGTCAATTATTTGAAAGGTTAACCTTTCCTTATGCAAAGCACCCACAGACATAATGATTTCTTGGGTTTCATGGGTTACCAGAGGTTTCTCAAGCGGTCTACCATCTATGGCCTCAACGGCCAAGGGTGTGGCCTTTTGGATCAAAGTCAAGGCTGCGGTTTTGGCAAAGTTCTCATCCATAAGGTTGTCTGCCGCACCTGAATCGATCAAGGCTTTAGTTGTTATGGTGGTTTTATTGACCAAAAGAGAAACCGTAATAAATGGTCTGGAGATGGACACATGAGGGGACAAAGTCATAACACCCGAGGCCGACCCCTCTCTAGGCCTTAGGTGCTGTAGTTTCCCTGTACCTTAGGGCATGCATTACAGTGGTGCCCCCTCTTACCACAATAAAGGCATAACCCCTCCCTTCTACGGTACGCTCTTTCAGCCTCAGTTAACCCCGTAGCGCCTAATTGCATGGGTTCAGGGGATGGTGGCCTAGGAGCGGGTAGTGCTAGTAATGCAGTACTGGGTATAGCAGGTAACACCCGTGTATCCAGCCGTCTTTGACTACGCCTCTCTCTAATACGGTTATCAATAAGGATCACATAGTCTATAACATCATCCAAAAGAACAGGCAATTCCCTGGATGCTATTTCATCCAGTATGTAAGCGGCCAAACCCTCCTGAAAGGCTGTTACGAGGGCGTCATTGTTCCAAACCACTTCAGCTGCTAGAGTGCGGAATTCGATAGTGTAATCCGCTACAGATCTATTACCCTGTCGTACCCTAAGCAGTGCTTTGCCAGCAGAAGCAACCCTACCGGTTTGATCAAATGTGCGTTTGAAAGCGGTCAAAAAGTCTGCAAAGGACATTGGGGAAGCATTCTCCCACATGGGATTAGCCCATGCTAAAGCTCTCCCTGACAAGTGGTTTATCAAAAAGGCTATTTTAGATCTGTCAGTGGGATAGGAACGTGGATTCATCACCAAATGGATGTCAATTTGGTTGAGGAAACCACGACACAATGCCGGGTCACCGCTGTAGCGCTGTGGCGGCGTCATATGCACTACATGGGCAGGAACGGGTACCGGAGTGGGAATGGGCTTGGGCACAGCAGCAGAAGCCTCCTGAACGGCAGGCTGCAAGTGTGCAGTGCGAGCCAGTATGGTTTGCAAAGCTTGAGCAAACTGATCCATACGGTGGTCCAAGCCATCCATTCTAGCCTCCTGATTAACTAGGAGCTGTGGTATGTCAGCAGGTTCCATTATGGCCCTGTTGTAATGTCACGATTCGGGGAACCGAACACGCTAACACACACACGGACACACACAGAAAGTGTGCTGTACCGGTCCTTAGAGTGGCCGGGCTAAGCACACACAGAATAGTCAGGAGACAAGCCGAGTAAGGGGAACCAGAAAACAGAATAACGAGAAACAAGCCGAGGTCAAAGGGTAGGAGAAAGTCACAAAGTCAGTATAACAAGCCAGAGAGTACGTAACCAGAAAGCACACGTTCAGAATCAATACTATAAAGCAAAGACCACAACAGGGCAGGGAGGAACAGGAAAGGTAAGTATATAAACCAGAAGGTTAATTCTGATTGGCTAATTTCCAATCAGAATTAACAATCACACGTGGGAGATATCTAAACCTCCCACTGTGATTGAGGCACTGTGCCTTTAACGCCGGGTCAGGTGACTGACCCCGGCGTGTAACAAATTGGCCGGTCTCCCAGCGTGCAGCGTCATGCATGCTGCCGCCGGGGACCCGGAAGAAGACGCGGGCGGCACCCGTGGCTGGGAGGATGCCGCCCGCCAAACACATGGCAGGAAGGGGACCGCGGACGGCTGGAGGGTGAGTGCCGCGAGCAGATTGCAGCCTCGCCTCGCAGCCGCCCGCGGGATCCTGACAGTGAGGGTAGATGACACGGGGATGATGTGGGGAAATACCATGATATCATATGTCAGGACTGGCAAGTGACCCCGGAAGGGTTTAGAGTATTGAAAGTCATTCGACATTGGTATTTGAATTACATTTAGTAGTCAGCTAAAAGCTTGTGCCACAGGTCACTGAAATATGGAAGTGGAATGCAAGTGGCACAAAGTTTAAAGTTTGGATTTTAATACATGCTGATTAACATTGGCTTGGATATCGTAGATGCTTTTTCTATCGAGTAAGCAGATGCTTCCACTTATTTTTGTGGGTAAATCTGTAGCCTTACCCTGTGGATTTCCATCTTCCTCTGCACAAACGTAGTATGTTTTACTTAACCATTGTCTGCAGATATAAACATTCACACGTTGGTCTCCGTTTCACAAGTAAACCTTTAACTGCAGAGAGCATGGTGAATATCGCATGTCTGTGTGAGTATCTCTAAAAGCACTGGTTAGGTTGGTATAGGGTAAGGTCTGCCAATGTCTCTGTAAAGGATGACAGGCTTATGCCATGTCTGCCTGCCTGTCTGTTTATCTATCTGTCTGTCTTGTCTTAATTGTAGTACTAACTACACAACAAACATTTGCATCAAATTTACAAAAATACAGCTCTTTTTAAAGAAAACATAGAATGATGTTATTTTTTTGTGTAATGTATTTAATGTATTTTAACTGTGATGCCATTATGTCCACATTTGTGTATAATTTAATGAGGTTCAACTTTCGCCTTAGGGATAATGAACATTCCTCTAGGCACGAAATCTTCAAAGCAAGCAAGCAGTCTGTCTGTCTATCTAGTTATCTATCAGTCTATCAATCTGTCTGTCTGTTGGTCTGTGACTCTGTCTGCCTACGTGTGTGCCTTCACATCTGTATGTCTAGGCATGTGTTTCTGTCTGAATATTGGTCTGTCTGTCTGCCTGAATGACTGTCTGTCTGTCTATCTATCTCTCTCTTTACCTGTCTATCTAGGTCTGTGTGTCTGTCTGTATATTGGTCTATCTGCCTGACTGTCTGTCTGTCTATCTATCTCTCTCTTTCTCTCTCTTTATCTGTCTGTCCAGGTCTGTGTGTCTGTCTGTATATTGGTCTGTCTGTCTGACTGCCTGTCTGTCTATCTCTCTATTTGTCTGTCTAGGTCTGTGTGTCTCTCTGCCTGACTGTCTGTCTGTCTATCTCTCTCTTTACCTGTCTGTCTAGATCTGTGTGCTCGTCTGTATATTGGTCTATCTGCCTGACTGTCTGTCTGTCTAGACCTATGTGTCTGTCTCTATATTGATTGGTCTGTCTAGTTATCGGTCTCTCGGTCTGTCTGTATGTCTGTCTGTTGGTCTGTGAATCCATCTGTCTGTCTGTGTGTGTGCCTGCACATCTGTCTGCCTAGGTCTGTGTGTCTGTCTGTATAATGGTCTGTCTGTATGCCTGCTGGTCTGTCTATCAATGTCTATCCAATGCATTCACAAACTAAATGTATGGGATTATGTTTAACCTTCCCATCATCCATAAACCGCATCTCTCTCATTATTTTCTGTCTGAAATATTTACGCTCGCAAACTATTCAGCTTTTCCTGGCAGCCGTCGCCATGGTTGTTTCACACAGGAATACAATTAATTACAACTTGTATTCATCTGAGGCGGGTTCTTGGGTTTCTATATTATTAGCATAGTGATTTTTCAGGCAGGGTAAAGAACGTAATTGTAACTTGTTACGTAAAATGTACATCCTGTTTGACAGGAGAAAGCCCCACAACTGTTCACAAAATGATATTATTTAGATCGTTTTTTTTTTTTCAAACTGCAATCAAGTTAACCCTTACGCTACTGGCGCAGTCAAATCCAATAATGGCAGAAACTCAAAAGTCATTTTGGAAACACAAAAGAACAGGTAATTGTTCATATAGCATGTTTTTCCTCTTCTGAGTTGTGTCCATATTTTAATAATGGCTAGAAGTGTCCCCTCTGCTTGCACTGATAAAGGAGCTTATTTATCAATGTCTTATTACCTGACTAATAATCCTTGCATCTACTCAACAAGCATGAGATTTATGTTATACTTCTTATTTTATTGGTCTGCTAAACCTATTTATTTTTCACAATTGTGTTTAGAGTATTAAGCAATGTGTTTACAGCATGGTTGTAAAAAATGCACTTTCGTATAAACAGTATTTATATATTCATGTAAAAAAATTCAAAAAAATAGTCTTCCTCTTTGTGTCTTTGTGTTACGAAAGCATATTGATGGATCAAGGATATAGTAATGTTTCTGAACACATGGGGTATATTACCTCATGCTATGTATTTCCTTTGGCCCATTTGGCAAAACTAATGCAACTCTTAAAAAAAAGAAATAAAATAACATTGTTTTCTGTAAGGTATTTAGCCCAGCACTAAAACAGTTAAACTAGCTTTCTTTATTAAAGGGACACTATAGTCACCTGAACAACTTTAGCTTAATGAAGCAGTTTTGGTGTATAGAACATGCCCCTGCAGCCTCACTGCTCAATCCTCTGCCATTTAGGAGTTAAATCCCTTTGTTTATGAACCCTAGTCACACCTCCCTGCATGTGACTTGCACAGCCTTGCATAAACACTTCCTGTAAAGAGAGCCCTATTTAGGCTTTCTTTATTGCAAGTTCTGTTTAATTAAGATTTTCTTATCCCCTGCTATGTTAATAGCTTGGTAGACCCTGCAAGAGCCTCCTGTATGTGATTAAAGTTCAATTTAGAGATTGAGATACAATTATTTAAGGTAAATTACATCTGTTTGAAAGTGAAACCAGTTTTTTTTCATGCAGGCTCTGTCAATCATAGCCAGGGGAGGTGTGGCTAGGGCTGCATAAACAGAAACAAAGTGATTTAACTCCTAAATGACAGTGAATTAAAGGGAAACTCCAGTGCCAGAAAAACGATCCGTTTTTCTGGCACTGGAGGGTCCCTCTCCCTCCCACCCACCAATCCCCGGTTACTGAAGGGGTGAAAACCCCTTCAGTGACTTACCTGGGACAGCGGCGATGTCCCTCGTCGCTGTCTCCGCCTCCGCGACACTCCTCCTAGTGTTTACGTCGGCCGGTGGGCGAGACTAATCTCGCTCACCGGCCGAGGAGACCTAATGCGCATGCGCGGAAATTCCGCGCATGCGCATTACGTCTCCCCATAGGAAAGCATTGAAAAATCATTTCAATGCTTTCCTATGGGGTTTTGAGCGACGCTGGAGGTCCTCACACAGCGTGAGGACGTCCAGCGACGCTCTAGCACAGGAAACCTGTGCTAGAACCCAGGAAGTGACCTCTAGTGGCTGTCTAATAGACAGCCACTAGAGGTGGAGTTAACCCTGCAATGTAAATATTGCAGTTTATGAAAAACTGCAATAATTACACTTGCAGGGTTAAGGGTAGTGGGAGTTGGCACCCAGACCACTCCAATGAGCAGAAGTGGTCTGGGTTCCTGGAGTGTCCCTTTAAGCAGTGAAATTGCAGAGGAATGATCTATACACTAAAACTGCTTTATTTAGCTAAAGTAATTTAGGTGACTATAGTGTTCCTTTAAAACAAGATTCTCCAGTGTTCAGATTCTCCTGCAAAAACAAAACATTTTTTTTTTTAAAATAAAGAATCTGTGTTAAACTGTTTCAATTCACTAGTACATACCACAAAGGGGAACTGTGATCACACAGGCACATTTTGCAAAACATTGTAACATAAAATATTTAGTATTTGAAGCAAACAGAAGAACATTATAACTATAGTTTATTGTACAAGAATCGTGCACAATGCTTGGAGGAGATGAGGGGGAACGAAGCAAAAGGTACAGAGCTAAAATGCGTGTAAATAACAAATACACATAGTGAGGTGGGGATTCATCCGCTAAATACCAAGTTGTGGTGAGATTCTTAATTATCCAATTCGGTTATTTTGCACTATATCTGTCAACTCACAGCATACCCCTACTGTACCCTGTAATAAAGACAGCCTTGGAACTTTGTTGTGGCAAAATCAGCTTCAGAACATTGGTAAAAAAAAAATATATATATATATATAAATATATATATATATATATATATATATATATATATTTGTGTTCAGGGCATTCTCATATGATATAGAATAAGATGGTTGTAGCGATGTAGCTTTAGGAATAATCGGTTGAGGTGTGCCGAAACCGACGTATGCTGTAGGCCGGTAAAAAGTGGGCTTACATAGAGGAAATATGAACAATGGGAGTGGAGGGTGGGGCTATTCGTCTGACCCACAAAGGTAAGCAGGGCCCACAACTTCAGGCCATGCCTTCCAATATATCAAATAAAAAACATGCAAAGGGCCTAACATTTACATATAAATGAAATGTTGAAATAAACTGTTCATGGGCATTTCTAAACAAGCTGCTGGTATTTTGGGGAATGCAAATTCCCAAACTGGAGTTAATTAGCTTTTCTTCGAATGTAAGTCAGTAAATGAATTACATTTAGTAGTCAGACAGAAATCTCAGTGAATTTACTAGTGAATCTCACAATCTGCGTACTGACTGTAACTCATCATTTAAAAAGTTTTCCTTTATATTTCCTTGCATTTTCCAACAAACCATTTTTGCCATTTGTGACCATAAAAAATGTAAATAAAACGCATTTGAGAGTTAAGCAGCTTTGGAATATCTAAATAGGAAGCTTGGGATTCTCTCTGAATTAATAGCAGGGGCTCAGCAAAAAAAACAAAAAAAAAAACACATTTGAACTTTGCACCCCCTGGTCCTGTGACAATTGAGCTTGGGGACCTCTAATTTTGAATACTATTCCTTTTAAATCATCCACTCACTGTGAATTGAGTAACCGTGAGATGGCCACTTGGCTATCTAATGCTGGGGACACACAGAATCCATATATGTTTCATTTTTAAATGTATAATATTTTTATTTTTTACTCTTTCTGCACTTCAGAAGAGGGCTGCATAATGTGCTGCTCTTCTCTGTGGCATTGAAAGAATTCCTTATACCAGGACATAGAAAAAAATCTGACAGTAAATAAGCATTTTTTTCTAACCAAGAAACCACTGCTTAGTCTACTGAGTAGGTTATAATGCTGTGGTTATTGTGATTGAATATGGAATGAGTTTGTTCTGGTTGGCGTACATCCACTTCTTTTTTAAGGCATGTGATAAAGAAATAACATTTTGGCATACAATATATAGTGACACCGGTAAAATGTTGAGGCAACAACTAGTAAAACCACCTCTTTGTAAATCTTGCAGTTTGGTGGATGGGTACAGAGTTAAAGGGACACTATAGTCACCAGAAAAACTACAGCTTGGTGTGGATGTTCTGTTGTGTATAGTCTGTCCCTGCAGGCATTTTCATGTAAACACTGCCTTTTCAGAGAAAAGCTGCCTAGACACACCTCCAGTGGCAGTCACTCAGAAGGCCAATAGAGCTGCTTTCTGGGTCATTGCTGCACTACGTGCAGCACTATGTTCAGCATCTTCATGCATGGAGACTGACTTTTCTCATAGAGATGCATTGATTAAATGCATCTCTGTGAGGAAATGATGATTGGTGCAGTGCAGCGTTTTGCCGCGCATGCGTATTAGCCTCCCAATGCTGGGTTGGCTGAGATTGTCAGTTTTGATGATCTCGGTCAAGGAGGCGGAGCATAGTTGGAGTCAGCCCAAGCAGACCTATATGGTGCTTGAATAAAGGTGTATTTTCAACCTATTTAAGGGGGGCAAGAGGAGTTGAGAACCTAAATAGTGTTTTTAACACTATAGGGTCAAATACACATTTGTTTTTCTGACCCTATAGTGTTCTTTTAACATCAGAACTGCTTTGCCGGTAATTAAATTTGCCTTAATTGAGAAATTCATTTCCACATCAGGTTAGGACCAGTGCTGGAGTAATTGAGAAGGCTCCCTGGTATTAGTCTTCTTCAGACAATTATGAGTACCTTGTGTCTTAGTCACCATTAACAATTTCATATTAAAAGACGGGAACTCATTGCCCGTTCGATGTCATTCTATCTGTCAAACAGTTATCTCATTCTCCACTCTGAAATGGGCATCCAACCTTGTGGGGTCAACTAAGCTACAGTCCCTGTTAGTTGAGTATGACATATCAGAAAGATCTTTCTTCCACTGTTCTCTTATCTTGGACCACTAATGTTCTGTAACAATCCTACCCTTTGTTGGTTGTGGGATTAGGGGGTGGACACTTTTGGCAGGACTCCAGAGATATGTCAGGGTGAGACACCCTTCCACCTAGTAATGTTGCTTCAAGTCACCATTCATTGTTTGGTTCCAATGAGTTTGCTTTCAGTTTCGTTTAGTAATTAAAGTATGATCAGCATTTCATAAATGTCCCCCCTGAATTTTCATTGCTGACAAGTGTATAAATCAGGCTTTGGAAAGAACGTGCTGTTACTTGCGGAGAAGTGTTTGTTCTAGAATCAAATGAAGCACATGTGTTTTTATTTTAATGAGAGAGAGAGAAAGAAAGAAAGAGAGAGTGCGAGAAAGAGAGAGAGAGAGAGAGAGAAAGTAAGAAAAAAAGAAGAGAACGCGAGAAAGAGAGAGAGAGAGAGAAAGTAAGAAAGAAAGAGAGAGCATGAGAGAGAGAAAGAAAGAAAGAGCGCGAGAGAGCGTGAGTGAGCGCGAGAGAGACAGAGAAAGAAAGAAAGAAAGAGTTTTTCTTAGACAATTAGAGGAATAAAGGGCATTGTGCAGATGTGCATTACTATACTTCCAAAAACTATCATCTGAAATACGGTAGAATAGAAACTATTAGGATGTGGTATATTTGCTTTGTTTTTCATTGGACAAATTCTGAGGATAGAGTTTAACATGTAGAGAAATAATATTGTTCACCCCTCTAGTTCGATGTACCCTGATTCCCCCCTGCATAGTGAGGTTAAGGTTAATCATTCGTGAAAGTTGATAACTACAGTTGAACAAACCTTAATGACTATTCGCTCTCTATTATATTGTATAAGAGGTTCCCTACATCTTCTGCTTATTTGCTTGTTGACGTGCTCGTTGTATGATCACACTAACCTCTCTCGCTACTGATGTTACGTACACTGCGTATTATGACACATGTTAACTGCAAGCTAAAATAAAGATTGTCATAAAAAAAAAAAAAATTCTGAGGATAGTTCCGGAATTAGAGTTCTGTGATTTAATCTCTGTAGATTATAGAGTTCTAAATTCTGTTTGCTTGTGTTATGCATGCTTTCATGATATTACTGTAGCTCACTGCCATCTTGGATTCAATAAACTGTAATCACACTGAATCTAGCTTATTAATTAGTTTCCCAAAATATTGTTGGGTCTTGAAACAATGGGGTCTTCTGAAAAAACAAATATGAGAGAAATAAAAGAGACGTTATTACATTTTCACTCTGATTACCAATTTTTCTCAATTCAAACGTGTAAAATCACACACATCTGAATATGAGTGTGGTTTTGTGTAAATATGCATTTGTTCATCTTTGTACATCTTTGTACATGTGTCCATTGTACATATATATAATTAGAACTTGTTTGTTTGATGTGCTATACAGAGTTCTGTCCATGGTGCTAAAAAGAGGGAATTGATGGGGAAAAAAGTCACTAAATAATAACAAACTATTTAACCAGGAAAGGTACATTCAGATTATCTGGTTTTCAAGGACATCCTTGGGATGTTACTATTACCCAATTTAATGGTACTCATTTTATCTACCTTGGAAAGAGGAAGAGCTGAGACCCGAGGGTCAAACAGATTCTACTGATGATGCATTAGCCCACTGAGCTATCTCACCAGCCTAAGATGATAGTTTTCGAAAGTATAGTAATGCACATCTGCACAATGCCCTTTATTCTTTTAAATGTTTATTTTATTCACATATCACGTAAGTAGTGATCAATAGAGGTAGATTGGAGGAGCAAAAATAAAAAATGTTATGTATTTATTAAATTCTGAATACACTAATCCGCGTGAAACATCCTGAACAAAATTTCACTTTTGGGATAAATAATTTTGCTGATCTGAACTTTCCCGCAATTACCAATTGGTAGCATAGGCAGTAGCTAAGGCCCCAGCACTGGTCCCCGGGTTTAACTTTAAAGTGGGACCTCCCTGAGCTGGAAGGGGGATCAAAAGATCTCCCTGCTCAGTCCTGCAACCCCTCACTACGGCAAGGGTGTATTGCGGTCTGCACTTCTAGCACGTGTAGATCACTTTAAGAACTCCCCCTTCAGAATGACTAAGAGCACAATAGTCAGCACTCAGAGACATTGATTGATGCCAGGACTGTGAGGGAGCTCTTAAAGTGATCTGCACAACTCTCCCCACTAGACCACCAAGGATTGACACTGGGCTACTAGGGATAAAACACTTACCCTCCCTGATTATTATTTGGCAGGATAAGTTAAAAAAAAATATAAGGAAAGATGCATGAGGGCCTTCCCCCACACAATCAACCTCCTCCCCAACACACATAACACAGACTATAGTAAATACACACAACACTCAGACACACTGAGCCTCCCTTCCACACACAACACTTGGACATCTCCACACACAAAATATTGCCACCGCACAGCCACAATCAGCCACCACACACACAACACTTAAACAACACACATAGTCACACTCAGTCTTTCCTCACACATACAGCACTAAGCCTCTGATATACACAAAACCCAGTCACCGCCACAAACAGTACTCATCACCACAGATGCTCTCACACACACAACACTCAGTGTTGCTCACATACATACAACGCTTAATCACCACACTTAAATTTTCAACCACATTCACAGAACAAAGCCAAAGACACTAGGAGGGCAACCCAATTTGGCATCCTGTCTATGGTCCTACACATTCTTAATCTGGCTATGATACCGATAGGATTGTTAATTGCACATTATTGAACATATAGAGGCATAAAAGATCTGACAAATTAAGTTGCCTTCTGTGACGATATTTGAGCCTTTGCATTTAATTTGGGGGATGGGATTGAGATATTTCTACTGCAGCTGTCTACCTTTATGTATAAAGTGCTCATAAATTCAAATCTCTGCCCTTTGACAATAAACATTCGTTGACAGAGCTTATGTAGTTAAAGTGGCCATATGTCTCATTTGTGGCCATATAGGTATATAGCATGATATATATATATATATAGATTAACTTGTGGGTTTCACTTAGTACAAATTACATTAGCAGTGGAAAATCCCCGGTGGTGAAAGCTCTAGCATGCTTGTTAAATTTTAATGTATGATGGAAGGTAAGCCCGCAGCTGTTAATTCGGATCGTACCTGGAGGTATCTCTGTGGCAACAAGGAAAATATTGTCATTTTCGGAGGATTAAGGTCTATTAAGTACTGAGCTTTGCTGAGGGTGTTAAGAAAGCTGGGCTGAATGAAGCCAAGAATGTAGATACTTCTTTAATTTGCTTTGTGTATTTAAGGTCCCAACCCAACTGTTGGAAATGTATCTAAAGCTAATGCGAAAATAAAATGAAGCATCGGCATACCAAACTAAAAGTGAGCCAGATTTCCTCATTGAAAGTCAAACCACTTGCTTTGAGAAGTTAGACGAGGAAGAGGAATCTTTGGCAGGAAGATTTGGCTCAGCAAGTGGAAATAAACTGAAATAAACATGATCATTTTTTTTTTGTTTGTTTTGTTTTTGCTATTTTGGAAAAGATTCCAATTATAAGCATTATACAAAAATTGAGATACAAAATGATTAATGTATGATAAGACGGACACTACACCTTAACTAGAGGAAGATAAAGGAATTGTTGAAAATTAACAGAGGAAAAGCATAGCAAACTCTGTTAAAATGGCGCGGTTCTAGTCTTTTGTTGTAATGCCAATTTAAAACACTGAACGTGAGTCAAAAACAATATTCATTAAACAAAAACTCTAGGCACCATGACAACTTAATTGAAATAAAGTTGTTGTGGTGCGAGGTTTATCTTCAAATTCTGCAATCTGTCACCCATTAGCTCTGCCCCTCAACTTCTATTTTAGTCCAATTCTTCAATCAGGAAGCTTTGTACTGGGCAGTGCTAAAATCGAGGGAAAAATATACAGACCTTTTTCACTCCATCTTGGGGAGCTACTGGTAGGCTGTGAGCTTCTGATAGGCTTGGAACCTTAGACTGAGATAGAATGTTAGGGGAGTTGACAGGCCCCAGATTCGAAACTTTGGGGTTAAACCGTTCCATAGCGGTTTACCCATAAAGGTAAGCTGGTACCTAGGACCTCTTTACACACTTTAATATCTTCTGTCTCATTAAGTTGTTATGGTGTCCAGAATGTTTGAATTTGTTAGAATTCATAATGATTTTAAAATGAAAATCAGTTTTAGGCCAAAATAGTCAATCAGGGAAAATTCTCTAATTTTTCTATGTTACCAGTTCAGCTATTTTAGCCTACAATATGAAAAACCACCTTGAATTCCTACATAGTCACACTTGAATATATTAACCCTGATATGTTTGATGTTATATAATTTCTTGTACTTGACATGTGCACAGTCGCCTTGTCGGCATTTGCACAAAACCCCCCACCAATACCCATTACTATAAAAGACCCATTACAATAAAAGAAGCTTTTATTTATTATTAACATAAATTATAAAGGTCATTGTCAATAGTGATGTACCGAACGGTTCGCTGGCGAATAGTTCCTGGCAAACATAGCGTGTTCGCGTTCGCCACGGCGTGTGAACATATGCGCGGCTCGATCCGCCCCCTGTTCATCATCATTGAGTAAACTTTGACCCTGTGCCTCACAGTCAGCAGACATATTCCAGCCAATCAGCAGCAGACCCTCCCTTCCAGACCCTCCCACCTCCTGTACAGCATCCATTTTAGATTCATTCTGAAGCTGCATTCTTAGATAGAGGAGGGAAAGTGTAGCTGCTGCTCATTTAATAGGGAATGGATAGCTAGGCTAGTGTATTCAGTGCCCACTACAGTCCTGAAGGACTCATCTGATCTCTGCTGTAAGGACAGCACCCCAAAAAGCCCTTTTAGGGCTAGAACATCAGTCTGCTTTTTTTTCCTGTGTAATCTAATTGCAGTTGCCTGCCTGCCAGCTTCTGTGTCAGGCTTACAGTGGATACTATGCCCACTTGTCCAGTGCCACCACTCATATCTGGTGTCACAATAGATTGCATTTAAAAACAAAAACATTTTTTTCACTGTTATAGATTGAATAGCAGTTAGTTGTCTTCAAGCGTGTGTGTCAGGCCTACAGCGTCTACTCTGCCAACCTCTGCCAGTGCACAGTGCCACTCATATCTGGTGTCACAATAGCGTGCATTTAAAAACAAAAAATTTTTTGGCTGTAATATATTAGCAGTCAGTGTTCTTCATAAGTGTGTGTCAGGCCTACAGCGTGTACTCTGCCAGCCTCTGCCAGTGCACAGTGCCACTCATATCTGGTGTCACAATAGCTTGCATTTAAAAACAAAAAAAGTTTTTGACTGTAATATAATAGCAGTCAGTGTCCTTCATAAGTGTGTGTCAGGCCTACAGTGTGTACTCTGCCAACCTCTGCCAGTGCACAGTGCCACTCATATCTGGTGTCACAATAGCTTGCATTTAAAAACAAAAAAACTTTTTTTGACTGTAATCTAATAGCAGTCAGTGTCCTTGAAGCGGGTGTCAGGCATACAGCGTGTACTCTGCCAACCTCTGCCAGTGCACAGTGCCACTCATATCTGGTGTCACAATAGCTTGCTTTTAAAAACAAAAAAAGTTTTTGACTGTAACATTATAGCAGTCAGTGTCCTTCATAAGTGTGTGTCAGGCCTACAGCGTGTACTCTGCCAACCTCTGCCAGTGCACAGTGCCACTCTTATCTGGTATTGCAATAGATTGCATTTAAAAACCCAAAAAAATTTTTCACTGTTATAGATTGAATAGCAGTTAGTTGTCTGCAAGCAAGACTATTCCCAAGAGTTCTCTAACTTCTGTCTATGCATTTACTAAACCTGACTCTTAATGTAGTATAGAGCACAGTAAAACACGCTTTGTATTGACTTGTTTTCATTAATGGTCCCACCGCATCCCCGGATTAGCGGCCAGTCGCTGACGAAATTGTTTGTCGTACCGCCACCACGCTAGAACCCCATAGGTCCGATATGCTTCCCAAACCCCGTCCAAGTAACAGAAGAGCTGTGAACAGCGCTCCGCCGCCTTCTCGCCCATCACGCTGGCCAAGATGCAGAACACCCTTAGCCAGTTCCCAAACGTTTTGGGGATCTTCCTATACCGAAGTTTATTTTCCTCCTCCTCCTTTTTCGTGTCCTTTTTATCCTCCTCCTTGAGGTCAATGTATTCCTCCAAGGGGAGAAGCGAAAAGAGCTCCACGAACTCCCCTTTCCAGATCTTCTCCTTCACCTCAGGCTTAAGGTGACAGCCCAAAGGGCCTGCGAAAGAAACATGCACGTTCTGTCGCGCGGCCTCCGGGACCCCCCCAAGCAAATTCTCCCTCTCGCTCGCCAATCCACCGTGAGTCTCCACCACGGGAGTCACGCCCCTGTCCCCAACTACGCTGCCCCCAGCCCCGGAAACCCCCACTGGACTAGACCCGGAGACCTCCCCTTGCGGAGCCCAAACCTGGCTACAGTCCCCGTCCTTCCTTTTACCCCTCCCCAGGAATCAATTAACTGCCTGATGCCCTCTAACAGCTCCCCCGACTGTTGTAATGACAGTGCCTCACCTTCCGCACCCCTTGCCGCCGAAGGCCGTGGGGTTGCCGTCCGGCTGTGGATGTCCTGCCCCAATTGTTCCACTGCTCCGGGCCGTATTCCTGTGGCGCTGGGTCTCACCCGATCCACGGGCGACCTTGAAGTCTCCTGTCCTGCAGCCGGGTCCACCTTGCCTGCTGGCGACCGTCCTAATGTCCTCACTGCGTGGGATCGCTCCCTCCTGGATGGTGACCGTCTTCGAGACCTGCAAGGAGAAGACATCCTGGGTAGGCTGGCCGTGGAAACCCTGCCCTGTCCCCTCTCGTCCTGGGAACTGTAACCCATCTCCCCTCTAGTTGTCCGCCCTCGAGGGGCAAGAGCCTGCGCAGCAGTCCGCATTCCCTTCAGGGAACTCCCGCTCATGGAACTATCGTCCCGCTGCCTCTATCCCCTTTTCCTGACAGGGTGCACCCTACGCCGACCCCAGGTGTGGTCAATCCCGCAGGGGTCCCTGTCATCTCTGTCCATCCCCCTCCGGTGTCTGCTCCGTGACCTGTGTCTCCTAGCACCCTGCACACCCTTCGCTATAGCCTTGCGCGCTATCCCTTTGGAGGGTGCCGACCTCCTGCGCTGTCCCTCGCTGGCGCTCCCTTCGGATACGTCCCCGACTTCCTGACCAGCCTGTCGTCGTCCCCAGCCTAGTCGTATGGGAGACCCTGGTGAAGCGCTGCGCTCCCGCCCGCTGACTAGGGACACTCTATGGTGTCTCGTGGCGCTAAACCCTTCCGGTCCCCTCCGTGCCCTAGCAGTCCCCTGCCTGCCACCTGCCACCCTGTTGTCACCAACCATGCCAGCACCGGGACCCACCCCCGGGGTAACCCGTGGGCTAGCAACTGAAGTGGCAGTAGCGTCAGAGGGCGACTCACCCGGGCGATGCGCAGCAGTTGTTCCTGTTCCTCCAACAGCACTTCCAGCATTCCCTGGACCTGCTGCCAAGCCTGCCGTACTGCTCCTCCTTCTTCCGCTGGCCCGTGCTTGGAATGGCCCCTTTTCCGAACTCCTGTCACCAGCAGCCACTTCTCCTTCCCTTCCTGTAAAAGAGGACACAAGAACCGAATGTTTGGCAGTTTTGCTGCCTCCACGTTCGGCAGCCGAACGTTCGGCAGTATTTTTACCTCCCCGTCTGGGAAACGAACGATCAGCAGTAGTATTACCTCCACATTCGTCTCCCGAACGTTCGGCAGTTTCCGCCCATTCGCCAGATCTCCTACCTCCACGTTCATCTCCCGAACGTTTGGCAGTTTCCGCCCGGTCACCGATACTCCTACCTCCACGTTCGCTCCCCGAACGTTCGGCAGTATCCGATTCGGTTCCCGAACCCGCAGCCTGTAGCTCCAGCCTCGCCTGACAGCGGTTTCGTGCGGCCACACTGCGACGGCACCCGCGACCTCCTCCACTTGCGGCCTTCCCGCCAGCAGCCTCACTGCCGCCCAGCCGACCTCCAGAGTGGCTCCTCGGACACCAGGAACCCGGAACCACGCTGGGGCTCAATCTCTGCGGGGGCCTCCTCCTCCTATCCGGCCTCTGACCCTGGGAGCTTACTGAACCGGATGGCAGAGCATCTCCAAGACGGTCCCTCAGCCACTCGACACCCCTCTCCTGCACAGCAGCCAGGACTCCTTACAGCCACTCAGACAGGGGAGCTGTTGACAGACTGACTCAGACCACTCCCCAGAATTACTCAGGTAAAGTATTCTACTGGGTTGCGATCATTGGTCTCCTAATTTTTTCATGCGTTTGTTTTTAAAATGCTCCCTTTACTGGCCATACATTTAGATGAGTATTTATTTTGGTATATGACACATTTTGTATTTCTTTGTTTTCTTTGCATATTTGTATACATTATTTTATTGAAATTTTTTTTTATTATTTTTTCAACATGTATATTTCAGTAGATATTGTACTTTCTTTATTTGTCTATAGTGAAACAAACTAGTTCTACGGTGGTTTTAATTCCAGTTCATTTTTGTATGGGATTTCTTTTATTTCGGTGTGGTATATGTTTTTGAATATTTACAGAATGCCCGGTCCACTTTCAATTACATTCTTTGACACGAATAGTTCTTCACTGCTAAAGTCTTTGGTAGTGTGTTGTTACATAATTGTACCCTCAGATTGAGAGACAATACGGCTTTTTGATGAGTTGCAATATGGGACCGCACAATTTAATTGTGTTGCCTTCGAGGTACACTAGTTGTCACCAGGTATGATAATGCCCATTTCTGAAGATTATTGACCCTAAAAGACACCATTCTAAAATAATAAAACGACAATAATACTATTTAAATATATTGAATGATTTTTATCCAAAATGTGACATATGGACCGTCGCTCCCGCCAACGCCCCCCTCCCCTCTCATTTCCTCCCCCCCCCCCTTATCTTTTTCTCTCCCCCTTTTTTTTTTTTTCTCTAACCACACGTGAATCTAACCACACATAGCCAAGGCGCAGACTGACCCTCAACACGAACCCGTCACACATTACAAACCTAGATCCGACCTGACAATGGACCTCGACAAGGGACGCGGGTCAACGCAGATACATCAGATTCGATACGCTGACCCAGGCTTTACTAGCACTTGACAACACAAAATCACAAGTCAACACTGAACAAATGAGGAAATGGCAATTGATAGCACTAATCATCCTGTTAATGTCATATGCTCTCACATATCCTTCTCACATAAGCATATGCCTTAATGCACATATAGTAATTTGCAGTTGTGGTCCACACCCTACAGGGTACGTTGCCAAAAGTTTGCATTTGTTCCTCAAGAAAAATGTATCTCATATAGTTCATAAACGCCTCACTAGGCAATCTACACCATATATAATCAGCTCTGAACATGAATGCTTATAAAGTTCTAATGACCGATCTTGCAATGTAAAGCTATATTAGGCCTCTGCGTAGGCCCATGTACCTTAATTACTATTTTTTACAATGTGCCTCTGCGCAGGCAACACTGCATTTAATCTTATATTTGAGAAGTACCTGCTAACATACTACACAAAAAATACAAATAAAACATTTAAAACAAAATGTGACACATGGAAAAACTCTCATGTTTAACTAAATCAGCATATAATTAAGAGATGTTACTGTTACCCAAGTCAAGAGTAACTATTTTATTTATGTTGTTTGGTACTTAGAATGTCCGTTTAAATAAGGTAAGAATAAGGTAAGAATGCATTGTTCTAAATATTAAAGGAATATATAACCTGAACATTATCATCAATATTAGAGCAGGAAAATATTTTAAAGATCTAAGGTTCTAAGGATTTCATATAATTACAAAAATAATATTTATTGAATAGCTTAACTCAATTATGTCTAGAAAAGATGATATTAAGTGGTTTTCACTTGTTCTTTTTTTAATTTTTTTCCTGAATAATCAAATAAGGAAGAAATGGACAAAGTCTTGCTTCCAGTAGGCAAAAGTACCTCTATAAACCCTTAACAAAATGGTAAAATGTATGCGACGGCTGTGTGAGCTCCGACTGGAATCGATAAGTGCAGAAATTATATTGTTTAATTATTTTTTTAAGGCTTCATTTTCTCTTCTTTGGTCCAAGGCTCCCCTTTATGAAATCCTACGCCCATAATCATCTTTTACACAATTCTTAGGACCTGCCAAAAATGGGGTACATTGGCGTGGTGGCAGGCTTATACAATGCAGGATACTGTAACTAAACCCCCATTATAATTTTTCTAGGCTAGGTGTTTAAAAAAAATAATAAAACGATAACATTCTGTAAACTTTAAAGTTACGGTTTAGTGAATGAGTGAGTGCACTAGATCTTGTTAAAAAAAAAAAAACTTGTACGTTATATACATATAATGTATTATTTTGTGCAGATTGCATGAAATTTGAGTAATATAAATTACATTGTTGTCATTCACTTTTGCTGATTATGGAAAATTGATGTTGATGTTGGATGTTGGATTATGGAAAATTGATGTTGTAAATACTGTTAAAAAATGTTTTTTTGTTAAAAAATTTTTTTTTATTGCTGACATAAAAGAAAGCAATTCACTGATTTCCAAACACATAACAATTTTAGACACTAATAAATATCGTACTTTTTCCATACCGGAGAGAGTTTGTAATATAATTTTCTGTGTAATCAAGAGGGGAGAGGCAGGGGTTGACTCACTATAGTAATATTTAACTAGTTATATTCAACCAATCCTTTTGCTTTTACAGGTTCTGTATTACATGATGTGCTACATTCCACGGCTGAGGTCATACAAATGCTGGATATGATTTAAGGCAGAAGGCGTACAAGGTTATGTGCGTCAGTTATGGTTCGAAGAACTGGTAAGAAAAAGAGACCTTAGAGAATAATATACTCCCACACCAGAAAAATATCCTAATATCTATATCTATATAGCTGCCATTGAATTACTGCTCTTATCGACCCCAAACGTCTAATGTCCCAAAGTATTCTTCATTTTCAGGATAATCTTTTTTATTTATCTCCTGATTTATTTTCTCATTTCTTTACTATATGAAAATAATTATAATATATTTATTACTGGTATTTATACAGATTCCGCAGCGCTGTACAATTAGTGGAGAACGTACAATACAAATACAAATACAAATACAAGAGGTAAAGAGAGCCCTGCCTGTAAGCTGATAACTAGCCATTGGAGCTCTTTTATACAAAGTGCTTAGTTAGATAGCCCGTGAGCTTGCAATCTATACATATACATATACCATGGGATGATGCTATGCTGGTATTAAGCTCAGTACAAAGATCAGCACTGAACCAACAGCAACAACATGTTGTCACTGGTACATGGCTGGAAGGATACATAGAATATTGATGTCTATGCCAAATTTCGAGTCTGCAAGCTACATACAGTATCTCAGCAAAAATTTAGATTTTTAGAATCGACATTCATCTTAGCTTTCTTGTTCCACAAATGGGCACAGACTCTGGAAAAAGAAACATACCAAAAATTAGCTAAATAACATTAAATGTATATTTACTGACTCAATGCAACAGTATGATTTACATTATTATTGTTATTACTGTTATACATTGTTACAGAAAGATTGTATTCTCAAACTTTTAGGGACACTCTACTGCCCAAATACAAAATAAATATTTTAAATCACTGTTTAGTAAATAGATTTCTATGAAAACATACGTCCATTTAATTATGCTTGTTTTTCATTTATGGTATATGTAAACTACTTGTAAAACCTGCAGATCTCTTGTCTGGAGCCCTTCTAACCCCACCCACATTTTCAGTAGCTGTCCAATCACAGACTTCCCAAAGCAGATCAATGAGAAGTCTTTACGAGGCAGGTGCTCTGGGCAATTGGTGCCTCTTGAGTTCAGGCTATTTGAGCTGTTGTCCATTCTCAGTATTCTCTTGCACATTGTTTTTTTCTCTCCAATATCTAGGAGTTAGAATTGTTTTTGATATGTACACATATATGCATACGTGTACTACGGAAATGTACCACAATATTCAGATACTGAATGCATTGATGTTTTAGCTCTTGAAAATCTGAAAATTAAGAAGTAGAGAGTAAGGGGCAAAGACTTATAGCATTGATTTGAGTTGAAATTGAAAAAAATAAAAAACAATATAACCTTGCAAACTTGAAGTGTCTTGATGTGAGATACACAAAGCAGAGCCAAGCAGGGTAGCATGCACAGCTAATACTGGAAGCCATGAGAAAAAGAGAGGTGAAAGGTAGTCGTGTAATTATTGCTTCTTTATAGGCAGCCAAAACTGAATATATCGATCTCAAGGATACTTCCTACTGACATGATGCACCGGTCCAGCATAAGTCGTATAACTAGACAGCGTAACATAAATAAATATGCACATACTTTCTACGTGGATTGTGGTTTTAAAACTATATCATTACTCTGACTTTACCATACCATAACCATATAAATGTATTAAACCAAAACAAAAAAACGCTTTAAATGAAAGAAACAAAAGCCGAACCTCACTTAAACACCTCGATCACTAGGATGATTAAAAGAGAAATTCCTTTATTTCATATAATACAGAGGAAACAGACATGGAGAAGCACTCACGTGTTTCGCAACTAATTGGCACTTCATCAGAAACTTTTTAAATTAGGCTGAAATTCTGTCACTTAGCCAACCCCCTATGGCCAATAAACACAGTGACTTTTACCCATTGAAACATATCCTAAACAAATGGAGAGCGCGTGGTGAGAGCAGCTCTGTCTTTTCTGAGGAAAATCTAAAAACACTTACATTGCACCCCTGAATTTATATCCCCCATTCCTGAATCATGCTGCAGAAGGAGATATGTTCTTTTTCAGGGGCAGAAACCTCCCTCTAACTGCTCACATGTATCTGCAAGTATTTTCCAGGTCGTTGTTAGAATAACTCTCTAGAATGCTCTTTAGAATGCAAACGAAACAAAAACATAATTTTTATTAAGGTAATTTTATTTTGTGGTCTGAACAGAAACTGTAGTTGAACTGAGAATCAAAAACAAAAAAACATAACATTTCTACTGCATTCTATATTTCTTCTAACAGATATTTTACAAATCAGTTCTTACCTCACCACAGCTTGCTGTTGAGTAAATAAACCGCATACAGAGATTAAATATCATGGTCTCTTTCAAATGTAGACATTTTAAAGACTCTTTCTCCCTTGAGTTCTCTATTTTGGTTATATCTACTGTCAGACTTTATTTTTACAATTTCCCTATTGTTTGTACATTGATGGACAGATGGCAAGTCAGACAGACAGGTGGATGGACAGACAAACAGACAGAAGGGCAGGAAAACAAACAGCCAGGCAGACAGCAGACCTATCTATAGACAGGCAGACATACAGACGCACAGATTTCCATTTCTAAAATAAAATGCCCTTTAATGCTGACATACATATTTCTTGTTTAAATCTCAAGTGCTGGGAAAGGTCCTCCTAAAAAGCCTCAGATTTATCATTTCATTAAAAAAGAAAGGAATCTAAGTAGCAAAGTCCATGCAAAATTAATTGAGAGAGTTTATAGCATTCATTACTCATGGGATGTGTGTTTACAGGAATGTGTACATCATAAGTCACAGGTAATGTGTTCTGCAAAGCCAGGATAAATATACCAGCCTTGCGTATGACTATAATTACAACATCAACGCAACTGGAATGATAAAATGAAAAACGTATCGAGTTCTTATACCTAAAAAGCTTTAGAGGAAGGCCCAAACATTTAAACCTTCTTGGCAAAATGCATAATATCTAAAAGGTACTTGAGGGTTTTTTCCCAATTTGATAATGTACAGACAGCATTAACATAGTCTACCCTAGGCAGCTGATATGTCTGAAGAATTTGCAGGAGGGACCTATGCGAAGTCTCTGTTTTTTTTTGTTTTTGTTTTTTTTATTTAAGTACTGTGTTAGCAGCTTTTTAAGTGTCAGCATGCTCCTCTTGAATATTGGGATCAGATCATGCTCACTAGACCAGAACATACTGACACATGTGAAGACCAATTAGGACTGTTGAATGTGATTTGACTGCAGCTGATGGTTAAAAAGTTAAAAAAAAAAAACATAGTCTTAATTGTTAAGAAAAAGAACAGATCTTATTTTTGAAATTTAAATGCATGATTTCAAATACTTAGGGCAGATTTATCAAGGCCAAATGGGTGTGTAAACCATCACCATGGGAACCATTAGATCTGTCAACATTTAACACAATAACACTTGTGTTTCCTTGATATTTTCACTCAATACTTTTTATGAAACACCTTGGTTTTGGAGCAATTTCCACAAGAATTGGTTTGCCTCTCTGTACCAGTGCTGGATATTCTTTGACCAATGTTTGAGCATTATGGGAACGGTAGTCCACAAGAGTTTGGAGATCCAAAATTAAGCGGCTACTGCTTTATCGACTTTACATTCCATTGGAAAACCGGTTGCTGACACTTGGTCTTTTAATTGTAATCATAGCAAGATTTAAACAAAAAAAAAATCCACTTTTAATAGCTGAATCCATGTTCTGTAGTCAACACTGTCCTGGCCAGCGGGTGTAAAAATGTTATCTTTCCTGCCCCTAGAGGAACCTTCCTTAAAGGGCAACTGTCACCTCAAAAATTGTTTTTTAAACACAATGATCCTTCCACTGAGTTTTGGAAGGAAATAGATTTGTTTATAAAATTGTGTGTACATAAAACAAATTTGAACAATTCATGCCTACCTTTAGTATAGGACAGGATCCTTCAGCCATATACATGCACATTGGGTTATGCAGTGTATGAAACCCCACAGTTTGTCTCTATGGTCTTCCCTGTTTCTGTGCAGGGAGTGAAGCAGGAAAAACCATAGAGACTTAGTGTCTCTTTTCAAACACTATCCGACCAAAGATGCATATTATAACTGAGATCCTGTCAAATACTAAGGCTAACGTTTTTCTCATTTCTTTACATAAGCTCCGTTAAAAAAAATCTGTTTCTTTACAAAACTCGATTAAACTATTATAATATTTAAAAAGTAGTTTTGAGGTGACAGTTGTCCTTTAAACCAATGAGTCTGTATATTTAGTAGTTCTCCAGTAATTGCAAACATTACGCAAGAGTTACGTATGTGTACATCATCAGAAAGATACAAAAGGAGACGGTATTATAGGGACACTCTAGTCACCAGAACAACTACAGCTTATTGAATTTGTTCTGGTGAGTCAGTTTCAGCCAATCCTATGGGGAAGCATTGTGATTGGATCAGGTTACCACTTCTGCTGATGTCAGCAGGCAGTGGGCAGGTCTAAAGGAAACCGTGACAAAGCAAGTAGCTCCAGACTTGAATACAAGTAAGATTTATGGAGGCATGAGGGGACCAGGTTGGCTAGATGATGGTTTTAACCCTATAGGGTCAGGAATACATGTTTGTGTTCCTGACCCTATAGTGCTCCTTTAAACAAGGACCAAGAAACTACATTTTAAAAAAGAGTGTGAAAGCATAGAGCTGGGGCCAGGCATTAACTTTTTTATATTTATAGTACTATGTATTGTACAAATGCTCTTCTTTATATTTGTATATTCTATTACATTCTATGTTATGCCTGAAGGAACTATGCATTTACGTTTTGGGGAAAAAGTACACCATATTGTCTAGATCAGTGGTTCTTAACCTTTAGATCCAGAATCAAATTTGAGCCCCAGTACTTTTTTAGTGAATCCCACTGGTTGGAACGGGCTCATTATATGCATTGGGCCACAAGCAACTGCCCATAGCATAACATAATATAGAAAATTTAGGACACTATCAAAATAAAACCCTCATATGATACTGTTGGATAAGCTTTTCAAATGATTTAATATTATGAAAGTATTTTAATTTTGTAGTATTTTGATATTTTTGTTATATTGATAAAAACATTTATATATGATATATATTTTATATTTTAGTATTTTTTAAAAAAAAATCATAATTTTTTTTTATCAAATCACGAGACTTGTACCAGCTGCTCACGTTGTTCAAGATAGCATCTGCCCCGCTCTCTGACACGAGGGGCTTGGGTTAGTCTCGGCACTCTTACAGCTCTCATGCTGACCATCACACACAATGCCTGGAATAAATCTTTACAAACATTTGCCTAAAGCTTAAAGACCGGACTGGCAGCACTGCCTCAACCAGAGCTGAAGATATAACAAACCCCTGCGGGCATTTCTACTGCACTCCCCCCCTCCCACATGCTTCTACACATTTCTTGGTTTGTGATATAAGAAAGCCAGCTCTTACTCAGACCTGGGGCTGGAGGGGAACCCTGTCTCAGAGCTCCACAGTATATATATCTACATGATCTCTCCGGTACTGCACCCTGTCTCTGACACTTAAGAGGATCAACTGAGCTGGGATTTAGTCACATCATCTGTTATTTGCTTTCTTGTAATTGTGGCAGACACGGTTTAGTTAAAGTGATACTGTAGGCACCCAGACCACTTCAGCTCATTGAGGTAGTCTGGCTGCTGTGATCTTTTTGCACTTAGTGCTGCAATGTAAAACATTGCAGTTCCAGAGAAACTGCAGTGTTTACATTGCAGCTTTAAGTGGCTGTCTAACTGAATCCAAACTGACTTTTGGTCCGTTATCTGACGCTGGACGTCCTCACGGACCTCCAGCGTCAGATTTTCCCCATGGGAAAGCATTGAATAATGCTTTCCTTTTGGGATGGCTATGGCGCAGATGCACATTAGGTCTCCCCCTGGCAGCTGACGTCGGTGGGTGAGGAGTGTGGGCAGAGCCTGACCCAGTGCCAAGGGACATCGGCGCTGGATTCAGGTAAGTGGCTGAAGGGGTTTTAGCCCCTTCAGCCTCGCAGGAGGAGTCCCCGAGGGAGGTGGGGACCTATTACCCCTCTAGTGCCAGGAAAAACAGCTTTGTTTTCCTGGCACTATAGGATCCCTTTAATCGGCATGCTGTACTCGTTTTTTCTTATGCGTTTTAGTTTATCATCATCCGTTTATATGTTTTCTTTTTTTATTTTATTTTTATTTTAGTAGTGAGTTGAAGTCACTGGTCTTAGTGGATATCAATGCCCTCATGTGTTGTTTCTCATGTTGTAAGCTGATATAATTTGAAAAGATTTGTAGTTATAATCTTCTACCACTGACGTGACACACACCTGTCTTCGTCTTCGTGGCAGTGTATTTCGCACTAAGTCATGTACATTTTGCTAAACCTATCGTTGTTACTGTGGTATTCTCAGCATGCATGTTTTTCTTTCTTGTATGCAAACACAGTGCCATACCGTATATGTGCATAACTTCTTGTGACCACCCTGATATCATTGTGATAGCTCACTTGTTATGTGATAAAAGCACCGCAAAATTAAAGAATGACAAAAACATTGTAATGATTTCAAAAGCTTATCCAACAAAATCAAATTGGGGCCAGTAAAATATTTTGTATCTATTATTATTATTTCCATTTATATATCGCCAACAGATTCCATAGCGCTTTACAATATTATGAGAAGGGATTTAACTATAAATAAGACAATTACAAGAAACTTTACAGGAACAATAGGTTGAAGAGGACCCTGCTCAAACGAGCTTACTTAGAAATATTTTGGATCGATACAAAAAAAAAATCATTAGAAAAGCCCTAAAATGAAGGGGGAAAGTGCCTATATTGGCCCTTTAACAACAACAAAAAATCTCTTAAACTGTATATTCGGGATTCAAAGTTGGTGTTAATTAGCAGAGACTACTAGACTTGTGCACAGTGAACATTTGCTTCTGAATTGATATGGTTCAGATTTATAAAATGTCTCAGTTGTCCAATCCAAATCTTCAAGTCTACTTGCCTACAAAACAAAAAGCAGTGGAGATCTGTTCAATAATGCCTGCTTCCAACTGTGCATGAATTACATTTTGTTAGCAAAATAATGCTAACAGTATGATTTAATCAATTTTAATTGAAATAAATGTTCTATAGCGGACAGCTTAGCATGCTTCCCAATGCAAATTATGACTTTGATTTAACGTTTTTTTGGTACGCTTTTCAAATGATTTAACATTGCTGTATAAACTTTCCAAATGACAGAATATTTTATAGAATATTTTAATATCATTTTTTTCTATATATTGTTATATAATGTTATATATACATATAGTATATTTAAATATTTTGAAAAATGTTATCCAAAAATATGAAATCGTTTAAAAAAAAAAAAAGTGTATCCACATATATTATATCAGGCCTATGTCAGAGACATTGTAAGATCACATCTGTAACTTTTGTTTTGTGCACTTGATCACCTGCTATTTTAGCAAATGTCCATGTCTTGTGTTGTGTTTTACTACATGAAATTGCCATTCTACTTTTGCATCTTTTTTTTTTCTTTTCAGAATATGACATTGAAGGAAATACGAGGCAATTAATGTATCAATTAATTTATAAAACCCCAGCAAACAAATGAATGTGTGTACACAAAGTTATAAAATACCAGAAAAATCATTCTGAAATATTAATACTTCATATCTAATTGATTTAATATATTTAATAGTTGCTATAAAAAAAAAAGAACTGTACAACTTTATTTCAGATTTCTACATGAATTCCAAAGAAGCCGATATCAAGCAATTAACAATTTGTAAAAAGAAATGTGATTGTTCTGGATGCACATAGATATCATCTGTGAGCGTGTACGGCTGTGCAACAGACAAATACATTGTGAAATAGATTCAACAAAATCAGATAAATAGATGTTCCAGATCAAATTTGTCATGTCTTTATCTTCCTCTACGCTATCTTGTCCATTAGAGCTTAAGTCATTAACAAATCTAAGGTCTCTTAATAAACCCCAAATGCTTTGCTCGGAGAACACTAAGACATATTAACCTCTGTATCTTAACAGTAGTTCCATCAATTGAATAGTCAAGGGTGCAGTCACGGACTGCTACATACGTTCACAGTTGCTGTCATCTAAAATTATACAACGTTCAATGCAGCAAACGTCAATTAGATGCATATTGTGCTGGAAAACCAAGCATCTATCACTGGATTTCTTACCATTACATTCCTCCACATCTCTTCTGTTATTAAATAATCTCTTTATTTTCATTTTGCCTTAATGAAATTATAACTTTTAAACACAATGTGATCGGATGTGTTTACAAGAATGGTCGGGAGAAGGGTTGGGGGGGAGGGGCGGGGGTCTTTAGCATTCATGCAAGAAGTAAAGAGGATAATAAACTTGCTTATTAAAATAAAAACTAAACAGAAATACTTTAATTTCAAAACTAAAATAAAATTGCCTTACTATGTATTGTTTACTATGTTCAGACCAACATTTTGGTGAACATTCCAAAACAGACTGGACTATGTGATGGTTCCAAGTCAGTGGGAATCGAAATCCCTAAAGGGTTTGTAGCACTGAATATAATGACATAATGTTGCACTTCGTAATTAATCCCATTTTAGATCAATGAGGAAGCATGATTGTGTTCACCAATTTTTCTGACTCCAACTATGCAGTCATAGTAGCAGCAGGAGCAGAGTAGACTCTAAACATGGTCAACGCACAATGCTCCAATGGGGTGTTCTACCAAACAGAATATATATCGGCAGTTGTATATGTGTATAATTCTATATAATAATAACTTTATTCAGCATATAATTTTATTCAGCATATCAAAAAAAGCAATAACTCCTTTAAATTTAATTCCTCCTCCCCTCCGCCCCCTCCGTGTATTTACAGTGTACATGTGTAATTCATGTAGAACTTTGTCATGAAAAAGTACTAAGCATACAAAACGTGTAGACCATGAGGACGCTAGTTTCTTTGTATTTTTATTGTTTAGATACCACATATTCAAAATTTTCAGACAAATATTTTTTGCTTGATGAATTTATATCAAAACATTGATACATATTTTTAATATTTCAGTTGATCTTTAATTTTCATTACAAAACAGTATAGCAATACAAACGTTGGTGAAATGCGTTAGGTAGTTTGTTACGCCGTCCTATGCTTCCCCTGAATACAAATGCACAAATAGAAATCTAGGTAAGAATAAACTATGAAAGGAGGAATTCAGTATCCGTGGATACATCAAAATGTATCATTCGAAACGGAAACTGTGACAGATTGACTGTAAGCACTATTACTGGAAATTAATATTGGCGTGCAGTATGTTAGTGCAAATTAATAAAGTCATTGTCTTTCCGTCTTGGCAAGAGAAAACTACAAATGAATAGTGCACCTCACCCTTGCTTTGCAGTAAATATGGAATGTGTATCCATCTGTTCCAATGTATGTGAACGTAATTCCCTTAGAGAGAGCAAGACAGCCTGTAGAATTCTAACAATGCAGTAGTAGTAGTAGTGTCTTAAAGGGACACTATAGACACCAGAACCACTGCAGTTTAATGTAGTGGTTCTAATGTCAATAGCTGGTTCCTACAGGCTTTTCAATGTAAACTGTGCCTTTTCAGAGAAAAGGCAGTGTTTACATTGGTGCCTAGTAACACCTCTATTGGCAGTCAGTCAGATGGCCACTAGAGGTGCTTTCAAACCTAATGTCAGCATCTCCACGTTTTGTCAGCATCTCTATGGAGACACTGAATGTTCCCCATAGAGATGCATTGATTCAATGCATCTCTATGAGAATATGCCCTCCATGACTCCCCTCCTGCAACTGTCAAAATTACCTACTAAGCCTTCAGTGAAAACTTTTCTAACAACCTACTTCGTACCCCTACTTTTACCCTTTGTGTCACTATACCCCACTCGCTCTAGAATGTAAGCTCATTGAGCAGGGCCCTCCACCTCTCTGTTCCTGTTAAGGGCATCTACATGCGAGGGTCAAAGTCTTCTACTTGGTTTGTATTGAGAATTCTTGAAATCTTTGCTAATTTTTATCATTTACAAAATGCATTGTGTAAAGGCTCTAGCAGCTACCATTTTGCTTCCCATTTTCTCAACCAAGAACCTTTTCTATTCTACATAGTAACGAGTGTGATTGTCTTTTACTGGTCATTATGTAACATTACATGGACAAACAGAATAATTTGATCATGTAAGAGCTTGCATTCTTTGTTGGTTTATGACGCACAATCCAACATGGATTTTGTTGAGAATATAGACACACATGCATCATCTGCTCACACGTGACCAGTCAATACCTTCATACGTCTATGTAAACTTAGATCTCACCGTGGTCAGTACCCTTACTTGGTTTTGACAATATTCTGTGGGATTTGTTATATTAACCCAGTTTCTTACATGTTACTCCGATTCCTCTGACCTAAATCATTACTCATCCTATTTTTTTGTAGGTATTACTACCATTTATGTAACATTTTAATCCCTTGCCCTACACGTGTTTCAAATTATAATTCTGTCTCTAAACTTTGTCTCCCTGTTATAGGATGCTCATTTATCCTATATCGTCAACCTTATCATATGTAAGGTCTTATTACTAAAATTACATATCCAAAGAATCCAATCCTACACAATTACTCAAACTTTGCATCTGGACGTCTCTTGATATCATAATTGTTTTATTCCTGCAAACTAGTTTAAAACTGAATTTATTTTTTTTCACTGTCTGTTTTAAGTCACCAACATAACCCTTTGCAAACAACTCTTGATAACACTGCGATATGGTCTCATCGCAAGAGAAACCGCATTTTGACGCATGGATTGTTAGGGATAAAGTCATGTAGAGGTTACATAAAGTTAGACTCTGTATTTAAGCAGAACCTTTCCACCTACCTACACTTTTGGAGATTGGCAAAGCTACAATCAACATCACATTGTCCGCAGATTTACAACTGTGACGGTTTTATCCAACTGCTTCAGTGAAGGAACTCTGAACAGGTTATGATTGCCATGAAAACATAACTAAATCCACATTCTAATTCCAAACAATGTTTCGTTTTGATTGGGCTCTATGGGAGTTCAATTTCTATTACACAATATATACTATGTATTATTTTTTTATGATTTTTTTTTCTATTTTTTTAGCCTTTTATTATTGGCATTTATAGATGAGTAACAATGTATTGATAAAAGGATAAAGAATAAATCCATGTGAGGAATCTGAATGACTAATACTTAGCACACGTCAATCTTATACTCATTGTGGCAACAGTATATAAAACACTAAGGGGATTATGTATAGAGCTTCTGTTCTGAAAATAAAAAAGGGGAGGAGTCTCTCGTGTTATTTGCTTGGTTTCCATGGTGATTGCCCCACGTGAAGTACTATAGGCACTTTTTAGAACCTAACATGTCTTATATATTTACTCCAACTGTGTTTCACCGGACTGAGTGCTCTGAGATTTTCTCTTACTTAAAAGTTTCCCAACGTCAGGGTGGGCTATGCCGTGCTACAAAAGGAGGGGCTTGTTACAAAGGCACAGGACAGTCTAATGATTGGGCTCTTTCTACAGCTTTTATACTTACACTCCTCGCCGGATCCAATTGGGGAGATGGCCTGATAAGTGAGGCAGTCCCCCTGTAACCAAGCCAACCAATCAGAGTCCTGTGATCTGGATGACACCGTGATCCCATGACTCGGATCAGCGTTATTGACAGGTTGGCTGCAGGAAGACTGCCTGGGTTGTCAGGAAGATCCCCAAAATATAATTCATTGAATCATTTAATTATGTAAAAATAATACATAACTAAGCATTTGAATTATTAAAATAGATAGACAGATAGATAGATACTGTCACTTTCCAAAACTCCATTAAACTGTACAGAAGGGGTACTGTTGTACTCGTGAGACATCGATAAACACATATATGTTGGTTTTTATTGCAGTAAAAGCTAACAGTATTATGACATTCACAGTTAAACTGCCATGCAGAACATGGAAAATAACATTTTTGAGTTTCTCACACTTTTTTAGATTTTATTCATTTTCAGTTATGTTTCATATATATTATTTGATATGAAATAAAAGCCCTGTTTCCCCTAAACAAAACTACATATAATAAGTTTGGGAGAAAATTATGACTGCACAGACATATAGCTTAAATTCCAGGTTTTGTTTTTGGTTCAGAACTTGTACAATTGCCTCTAACAATATAGGTTAAATATATGTATCTCTATCTAAAATCTCTATCTAAAATGCAAGAATTAAAACTTGAGATTAAACTACTATGGTCAAATTTGAGCTAACCTCAGAATTTCGTTACATAGCTGAAAAGAGACACCTGTCCATCATGTTCAGCTTTTCTCACATTTGATTTTTGCTGTTGATCCAAATGAAGGCAAAAAACCCAGTCTGAAGCGCTTCCAATTGTGAACAAACTAGGAAAAAATTATTCTTGACCCCAGAATGGAAGTCAAATATCTCCTTGGTTCAAGAAGCTATTACCCCGCTAATTATAATGTTAAATCACTGTATATTATGTATTTGTAAGTATTTATCCAATTGCTGCTTAAACATCTTTATAGACTCTGATAAAACCAGCTCTTCGGGCAAAGATTTCCACATCCTTATTGTTCTTACTGTAAAAAAAAATAAACTTTATTTTGCTTTAGACTAAATCTCCTTTCTTCGAGTCTAAATGCATGACCTCTTGTCCTATGTATAGTCCTATTTATGAATAGTTTGAAAAATGATTATTATTAGACTGTGTAATCTTGTCCCCAGCATGCAGTTAAACTGTGAGTAATATATAAATACATTCTCTAGCTAATTAACTGGATTTCCTAAGTTGCTAAGAGTGAGATGGGGTCACAATAAAAATTTATTTGGCCAAACCTAACTTTAAATTTTTTTTCAGATTAGAATAAAGACAATAGATAAAGTCATAAGCCATATGTTTTAAATTATTTTGAAATTTCTGATAAGCTGTGGTATTGTGTTGCATAGGAATGTATGTGCATATTGTTTTTCATCCTAATTAGCATAGTAAACTTAAATTATGTATTTTCTCTTTCTCACTAGCTTAATATGGATTCCTGAGATGAAAAAGTAAAATAAATAAATAAATGTTTTTTCCATAATATATTAGTATAAAGAGAGAACCATGGTCATGATGGAATGTTAAGCTTTTACAGTGTAAAATTGGGAAATCTTGTAAATATTAAACTGTGTATAACATAAATGAATGTAATGTTCTGCATCTGAATTGTGGAAAAATAAATTACTAATCCAATATAAAATTTCACTGACTTTGCTGACTGTTCAGTCGGAAGGTGGCACTCGTGTACATATTTACATCTAACTGAACCCATATTTTTTATTTATTTATTTATTTATTGAATGTGGTGCAAAACCACATACGAGAATCTGCTCTCTGTTTGGCACTGACAGGGTTAACTCTCTGGGTGTTACAAACATGTAGCTAGTAATGGGTAGTGCTGGGTAATACATATCTAATAGCATCACAGTTTTTAATGATGTCCTTTGGTACAATTCCCATGAATTGGTAGAAAGATATTTTTTTTTTCTTGTGTAATGGCTGAGATAGGCAAGCTTATAATTAGCGTTTTAGTGTAATGTTACTGTAATACCAGGGGGGAAAATGCTTTTAGCCTCTATTAAGTCTTTTTGACAGTGTGAAAAAGAAGAATAAATCAAAAGGTTAAAGTTTCCTATAAAGATAATCTTTCTCACTTCCCGATAATGGGTGGACTGTATAATGCAATTAGCAGGGAAATATTCTCTTTATGCAGTTTTACATATACGTGGACACAAGCAGCTCGCATTATTCAACATATATGGATACAGCTGCTCTGTGTCCTGTTTGAGAAACCTGTGGCAGGATTTTGTGAAACATGTTTTAGCACATACTTGGCAATTAGTTTGACAGCAACTGGTATATCTAACAAAAATATCTTTATGCTTGCGATACAACCAGTAAGGGAATTTAAATATCAATGATGCATTTTGTCTCAGTTACGTTACACAGTTTATTTTGTGATTTTGTGGAGGTAACTCTTTTTTTGTAATTATGTACTTGATTTAAAAAAAAATGCCAATCTGCTGTGCCTGATTATTGAGGAATACACAGAGAGAGAAAAATGCTTGTACAATAGCTGCAAAATCAGCCCTCATAGAAAAATAACTCACAAACCTATCACTAAAAATCTCTAAAATACAGAACTAGATCACTTGCGCTTCAACAAAAATAAATTAGAAGATAAAAACACACACACTATAAAATATATAAGAAATAGTCCAAAGGATCATTATTAAGTCCTTAGGGGTCAATACCCTAAATAGTTATTCCAAGCACCATAATCACTTCAGTGTTTTGAAGTGATCATGGAGCCTGTATGTGCAGCAACATTAGCCAGCCCAGAGCAAGAGAACCGGGCTGGCTAATGTCAATTCTACGCAATGTCTTTTGCTCAGTCAGCATTCATTTGCTGAGAATGGGGAACTGATGCTCTCGGACAGTGAAAGACAACTGGATCAAATTCTGGCTTTGACAGTTCTGTCTTGTCTTTTTTTTTTTTCTCTGTATGTGACGGGTGTTTGGGTTTTGCCCAATCCAACTATTGCTACTGAAAAAATGCTGATCATACAGAATATATCATTAGCATTATATAAGACTGTCAAAAGATCACATTGCATAATTTTTAGAACGTAACGTGTCTGATGGTGTTCATTTTAAATTAGAAATGTTAGTTTTTATTTCTAAATCAATTGCCATTTTTCTCTTGAACGCGCCAAAATAATTGTCTTTAGTGATTGGTTCTTTAAAGCACAATGGTCATTCATCTCACTGACAGCTCCTTGTTTCCTCACACCAGCAAAACCTTTAATAAATGATTTAGCGAGTGGGTAGTGCAGCGGGTAAGTATAAAACACACTTACCTCTTTAGCACTCACACGTCCAGGACAATGTCATCACTCCCTAATTTACCCGGTGTGATAATACGCTATAAGGCATTGTGGAGGAGAAGATACTTTGCACGCTGTGCCAGGACACCAGAGCATTCAAAGTACATAAAAATATCAAAACCTCTGTGAATTAAGAATAATATATGTAGAACAACCCATAGAGAATGTTGCGTTGCCTATCAGGATGAAAAAAAAAAAGAGTGTCAGTCTTTAAAAAGAACAGCGGCAATTCAAAAAGCAGTACTGTATTATTTCTCGGAAGGTAGTACTTTGCTTAAATGGATATCATTGTGATTTTTATAGTAATTCAGGACAGCGACACTCATTTAGCAAGATTACTTCTACACTTGAGACTAAGAGTGAAAGAAAACATCATTGTTTTGCATCGTGACAGTTTTCCTATCAGTACTGCAAATGTATGTTTTTCCCCCCAAAAAATACTTTTCACTAGCAAAAAAATGCATTTTTGATCAAGGGATCTCTGCTACTCACGTCACTGTCATGTCAGAAGGAGGTTAACGATGAAAATTTCACATGATTTGCAATCAAAATACAAAAAAGTTAATGTGGTGGTTTCGTTGTAGGCTAAAGGTGAATTGTGACAAATTTTGTCTTTTTGGTTGGGAATTATCCCTGCTTGAGAGCACATGACCCTAATCATTTTCGCTCTCAATCACTCATTCAGATTTTTTGCTACTTATATATTTCCTATTGTTACATGTATTTATATCACAGTTCAAAGCGCAGTCTACATTTTGTTCGATGCTCTAATTATACCCCATTCAAAACTAGTGACATCTCGGGACTGTCACAATAACAAGGGGGTTATTTAACTGAAATGCCTATTAAATGCAGTATGATATCTCTCCCAATAAGCGTTTTCCCTAATTCATTTGTAACTTTAAGATACTGCTATAGAACAAAATATAAATAGATATAAAAAACCTCTCTCGTATCTGCACAGGTTTTTTTTTTTTTCAAGACATGATCTATTCCAGTAATGCCTTCTATTTCAACAAAGACAAAATGAGCTCATCAATGCAATATTATTGACTAGACCAGCATGAGTCAAATTATGCTGCTAATTGGACTTGCTTATTGCCTTTTTATACCACTTACTGCTCATTCGGTTGCATGTTAGACAGATTACAATTAAGAACAAGGTATTGTCTCATGGGTAATTGGAGACCATTTTTATTCAATTCCTGAGCCATAGTGCTAGAAGAGTCAATGCTGCATTGTGGACCTACCCCGGCATTAACTATCGGAGAGAAAAATAAAGCTGAAACAAAAGGCTAACTCTGCTTGAGTTTGATCCCAAACTTTTTACATTCCTTTGTAATAAAATACTTTAGAATTTTTAAAGCACCTCTGTTGTTTTTCAGAGATCCACGATGGTGATATAGCCACATAGCGTGCTGCTTCGGTGAGTTATACTAAACTGATGCTGCCCTCCGTGGGTGCCGCCATCTTTGAGCTTTTGCTCCTGGAGCTTCATCCACCAGGAGCCCATATTGGTGCTGAACTCTCGCACATGCATGAGAAAAAAACACTGAGGTTTATCGAGGATCTCATGAGACTTCAAGTCCCTCCATAGATATTGTCTCACAATGAGCAAGCCAATAAATTATGCACACAGTTGTTGCTAACGATGGCTTGAGGGAATTGACAAAACTTGACGGTGGAAATTTTATCAACTTAAGAATTTACCATAAGACAAAGTAGTTTTATGATACCTTATTGTAAATGCAATGCTGAAAAAGTGTACCCCATTCATCAGTTACTTTGAGTATGGTTTAAGACAGCTGAATAGTGATAAAACAGTGTAGATATACAACATATTTTTTTCAACAAGTACTCATGACTCCAGCATCCATTCAGGAAGGTCCCTCCTGAGACACGTAACTGTGTAAGATGATGATATGAATTTACCTGGACAATTTTAAAAATCAAAATATGTTTATCGTCCCTCCCATAAGGTATAAAAACAAAACATATCAATAACCACCATGATATATACAAAGTGCATGACCATGATGTAGAGCAAGCATATATCAGCAAAAAGTGTACGCTTTTCATTCACAAACTTTTTCAAACTTTGCTCACGAATGTGACTTGAAAAGTTTGTGAATAAAATATGTATTCATTTTGCTGCTATTTATATCAGTTGTGCTCTTTGTATATCTCCTGGGCATTTTTAGTATAGATTGGTTTTAATTAAACATATTCGGATTTTAAAGTTGTCTACAGAAATCTATATCTTCACCCTACACAATTATAATATGTTGCACCTGCATGGGAATTTCAATAACATTCCAACACAGTCTTCATGAGCAATTCATTAAGAATTTATCTGTCTGAAATATTCTCTTCTTGTTTTGGGGGTGGGGGTGACAGAGTCACTTTGAGACACTGGAGTCTATTCACTAAACAGTTTGAGTTAATTTAAGAACCTAATTGCAAAACCTATGCCTAAATAGCCAAACTTAAAAAAACAAGCCATAATTTCAGCAGTATTGAAAGTTGTATCACAATTTTTTTGATTTATCATTCAGATCTTAAATAAACCCAACTATCTCTTGAATATGTCCCTATATATTTTTTTTTTTTCATAAATTTTGAGAACTAAAAATTGTTCTCTATCATCTGTGGACAGACATTAATTTAATCAGCAAATGTGCTTAACCTGTGCAATGGGTGGACTAACAAACACATTTTCAGTAAATCAAGCTGGAAGTACAATTTATACAATGAGGAACCCACATTTTTTTCACAAGAGAGATCTCTAAATTTAGCATATTTCCAGAACTGCTTCAGATTGACTTGATTTGAGCCAGAAGTACTGATCAGCGTAGGAAAATTTTAGATTAGAAAATCTCTTATCCACTAGAGTATTGTATCTCCAATTAACTAGCAAGAGTCTTATTTGAATATTCCTAACCCAGAATTCTTAGCAGCAATGCAGGTACTGTGGGCTTTGTTAAGTGTGGCAATTTGTTTTTCTATGTAATGCTCTACTGGTTTTACGACTGATATAGTGGAAAATTTTCTGTTATCTTTTAACTTTCTATAATTAATACTGTGAACGTTTTAAGTATGATGCTCCAATTCTCACACCATGTCAAAGGCAGGCTATTTTTGATGGTTTATTTATATTTTCCTAATGTGAAGTGAGTTTAGCTTCTCGCAGAACAACAGTTAAACAGTAGTTTGATGATTATTTTCTTTACTTAGCGCATATTTCACAGCCAATTCTTTTCACAGCCACATCTGGGCCAAAACTAGGGGAATGACTGACTAGCACTTTGCTGTTAACAGCTCATTTGCACTTTAAATGGTGCAAGACAATGAACCTTAATTGGCTCATCACTGCAAGCGTAGAAAGTATTATGTTAGAGGTAGTTAGGAAGAAATTTCTGCTTTGATTAAAGGAACCTAATAGCAAACACTGGAAAGAGAAATGACAAACAAGGCTTTTTTTTTTCTTTCTTTCTAGGAATCGTCGAGCAAAGTTAATTTTTTTTTTTATTTCTATGAGATCCCATGTGGATGTTGCTCAAACCAGTCTCGACAATTTTTCGCCAAGAGATATGAAATAATTATTACCAAAGTTCATGATCAAAAATGAGATAGACAAGGTCATGGGCAAACAGAAATACAGAGATCCACTTACGGACGTGCATGTCACATAGTGGATTCTCTAAAATGACACCCTTTGACTCCCTGCCTTTCTTGTATTTTTATAGTAGAGTCAATAAGAGCCAATTTATTCTTAACCTGTGATAACCCCCCTCCCGCAGATAATATTCTGAAAACATCTATAATCAAAGATTATGAAGATGAAATTAAGCTGACTGGGAAATTACTTACCTTTTGCAGTGGGAGATACATTGAAGGAGACTTCAATGGGGTGTTCCCAGTATGCAGTGGTTAGTACTGGGAATGATACATGATTAAGAGAAATAAGCAAGGCATGGCTGGCACATTGACTAGAGTTTGACTTAACTGATCTAGAACAGGATCAATCCTGGAGACATGACTTAGACAGACAGTGCTTGCAATCACTGCCGGATTAACATAGGGGCTGATGGAGCAGCAGCTCCAGGCCCATGGAATATGGAAACTTAAGAGGGATGTAGAGGAACAAAACATGTGTGGACTGCCTGATAATGAAATTAGTTAAGGTAATGCTGACTTTGCGCACTATGCCAATACACTTGCTGCTTCTGTCTCTATAACACTGTGGCATGTTCCCTTTCTTTTACACTCACTACATACACTTATTCTCTATCCCAGACTGTATACCATAATCTTCTTCCAGCTAGCAAGAGTGGACAAGTGAGTGGTAGGGGACAGTCCTTAGAATGCGTGGAGCAGGCGCATCATTGTACAGTGCTACAGAATCTGCTGGCGCTATATAAATAATAAAATAATAATCATAAGATGCATTTATGCCAAGCTCAGGGTGCTGTCTGCACAGTATGCTCTTAGTTGACCAGCCTGTATGATTGGCAAGTAGCCTGACATGCATTCAAACCAAGCTGGCCTTTTTAGTTCTTTGTCAGACCCTCACCCTTTTTGGCATGGTTCTGGTTATATGATTCGCGTCAGTGGCCGACCCTTTTAACCTACCCTTTGACATTCTGCTTCACCTGACACTGCTGTTGATGAGAATTTACATGAAAGATGAAAGCAAGAGATTAGCATTGGGCATGTGTTTTCTTACTGCTAAATCCTGTGAGTTTTCCTCCAGCACCACCTCCAGCATCACCTCCGGCAGATACATGATGCTCGGGAGGTATGGCTGTTTTAGTGTTTTCTGTTGATAAGATTCTGTAATTAGGCCCATTATATTTTTTAGCACCAGGCATTAATTGGCTCTTAATCTGGCCGTGCTTGCAGTCATGATTTGAGATGACTCTAAACTAGACTGGACTTTATCAAAGGTATACTCTAAGTACCAACACAACTTTAGCTTAATTGAGAAGTTTTGGTGTATAGATCATGAACCTGCAGCCTCACTGGTCAAATATCCTCCATTACATCACTTTATTTATGCAGCCCTAGTCGCACCTCCCCTGTGTGTGACCTACACAGTTTCCCTATACATTTCCTATAAGAAAGATCTACTGTTTTGTGTTTAATGCAAAATGTCTTATCTCATGCACTGTTAATTGTATGCTATTGACTTCAAGTGCCTCCTGTATGTGATTCAAGTTTAAATAATAAGAAAGGAAACAAGAATCTATAAAGTAAACACACTGTGTTGTAAGATCTGATTGAAAGTGAAACTATTTTTCAGGTAGGCTGTGTGAGTCACAGCCATTGGAGGTGTGGCTATTGCTGCATAAACAGAAACACAATTGATGTAATGCCTGAATGACAGAGAATTGAGCAGTAAGACTGCAAGGGCATGAGCTATACACCAAAACTGCTTCATTAAGCTGAAGTTGTTTTGGTGCTTATAGTATCCTATTTATGTTAAAAAATAGCCTGGAAGGTTATGCTTAATATTTTATGGTGACAATTTAGCTATGTCCATGGAGGTTCACCGAGGCTGTATCATAGGATGCAGATATATAGGAATGTAATTAATATATATATATATATATATATATATATATATATATATATATATATATATATATATTGATAACTTATCAGCATATAGTTACATATCATTTATAATCATTCCGTATGACTGTATTAATATATAAACTGGCTTATATATATTGAAACAATGCAAAGTAACTCTCAGTTATATATATATTGAGATCTGAATGTGATAATAGAAGAAACAACTTCAATCATATTAACATAATAAGCTCGAAACAGCAAACAGAATATTGTTATTCTACAACTGCTGGTTAGCTGAAAATAGCTTGAACCTAGATTACCCCTTCTAATATGATTTTAAAAAGAGCTAGATGTCACTTTGATCAATACTAACTTCAAATTCTCAAGTTAAAAAAGCAAACTTGTTTAATGTCATTAAAACTGGAAACCCAGGTTCAAATACCGGTCAGACCTTACCAGTAAGTGTCCTTGGGCAAGACACATATCAATACATATCTGCCTACCACAAATCATGATAGGTTGAATGCTCATTTGAGCATGGCCTTCTTCACTTCTTCTCCTTTGTATAATTGCAAGCAGTTGGAGTTGGCTAATTGTGTTGTGCATGAGTCAGAATGTCCACTTCCAGAAAATGTCAAAACTCCACTAACTACCAGACAGAGACCTAGAAGCCAGGCCAGATACTTTCCACAATACTTTCTACAGAGGAAAAAATAATTTCAACCACTTTGTCTGAAAAATAAAAAACATTTTTTTTAGAGACGGACGAATATTGCGCACGTGGTGGCTCAGCTCATCAGAATTTGATCTGCCAAATAAGATTCAGAAAAGCTGACCACCCAAATAAAAAAGGTGACAAAATTGGTCAATTAGTGTACTGCAAAATACACTGATCAGCCACAAAATTAAAAATACTGACAGGTAAAGTGAATAACATTGATTATATTGTTACAATGGAACCTGTTAAGAAGTGGGCTATATTAGGCAGGAAGTGAACAGTCAGTTCTTGAATGTCATGTGATGGAAGCAGAAGCAATGGGCGAGTGACTTTGACAAGGACCAAATAGTGATTGCCAGACAACTGGCTCAGAGTACTAGTAACATGGCTAGTCTTATGGGGTGTTCCCAGTATGCAGTGGTTAGCACCTACCAAAAGTGGTGCAAGGAAGGAAAACTGGTGAAAGAGCACCTAAGGCTCACTGATGTATGTGGGGAGTCAAGGTTAGCTCATCTGGTCTGATCACAGAAGAGCTACCGTAGCTCAAATTATTGTAAAATGTAATGCTGGCCATGATAAAAATGTTTCAGAACACACAGTGCATCGCAGCTTGCTGTGTATGGGGTTGCATAGCTGAAGACTAGTTAGAGTGCCCATGATGACCAATAGCACCTTTAATGGGGGCATGAGCATCAGAATTGGATCACGGATCAATTGAAGAATGTTGTCTTGTCTGATTAATTAGTATTTCTTTTAGATCGGGTGAATGGCTGAGTGCATGTGTGTCATTTATTGGAGAAGAGAGGGCAGCAGGGTGCACTTTGGGAAAGAGGCAGGTTGGAAGATGCAATGCTATTCTCTGGGAAACCTTGGGTACTGAAATTCATGTGGATGTTACTTTGACATTTACCATCCACCTAGAGATTGTTGCAGATAACTTAAACCCCTTCATGGTGCAAAGAGTCCTCGCCCTACCTTGCTCATCCATTGATCACACAGTGCCCCCATCTGTCAGACCGCTGTTTTTTAAATTCCTACTGCTTCCCCTAGCATCTTTGATATCAGCCATTGTGTCCATGCCTTTTTAATGATGTGGCACAGGCTAGCTGGAGTCATTATTTCACGAATAACAGTTATACATAATTACATTGCCTTAAACATGTTTTGGGGGTATGGTTACCACAATAACGCCATAATAACAAACTATATAAACAGCAGTAAATCAAGTGCATATTGCCCTGTTGTGATTTCTCCTTGGCACAATAGCCCTTTTATACTGTTTTGATTTACTGTTACTGACCCAGCTCTCCATTTGGCCATTCTGTATTCTATTATCCCTGACCTGGCTTTGTCTTTCCATTTATCTGATTTTCTGGTGTTTCTTGATTGTGGCTTGTCTTGTCCTTTCTGTCATTCTGGTTTACATGAAGCCCAGCCACTTCTAAGGACTGGCAATGGTGTTCCCTGATGGCAGTGGCCTTTTTCAGCACGATAATGCACTCTGCCACACTGCAAAAAATGTTTGAGAATGGTTTGAGGAACATGACAAAGAGTTCAAGGTGTTTCTTTGGCCTCAAAATTCCCCAGATATCAATCCAATTGAGCATCTGTGGGACGTGCTGGAACAACAAATCTGACCAATGGAGGCCCCAAGTAACAACTTGCAGGACTTAAAGGATCTTCTGCTCATGTCTCGGTGCCAGATACCACAGGACAAGTTCAGAGGTCTTGTGGAGTTAATGCCTCAATGCATCAGAGCTTTATGACCTACACAATATTAGGCAGATGGTTTTAATGTTTTGACTGATTAGTGTATGCAGGGATATTGCTAGGTTCCAGTAACACCTGTGACCTCAACACCAAGTGAGGTGAGGATATGACCTATTATGTCCCCTTCTTTCTACTTATGATGATGTTCTCAGGTATCTCTAATAAATGATAGCCAGAAACAAAGCAATCCTGACATTCAAATGGGGGAGGATGGGGGGCAGCACTTGTCCCACTAACAAAGTTGCCTAGAAGAGCACCATACTACTAATCTTTATTTTTATATATGCTTCTCAAAGAAGCTGAATGTTGCAAAATAAAAAAAAAAAATATCTTCCTGGCACTCCATATCACCCATACAGATCCATGGCTAAGGGATCTCACATTTGGAACTTTGGCCTCAAAATCCCACCCAGCAATTTATACATGCATAAATATAGGAGTTTTTGCTCTATTAGTCACTTCTCACTTGATATCTTGATCTGTCAATAAAATCAACATTTAGAGTCTGTCTCATCTTTTTTTCTCATCAATCAATTTTTGTTTTGTTTACGCCACTAGTGGAACGCCTGTCATAAATCGAACGATTGAAGGACCCCTAAAAGGTAGCCATTCAGGAGACTGCAGTGTCTTTGTGAGGCATTGCAAGGCCATCCAGACCATCCAGACCATCCAGGCTAGCAGGAGGAAGGAGTAGGTAAATATATACCACAGATTCTGAACAGAAGGGTTATGGAAGACCTTGATGGTCAGAGTTGTGGCAACTTACATTTAATGTGATAGAGTCCTAACCTCAACATCTGAGGAAAGGGATTTAGGGGTGATTATTTCTGATGACTTAAAGGTAGGCAGACAATGTAATAGAGCAGCAAGAAATGCTAGCAGAATGCTTGGTTGTATAGGGAGAGGTATTAGCAGTAGAAAGAGGGAAGTGCTCATGCCATTGTACAGAACACTGGTGAGACCTTACTTGGAGTATTGTACGCAGTACTGGAGACCGTATCTTCAGAAAGATATTGATACTTTATATAGAGTTCAGAGAAGGGCTACTAAACTGGTTCATGGATTGCAGGATAAAGCTTACAAGGAAAGGTTAAAGGAACTTAACAGGTATTGCTTGGAGAAGAAACAGGGGGGATATGATAGAAACATTTAAATACATAAAGGGAATCAACACAGTAAAGGAAGAGACTATATTTAAAAGAAAAAAAAATACCACTACAAGGGGGCATAGTCTTAAATTAGAGGGGCAAAGGTTTAAAAATAATATCAGGAAGTATTACTTTACTGAGAGGGTAGTAGATGCATGGAATAGCCTTCCAGCTGAAGTGGTAGAGGTTAACACAGAGAAGGAGTTTGAGCATGCTGGGGATAGGCATAAGGTTATCCTCACTATAAGATAAGGCCAGGGACTAATGAAAGTATTTAGAAAATTGGGCAGACTAGATGGGCCGAATGGTTCTTATCTGCCGTCACATTCTATGTGTCTATGTTTCTATGTTTCTTGAGACCTGTGCATAAGTCTATGTCACACAAATATCAAAGGAGGGCAGTAGTGGGGTTATCAAAGTCTGTGCAGCAAAAAGCAATAAACTAAAACAGCTTATTTTAATCAGTACATTGTACACAGGTACAGTAAGTAAGATACTAAATAAGGCATTATTACTGGAAGGGATAATGTTGTGGACTCTTGACCTCTCCTACCTGATATTAAATTGTCAATGCAGCAGGATGAAAAAGCTCCCAACAGTCATCCATAGTGATAATGAAAATATAAGTATATAGAAAAAAAAAAGGACACATCAATTGCTTAGACAGCTGTCTAAGAAGGTGCGTGCCTGGATCAAGGTGGGCATCCATCCGACTTGCAAATCCAGCAGTGTTCCCCTCCTAATGGAAATACTATTTATCAAGAGCAATTTGGGGTTCCACTTAACACAATTTGTTAATGGGGTTCAAAATGCTTGCTATGCCACTGATTACAGATAATTCTTGTTTAAAAAAATAATAAAGTGTCTGCTTGAAATTAGTTACTACATGTGTGTAAATAGCTCTGCATTTAACTGGAAAAAATAAATGTTAAAAAAACACACATTGTCCTTTTTTTCTACCACAAATATTTAGACTATTCCTACGTTTGACTTGTTTCCTTTAACATAGGATTTAAAACCATAATCCATTGTGAAGTTTGTCTTTTTCTGTCTGGAGTAAGCCTATAAATAGGATATATAGCCCCTGTAGTATGAAGCTTGTCAACAACGCAAATATGTGTCATATCAGATCTTGCTGCTAAATACTTTCACATAGTGTGAATACAGCCAATTTAGTGGTTCACTTTATAGTATCTAGCAGATTTTCCACTGATTACTTTGTAGAATGTGGTAACTATTTCCCGTAATATAAAAAGGGGAAAAAAAACAGACATGATGATGTCTGTTCTAAAATTACAAACATGAATCCAATCAATAACAGCATAAAATATGCAATGTTTATAAAGTCCATTTACAGAAAAAAATGATATAAATAATAATAATAATGCAACAGATACTTATAGAATATAGAAACTGAATGATGCATAAAATCCTGCTAGCATATAGGAGATATATACCTAGGTTGATCTTGAGAAAGACCAGTTTTGGAGTCGAAACGTCCATCGGGACAGTGTGTATATAACTTTTTTTTTGCAAACATGCAATAAACAATAGTAACTGATTCACTAAAATCCATTGAGTGCACCCACTTCATTTTGGCATATATCTACACCTATGTACGTGTGTCTATATATATAGTACCTCCAAGCTGTTAGTGATTCTAAAGTTTGTCTTCAATTCCAACACCTGCTAATGTCACAACCTTCCCAACTGTCCAACCTCACAATCAAGGTGTTATATTTGTTTCCACTCTCTCCTTCTTCTAAATATTCTGTTTAAATTTGGAGACCTGTTCTAAAAAGGATATTAAGACATTAGAAAGGGGAACAGAAGATTTTAGTTCTTTCAAATTAAATCTGTTTAGTTTAGAAAACTGGCACCTCATAGGGGATATGATAACATTATCATACATTCAGGACTAGTACAAATACATTCAGGACTGGTACCTACAATTGTCTGTAAATCAATGCATAATTAGGACTATACAGAGGACACAAAGTCATGTATTTAAATTGGAAGAAAGAATATTTGAGTCTATTTAGTCTAAGGCAAAGGATAGGGTTCTTTACAGTAAGGACAATAAAGATGTGGAATACACTGACTATTAAGGTGGTTTTATCAGATTGTGTACAGATTTTAAAATGGAGACTAGATAAATTCTTACAAAAACATAACATTCAGGGATATAATATTTTATATGCCGACTAACAGCTTTTTGATCCAGGGAGAGATCTGAGTGTCATTATGGGGTTAAGAAGGCTTTTTTCCTGGTTTCTTGCAAATTTGGAAAATTGTTACCTTCTTTTGGATCAAGAGTATTAACAGATGTGACAAAGGCTGGACTTCATGGATACAAGTATTTTTTTCATAGTACTATGTACTCTGTTTCCTTTAAAGGAACACTCCAATTTCAAGAATGGTTTGGCAACTTACCTAGAGTTCACCACATGCTGTTCGCTTCGTACTCTGGAGCCCAGATGCTTTTGAAGAAAGCCTATTTTACCTCCCCTGAGCTAAGACTTGCCAGGTAGGGCCAGCTCGTTGACTGTGAGTGTCAGCTGAGTGTGCTCAACCAATGAGTGTGGCCCAATACCACAAGGCCTAGCTCATTGCAGGGAAATTTCAGAACAGAGGAGTAGATAACCAGTGCTCTGTGGACCCCAGGTAAGTTGTCCATCTATTTTTTAATGGTTTGACTACTTACACTGGGAAAGCACCAGGATATTCCCGATACTATAACCACAACAGATATAACAGATACACATCTGTATAAAAGATAGAAATATTTTATGTAACAGATTGTTTGAAAAAAAAATACATTTCTGTTTAACCCCTTAAGGACACATGACATGTGTGACATGTCATGATTCCCTTTTATTCCAGAAGTTTGGTCCTTAAGGGGTTAAATCTTCTCAAAGAATCAAATTTATTCTAACCTATAGTTTAATATGTTTAATTCATTACCATTTTGTTAATAACATTTGAAGCTAGAAACGTGTGTTTTCCCTACAAGAGAGATCTCTTTCTCTAAGGGGTAACACATTTGAGTACACTGAATCTATCCTGGGCTGTTAACTACACAATTTATAAAAAAGTGTGTCATTCTTGGCAAATGTTATGAATGCTTCACATATCTAGCAACTCAAAGCTCTACGATATCCTTCTTCCAATTCCTGACTTTTCCCAAGCATCATCCTCTTATCTATACTGTGAAATCAGAGGGGTATTAGAAACTGGGTGGATTTGTTCAATGTATTAACTTTCAATTGTAATACTACCGCACAGTATGAAATCATACATGATTCTTTGCCAAGAGACAAACTAACAAATGTTAAAATATTTCATGGATGAGCAAAACCGAAAAATGCTCCAGGTCAAAAGGACCAAGCGTGATCTTTGTCATTTGTAATGCCAGAATTTAAAATTGTGTTATATTTTAATATACATGGCTATTCTTGATTTAAACATATGTCAGCTATTGTATCTTTTTTGAGATTTCACACCCACCATTGCAATTTTAACAATGCTCATTACTATGACCTGTACTGACTAACAAACAAGTTGGGTTGACCAGTTCCAAAACATGATTTCTGTTTGTTGACCCTTCTTTGTCACTAAAATCACAAGTGACTCGAGATTAACTGTCTGTGTAAGATCAGTGCACACACATAAAATGTGAAACAATAAAACTGTCATAAATAAAATGACACAAAAAAAAGCTAAAGATTGCCTACCATTATTCACATATAAATAATATTTAGGTTACCTTTAGTTCAGTGATGTAGATACCAAATAATAAGGTATTGCATATGTATTGTGTAAACATGTATACACTGTATAATAAATCTACATTTGACTTAGGGTTCAATTTGACAATATAATATTTTCATGGCGCCCGGTCTTTTGTTTTAAACTTTTAGTAGACATTTGTGGCAGGTGGGGCAAAGGGAGGTTTTAAATAATCCTTATAGTAACATGGGGGTCTTATTGAACCACATAAGCTGTTTATTTATTTATTTATTAGTTTTTTAATGTGGTTGATAGCTAGCAAGCACTCACTACCCCCCCCCCCCCCCCCCTCTCCCCCAACACACATATATAATGATCGCATTGCCAAGGGTTACTTAGCAATAAGAACAGAAAACAAAAGAAGGAAAGGTGGCACTAAAAATCCGATAAAATATACAACGTAAAACCTAGTGCAGCTAAAAAACACCCAAGTGTTTAGTCACTAAAAACCCTTACATACAAACAATTGGATACAGCAATAGGGTGATTGTGCACACAATGGTAGATGTTTTTTCTTGGTAAAATTACAAGATACCTATATACTGCAAACATAAAAAGCCATCATAGGACAGTATGCATGTCCAGAATAAAAGATAAAAGGTAACTCGGAACACTCACAATGTTTAGAGCCCTTATAAGTCGTCTCTAAACTGTAATAGCGATTTCATCAATCAGATGCAGGTGTAGAGATAAGGTCAGGTCCCCCAGAAGGTGATGATATTCCTCTGAGTAGAAATTCAGGAACCATATGCAAGATAGGTATGTAACTTTTATTGGAATAGAAAGTAATAAAAATCAGGCACAACGCGTTTCGAACTTTTAAAATAGGTCTTCCTCAGATGCATATAGCATAACAAATAAACATAACATACTTATATATAATAAACAATTAATTAAAATTGACAGACATGTGATACTAAAATCAAGCCCAACACCACAAAAGTACCTTAAAAATGCATAAAAACCCACAGTTACATCTCCTGATAGCCCTGATCTGGGTGACCAACATATCCAAAAATCACCCGGATCAGTTCAGGGGTTCAGTAATTTCCTGGAAGTCATAATTTGACCAACCGCACGCATGGTCCCCTAGCCGAAAATAGTTCCATAGAATCGCGGCTAAGTGCCGCTGGGGACCGATCGGGAACCGCAAAGTCTTCATGCAAAAAATAGTTCCATGGAATCGCGGCTAAGTGCAGCTGGGGACCAACCGGGAACCGCGAAGCCTTCATGACGAAAATAGTTCCAGGGCTTTCGTGGCTAAGTAACCCTGAAGTCTATTCGCGGTTTTGGTCCATGCAAACGGCCGCCAGGGAGCTAGCGTTCGGTTCTATGCGCACTAATGGAAAGTGCCGAACCAGGGGAGCCAGGGGGAATAAAATATGGGTCTTTACCGTCGCTGACCTGGCCCATATTCGGTGGGCAGGAGGCTGGCAAGCAGGCTCCTCAGGAGCTCGTGGCAAACTCACGAGGACAGGGGAGTTTGTCACACTCGTGAATATCAAAAACAAGGAAACAATTGCCAAACTGTAACAATAGGTGTTTTGGCAAATTTTTACTGATCATTTATTTTCTTAACTCCATTTTGCAATCAGAATACATTTTAGTGAAAAGCCCCGTGTGAGATTTGTGAGCTCCATCAGGGGGTTGTATACTTTAATACTTTACAATCCTTTAGCTTTCTCACTTTGATGAAACCTGAACGCTACTATATATAGACATAGTAATCACAGTGCCACCTAAAATTAGTGGGCGTTACAGTTCAGGGTTTTATTAAAATAGTGCATGTGCCACCCAGGCATGTAACCTCTGGCTCCCAGACTGCATGGTGGTGATCCATGCATTATTACCTATTCACTACAGGAAACAACGGCACAGATAACACCATCACCCATGTATCATAGAATTATAACCACTAACGCTTGACACTGCACCACCTTACCCTAACACTAATCCTTAATCGTTTGCGTATGTGTGTCTGTGTGTGTCTGTGTGTCTGTGTGTGTGTGCATATGTTTATATTTGAAATATATATCAGACAGAAAAAAATGTGATTACAGAAACAAGTGAGAAATATTCATTTATGGATCAAAGTGTTTACCGGCTCACTCAATGGAGACATGTCATTTCATTTTCTTCTAACATGGGTTAATTCTATTTTTAACACCAATAAAATCTAGAGATGGTGTTTAAAAAGTTTTTTTTTTCCAATGCATTATGCAATGGCCATTATCTGTAATAAAGAAGAAAAAGAACTTTGTGATGTGTCATTTGGTGCCTACACTACTACTTATATCAGTAATTGTGTCATCAAGACAAAACAGAGAGACTGTGTTCCTGCTTAATGAGTCTTTTATCTCCAATTTAATGGTCTTCTTCATACATACACCTGAAAAAAACATTCATGTCAAGAAACAGAGAAGAGTGATTTGTAATTGAAATTTGCGGGCTGCTTGATGTTACTAATGATCGTAGGATGAGTATGAACGCTACATGTCTCATTGCTACGGGGTAAACCCTCCTTCACAAACGTGACATCATCTGCTGCTATTCTACCTGTTTCCACGGTTACCAATAATATTTTGTGCTCACATCGCGACCTTTTTGATTAAAGTGCGTCTCGAAGTTAACTAGCATTGTAGGTGCACTTGGTGTAAAAATCCTATGGCTGAAAGGCTGAATCTCACAGAATGATATAAGATTTATTAAAAGTCAGAGACTATCAAAATGATCTCTGACATCTACTGTCTCTTTGCACCGAAGAGGCCATTGTTCCCATCCAATCCAGATAATCCTATTTGAAGCTGAGAGCTGAAACCACTGAGATATTGTAACGTCCACGACTAATGCATTAGGAACTCTAGGCTTTGCAAGCATTGTATTACTCACTGCTTTTTGAAACAAAATAAAACTTTGTATAGAATAATGTAATTGTCAAAGCAAGACAAACATAGCCAACCTTTAGCCCTTCAACTACAGTAACACGAGATTCCATTCATGCATAGCCAACCACAGAGTTAGTTCTTTATTTCAGTTTTAAGCAAAACCCAGGTTATAGCATATACAGTAGCTATAGCTGCCACCTACTTCTACTCTGTTTAAAAGTGTCGCAAACGCACCGTACTAGAATTGTGCAGGCGACATGGTTCTATTGGCGGAAGGCTTATATTCACTACTTGTCTGCACTAGACTGGAAATAATGCTAAAGAAAGCCCCCTTAACGCAACCTACACTTAACTATAATAAAATAAAAAATACTTTTTTATAACGCTGCCGCCACCACCAAGACAATCTATAAATGGGGTCCCTTGGTCCCCCAAGTAATTTAGAAAAAAAAAACAAAAGACACCAAATACAATTTAGCACAATAGCTTTGCAATTTCAGAATACTAATATATTGGTCTAATCGGATAACATGAAAAGGAATTAAAACTCAATGAAAAAAAAAACACATAAGAACTCTTGAAAGTGTAGCATTTAAGAATTCATAAACTGATGTCAGCTCCTAAATTGGATGCTTTTAAACTGTAAAGTTGACCCTAAACCGTAGCGGATTTATTATAAATACCAGAACCAAGTTTTGCTTTTCTCTTTAATGATAATCTGAAAAAATTCAAATTCTCAAGGCAGGGTACAGAAAAATTGTTTATTTAAACACATAAACGTGTATCTCTATAAAGGTACGCATAAGCACAACACATTTCAACCACCAGGGTCTTCATCAGTGCATAAATAAATACTAAACGTTCCTTCCATTTATGATCATAACAATTAATCCAATCAAATCGCAATTTGATCATCAGTTGCTTTTCCTCCTTACAATGGGGTTAAAGCCCAGGACAAGATTAGATTTTTGCATTGATATTTCCTCAATTATCTCCTTTTGCAAATCCATCCTCTGCGAATTTGTCAAAAATGTTAGTGAAAATGAACAAATATTTATTTGATATTTCTACTATATTCAACTTAGCCAACACATTTACTTAGTTATGTGATAAAAGGATTCATAGTATGTAGTCCTGACATGTTGAAATCTGGGTGCTGGGCAATTCTTCAAAGTTCTGTCAATCTCCTTCCTCTGAACCCAAACTATTTGAGCACGTTTTGAATGGTCCTAAAATCTAGTGCATGGCTCCCATACGTTTAGCTAAAGTAGACCTAGGTCATTCACATCTTCCTGTGAGATGCTTTACAAATTGGGCCATTTAACCAATACCTTATTTATTGGCATTCGGACAGATTGACGTATTTAATCCCCAGGCAATGATATGTTTAACTATATATATTAACTAATTTAACTAACTCTATGTTAAGGATGCTATTCTCAGAATATTCATTTTACTTTTTTATAGGAATCGTCGTTATTAACGTCACTGTAACAGGAGTAGCAAAAGTCATCTTGTCCTCATATCCCATCCACTTTGGCTTAGTCACAGCTTAGGGATTTGTGGGTGACTATTCTGGTCCTGGTTTCTTGTATTTTTTTATACAAAGTATAGCTATTGTTATTTATCTCACTCTACATTCTATAATTAACTTTGCCATTATCGTCTGCCGCAGACTATCCATGCAGACCAAAATCCCTTTAAATGACTTTAAATTTAAACATAAATGTCAGCAGATCTGGCTTCAGTTAAAGACAAAACCATTGATTTGGTTAAAGTCTGAGACATTGCTGACATGGTAGTGACGAAGGCCTCTGACATGCTTTTATTGATAGAATTGTCCATCAGAAAAGCTATTCTCAACTGGATACTTTTTATCATTCTCATTACTTGGCTCAGATGACTCAGGTGGTTGATTTATTGGGCTCTGTGATATAAAAATGTTATGATGTATATCTTTTGACATAATGATATATGAGATTTTACAAATGATGGAGAAAACGTTAATGTATATAAAGCTAAGTAAATTACACCTAATAATCTGACTAACAGATATGAAACCTGAGACAAAATAACCTTTTATTTAACGTCCATGCGAATGATGAATCACTTCTAACTGGAAATGGTTTCCCAAGTTATGGTGAAGATAAAATTCACAAATTATCAAATAGTCAGATGAATGCTGTGTTGCTTAAAGCAGCACACCAACTAGCTAACGTGTTGTTGGGTGAAAAGTATTGAACTTGGCATAAAATTCTAAATGGAAACTACAGAATCATAAAAAGGTTAAAGTTCTATATGAATACACATGAAATAAAATATCTTGATAGTTTTTTTTAGTTCCAAATGGGTCAAGTAAAAGTATAAATATCTAGGAATAAGCATAAAGGCCCATCCCAAGGAGCTAATGGAAGTAAAAAAAAATGTAATTGTTTGGAAAACTGTAATTATCCTCGTGGGCAATAGTTAACACTTTAAAAGCTTAAAATATTAAACCCAAGTTTACGTACCTTTTTAGAATGGTTCCTTTAAAAATACCTACACTAAAGATTAAGATGGTAAACACATCGTTCTTAAAATTTCTCAATTTAAAGAAAAAAACCAGGATAGGTACAACTTTGTTATTGTCAGGGTACCTGTGGTCTCTACCTCCAAAAGAGGTAGAGACTTAGCTAAGTTTACGTACCTTTTTAGAATGGTTCCTTTAAAAATACCTACACTAAAGATTAAGATGGTAAACACATCGTTCTTAAAATTTCTCAATTTAAAGAAAAAAAACAGGATAGGTACAACTTTGTTATTGTCAGGGTACCTGTGGTCTCTACCTCCAAAAGAGGTAGAGACTTAGCTGTTCCACCATCCAGACGGTCTGATGACTCCCTTCCCCGCGGTCTATCCGGTCATGCAAGGCCGGCCGCGAGGGAGTGACTGCCTTTTACACCATCTAGGCAGGAAGTCATCATCAGGACACTCCTCCGGATCGACCTGTCAGTCAATTGCTGCAGGACCAATCAGGACGTCTCGGAGGTGTGGTTACTGCTCTGAACAGGGTATTTAACAGAGCTTCCTTCATTAGCTCATTGCCCTGTCGTGGTTCTAGCTTGTTCTAGTCACTCAGTGCTTGTGTATTCTATTATCCCTTTTGGTTTTGACCCGGCTTGTTTACCTTACTCTGCTTATCTCTGTTACCCTTGATTCGGCTTGTCTCTCGCTTACCTGTCTTCTGTTACCCTCAACCTCGGCTTGTCTTTGACCATTCTATACGGTACTACTTACGTTAGTCCGGCCATTCTAAGGTCCGGTATACGTATCTGGCTACTGTTTGTACTCTGCGTGTTGGATCCCTGTCCCGATCCTGACATTACGACAGGGCCAATGGATCCTGCAAGTACAAACAGTCAGCTGGCTTCTCCTGATCCTAGGTTTGAAGCCATGGATCACAGAATGGATCAGATGGCGCTTGCGCTACAGGCTCTATTATCTCATGCCAATAACCCACCAGAGGAGATACGTAATACCCCTGTTTCTCCTGTCAGTTTAGGTCTAGAGGTAGCCACAGTGGGTGCTTCTTCTCGCATTACCCCCCCAGTACGCTATGGTGGGGCTCCTGAGAAGTGTCGTGGTTTTTTAAACCAAATTAGTATCCACTTTGAATTGCAACCCCGCTCTTATCCTACAGATAGGGCAAAGGTAGGATTTATTATCACCCTACTTATTGAGAAAGCTCTGAGATGGGCCAACCCACTATGGGAGAACGATAACCCATTAGTGTATAACTATAACGCATTTGTAGCTGCTTTTAGAAGAACATTTGATCCTCCAGGTAGAAAGGTTAATGCAGCCAGATTACTGTTGCGCCTGAGACAGGAGAACCGAACACTGGTGGATTATGCACTAGAGTTCAGGTCTCTGGCGTCAGAAGTCAAGTGGAATGAGCAGGCGTATATGGATGTATTTTTGAATGGCCTATCTGAAGTAATCCTTGATGAGGTTGCTACCAGAGAACTCCCTGAGAATTTAGAAGATTTAATTTCGTTCATCTCTCGTATAGATGAACGTTTAAGAGAGAGACAGAACACTCGAGAGAGGAACCGGAGACCTTCTTTTAGGTTAGCCCCCGCTTTTCCAAGTCCTGACTCCACGGTATCTTTGCTTCCTGAACCTATGCAGATAGGTTATACCCGCCTCTCTGAGGAAGAAAGACAGTACAGGAGAAGAGAGGGTTTGTGTATGTATTGTGGAGCCAAGGGTCATTTACTCTCGAACTGTCCTAACCGTCCGGGAAACGCTCGCACCTAAGTCTCTCTAGAGGACAAGCCTTGGGTGTTTCTATTTTGTCCTCTACTCCTAATTATAAAGATCACAGGCTTCTGCTACCAGTTTCCTTAACTTGGAAGAAGGAAGTAGTAAGGGCTATGGCATTGATAGATTCCGGTGCTGCTGAGAATTTTATCGACCAAGCCTTTGCTATTAAGAACAATTTCCCATCCCAGCTAAGGGAGACACCCTTGGCCGTTGAGGCCATAGATGGTAGACCACTACTAGACCCTGTTATCTTTCGTGAAACCATACCCATTAGTTTAAATGTTGGTATCCTACACGTGGAGAATTTATCTCTTTTGCTCATTTCATCCCCTTCCATTCCCATAGTTATGGGGTACCCATGGTTGAAGAAACATAACCCTATTATCGATTGGGAGTTAGGGGAGATACTCTCGTGGGGCCAGGGTTGCCAGGATAGGTGTTTATGCAAGGTTTCTCCATTAGCTAATGTTAACATACCTGAGACTCCTATTCAGTCCACAGAAAGACAGATACCAGACCTTTACCTAGACTTAAAGGCAGTATTTGACAAGAAGAATGCCGATTCTTTGCCGCCACACAGGCCATTTGATTGTAAAATTAAGCTTCTACCCCGGACTATGCCTCCGAGGGGCCATGTATATCCTTTGTCTGTTCAGGAAAACTTGGTTCTAGAGGAGTATATTCGGGAGAATTTAGAAAAGGGATTCATTAGGAGGTCTTCTTCCCCGGCCGGGGCTGGGTTCTTTTTCGTTAAGAAAAAGGATGGCACGCTGAGACCTTGTATCGATTACCGAGGCTTGAATAAAATAACTGTCAGAAATGCCTATCCTATTCCACTTATTACCGAGTTATTTGATCGTCTTAAGGGCTCCAAAATCTTCACCAAGTTAGATCTCAGAGGGGCATATAATTTGGTGAGAGTCCAGCAGGGACACGAGTGGATGACGGCGTTCAATACTCGGTACGGTCACTATGAATACACAGTTATGCCGTTTGGACTTTGCAATGCTCCTGCAGTATTTCAGGATCTGATTAATGAGGTACTTAGGGAGTTTCAACATGATTGTGTCATTGTCTACCTAGACGACATACTGATACACTCTAGGGAGATTGAAACTCACCATAGACAGGTCAGAGCGGTATTACAGAAACTTCTGCAACATGGTCTATACTGTAAATTGGAAAAATGCAGCTTTGATCAGTCTCAGATAGATTTTCTTGGTTACGTGATTTCTGGGGAAGGTTTTAAGATGGACCCTGACAAACTCCAGTCTATTTTAGATTGGCCATTACCTAAGGGACTCAAGGCTATTCAGAGGTTTATTGGTTTCTCCAATTATTATAGGCGCTTCATTAAGGGTTACTCGTCTATTATTGCGCCCATTACCAATATGACCAAACAGGGGGCAGAAACTAAGACGTGGTCTCCTGAAGCTCTCGCTGCTTTCAAGAGGCTCAAAGAACTTTTTGCTTCTGCTCCAATATTAGTCCATCCTGATACGACTTTGCCGTTTCTACTCAAGGTCGATGCCTCTGAGACAGGAGTAGGTGCGGTTCTGTCACAAAGATTAGCGGTAGATAAACCATTACACCCGTGTGGTTTTTTTTCCAGGAAACTTTCTGGGGCTGAGAGCAGATATGACATCGGAGACAGGGAACTGTTAGCAGTCATTAAAGCCTTAAAGGAGTGGAGACATTTGTTGGAGGGGACCCTACACCCTATTACGATTTTGACAGACCACAAAAACTTGTCATATATTGGGGAGGCTAAGCGCTTATCCTCTAGACAAGCTCGTTGGTCCTTATTCCTGACTCACTTCAATTATGTACTGACTTACAGACCTGGTTCTAAAAACTCTAAAGCCGATGCATTATCTCGCCAATATGAACCTTCTACTGTACCTGAACCAGTTCTTTCTTCTATAGTTCCGAAGTGCAATATCATTGCTAATACGAATCTCAGGATTCATTCTCCATTACTGGCCGAGATCATTAAGTTGCAACATCTCGCACCTAAACAGACCCCTGCGGGTCGTCATTTCGTTCCTCCTGCTTTTCAACTGGAACTTTTACAGTGTTTACATAATAGCAAGATGGCGGGACATCCTGGTATTCGCAAAACTTACGCCTTGATCTCTAAGGACTTCTGGTGGTCTACTTTACGGAGGGATGTTGAGGAGTTCATCGCTGCATGTGAAGTTTGTACTAAAACCAAACAACCCCATACGCTTCCATGTGGACTCCTGCAACCCTTGGAGGTTCCAGAGAAACCATGGTCCTGTTTGGCCATGGACTTTATTGTCGATCTACCTATCTCTAAAAGACAGACTGTTATCCTCACCGTGGTTGACAGGTTTACTAGGATGGCACACTTCATTCCCCTGCCTAAACTTCCGTCTTCTCCCGAATTGGCAGAGATATTCGCGAAGGAGATTTTTCGCCTACATGGGATACCCTCTCAAATTGTATCGGACAGAGGCTCCCAATTTGTTTCCCGCTTTTGGAGGTCCTTCTGCTCTCAACTTGGTATTAAATTAAACTTTTCTTCTGCCTATCATCCTCAGTCTAACGGAGCTGCTGAACGTACCAACCAGAAAATTGAACAATATTTATGATGCTTTGTTTCTGAACACCAGGATGATTGGGTCGGTTTGATTCCTTGGGCGGAGTTTGCACACAACAATCTCGTTTGCGATTCTACTCATTCAAGCCCCTTCTTCATGAATTATGGTTTTCATCCGTCTATTCTTCCTTCGGATTCTCCTTCCCAGGGGGTGCCGTCGGTTGATGTTCATGTTGCCAATTTGAGGAAGTTGTGGGATCAAACTCGACAAATCCTTGTGCACAACTCTATGTTGGTCAAGAAACACGCTGATAAACGTAGAAGGGCGGCTCCGGTCTTTGTTCCAGGTGATAGGGTATGGCTGAGCACGAGGAACATCCGTTTAAAAGTGCCCTCCATGAAGTTCGCTCCTCGTTATATTGGACCCTACAGGGTGCTGACCCATATCAATCCGGTTGCGTATCGTTTAGCTCTTCCTAATACCTTACGCATTCCGAACTCGTTTCACGTTTCATTGCTGAAACCACTCATATGTAACAGATTTTCCTCCACAATAGCCCCTCCTCGCTCCGTTCAGGTGGAGGGTCAGGAGGAGTATGCGGTCAACTCTATTATTGATTCTCGAATCTCCCGGGGGAGAGTACAATATCTGGTTGATTGGAAGGGATATGGTCCTGAGGAGAGGAGTTGGGTACCTCAGGAGGATGTTCATGCTCCCCGTCTCCGCAGGGCGTATCACTCTCGCTTCCCATCTCGTCCCGGTTCATTCCGCCCGGTGGGCGTATCTGAGAGGGGGGGTACTGTCAGGGTACCTGTGGTCTCTACCTCCAAAAGAGGTAGAGACTTAGCTGTTCCACCATCCAGACGGTCTGATGACTCCCTTCCCCGCGGTCTATCCGGTCATGCAAGGCCGGCCGCGAGGGAGGGACTGCCTTTTACACCATCTAGGCAGGAAGTCATCATCAGGACACTCCTCCGGATCGACCTGTCAGTCAATTGCTGCAGGACCAATCAGGACGTCTCGGAGGTGTGGTTACTGCTCTGAACAGGGTATTTAACAGAGCTTCCTTCATTAGCTCATTGCCCTGTCGTGGTTCTAGCTTGTTCTAGTCACTCAGTGCTTGTGTATTCTATTATCCCTTTTGGTTTTGACCCGGCTTGTTTACCTTACTCTAAATCCTTTACACCCTGCTGACAAATTAAATAGAACAAGGGATAGACTAAAAGTTACTATCGAAATGTATTAATTTATTGAATACCATTAAGGGGGAAATTATTCCTAAAGCAAAAGACAGATGGAGTAGGGACCTTAAAAATGAATTAGACAATAAGGGTTGGTATTCTGCCTTGAAAAGGCTATACTTGTCGATATATTGTCTTAACATAATGGAGACTCATTATAAATTACTAAATAGGTGGGATTTAACACCTAAGAAACTAAACAAGATGCATCCCCAGAATAATTTGTTTTTTAGATATGTGGCTTAAAATAAAGCAGATGAAATAAATACATGGTGAAACTGTCCATTGTTTACACAGGTTGGAACTTTTTTCTTATGTTAACAAAATGGATGGCTTTATTATATTTGAATTTACCATCAATGCCTAAAAATAAAAAATGATTTTTAATCCACATATTGATGGCCTTTAAAAGCTCTATTGCTAAAAGGGTCAAATTCCAATGCAAAATGGAACGTTCAATTGCGTCTAATTTCTGTATCAATCAATAAAAATATAAAATATGGAATAAATGGGTATTGGTTGTGGATACAATGTTATAATGAGGGAGTTGAGACCCAGAGATGACTCTCACTTGGAATGTTTTTCATCCTTTGCCTCCTACTGTCTGATCTTACCTTTGTGGCCCTAGTTGTCTTCGTGTTTATTGCAATTATCTTCACATTGTTTGTTCGTACTATATGTATATATTTTTTTATATACGTATTAAGATATTGATGTATTCAAGAATATTATTAGTATGATTTCAAATTATTTGTATAATTATAAAAAACTATTAAAAAAAAGTTCAATAGGGTAGGAGAGTGGCAAATCTCTTTTACTTAAATAGCTAAAAAGAAAAAAGAAACACAACAGTTTTGCTCTCAGTAACGTGTATATTTATTTGGCAGAAATATGTATCCATTCTTTAACCCAAGTATTCACATTTATCATGATTTTAATAACTTGCTGAAAAGCAGAAATTAATAGCGTGTTTTTTATTTTTTTTTGGTCTTTAAGTTTATTGCCCAGTAAATCAGTTGAGGATTTTTAGCCGTCAGTTAAAATTAAGATTCAGGTGGTCATTTTTTTGCAAATAAATTACCATGAAGACATAAAGCAGCGGGAAATGTGTTTAGAAGTTAATATATGTAAATAAAATACGTTGATACATTTTCTGCGTTACGTAAATCACTATCATCAAGCCATGGATTTACCTAAGAATCGAGACTCCTGTCACCCCTCCTAAAACACAAGTTTCGATGTGTGATATTTGGAAGTTTGGAGAATGGGGTAGGGGTGACCAGAAGCAGGTCACATTTTAAATTACATGTGTCTGTCACCCGGAGTGCCACTTCATGCATGAGTGTTAAGAATCTTTATGAAAATTTAAATTTAAGGTGAGCACTCACAGCTTACTCCTTTTTAGGAGAGCATGACCCTGGATCCACAATCTTGCAGTGTTAATTACTAGAGTGGCAATTCAAAGTCATTTGAAAATGTATTTAATATTTAAGATCAAAATAGCTGAACTAGAAAAATTATCGAATCCAGTTAAGCTTCTAGTTTAGCTACTCTGGCCGTAAAGGACCACAGAAGTCATCCAGGCCATTATATTTTCATGAAGTCGCCTGGGTGCACTGGCCTTGTAGTTTTAACTGTTTATGATAAAACATTGCTTCTGTTTTGCAGAAACATTACTGCCAACCAAAAATTCCACAACCTGTTGACAATAAATACACACAACAAAAAAGTAGTGGAAATGGCAACGTCCACAGCTTTATTATGTATCTTAACATATCCCAATAAACCAGCAAGCGTGACCTGTCAGCTGTTGGGGGATAACCAACAGATAGTTCTCCCTTAACATCTTTATGAGCCCTCAGCAGCCTGCACTTGCCATCAGCCTAACTTGGAGACTGTGACTTCCCAAGTCCAGAGTGGACAACTTCTCCTTCATGCTTCTTCTGCGCTGGCAAAGGAAACTCCACCACCGTGTCGACACACTAATACTTGGCAGCAACTTTGTACCTTCCCCACCGACTTTGCCATCTCCAAACTTGTCTGCAGGCCTAAGTTGAATATGTCCAAACCAATGTGATCAGCTCTCATCAGATTAGAATTATTCTCTTTTAGCTATCTATGCCACACCACTAAACCACCAATATGCCTCACAAAAAAGGACACAGTCATATTCAGCTTGCTCCGACACACCAGCCCTACCGTGAGGAAGAGACCACAAGGTCGGGTGGGGAACAACCTAAGACCAAATTACTATCAAATCCATAAAGAAACCATGAGTTAAATCCTGTTTCATAGCCTGAATTAAATCAATTTTTCCCCCTTATATCCAAAAACATTATCGCCAGCATGTATTACCAAAATAACTGATCCTGCACAAAATTACTTAAGGCAACACACAAAAGAGTGACCCAGTATCCAGATGTAGTTAGGCTTAAGATCTAAAAGAAACAATTAAATAAAAAGAGGATGAACAGAGGGCCGAAACCGAGACGACTCCCATCAAACCAATCGCCACAGCGCTTCTACTGAAAGGCCAAAAAACTCACCTGCATTGCCATACTTATTGTGCCGGAATAAGGTGAATACCTCTCATTGGACACTTCCAAAACCTCAAAGCTGCCTGAACCACCCTAGAAAATTAATACCACATGAGACAAAAGAAGGCAGCATGAATTAGAAATGAACTTGGCAACACAATGCCAGCTTGCAGTAATTGACGAATTAGCACAATTCAAATCCTAACCATGGAAGCAAATTCCAATTGATTCATCTTAGACTAGCAAACTTGAAGAATGACTTTGAGAGGAAAGAAAAACATTGGTCAGAGATAGAGACTAGCTGTCTTGCTTCCTCTGGTTTGAGAACACCTAAACCTTCAGCCAAGGAATGAAAAGCTGCCAGCAGCACTGTACAATTCTGAGACCCCCCACCAGAACCACAAACAGAAAATCATCCAGACATCACAGTAGCAAACACAACCCAGAAACCTGTGACACCCCCCATTCCAAAACCAAGGAAAGCATTTTAAAATATGAACATGAAATCGCGTAACTCGTCGTCAGGCACATATCGTAATAAAATTCCTGCTGAAATAAACAACCTAACAGATTTTAGAAATCTGCATGAGCTGCTAACAAATAAAATGCCAAATGAATGTTGGAGTTAGCTAACAATGTATCTTGCGCCACATTCTGAGCTTTAGCAAATAACCCTGTTATGTAGAAGACAGAGATATAGCACCCTTAGTAAGCTCTCTTTTATTTGTCAAACACAACGTGGTGAAGTTTTGGCCTCCTTTTAGGCCTTCGTCATCACTTTTTTTAAAAATAAAGGAGAGCTTACTAATGATTGCTAGATGGCTGTGTCTTTCTACAATAAGGAGCTCTGTGAAATAGCTACTAAAAGAGTACGTGTCATGTAATTGAGGAATATCAAAGACACTGAAAATTTAAATAACACTTGATAATATTTTATCTTTGCAGCCTTAAGATTAACACATACATCTATACCAATAAAAGGCCACTACGTTTCAGCTCTCCTTTATAAATTATATATTAAAGAAAGCTGGCAGAATTAAAAAGATAAATCAAAGGGGACATCAGTAAGTGCACGGCCCATTACCATACTAGTTATTTTAAAGACGCAATCTTCATTCCTGCAAAGCTTGACATTTTAAAGAAATTGTTTGCCATTGGTGCTGGCTGATTGTGAAAGGTCTCTTCTACGCAAATAAAACTGATGAAACCATTAAATCCAGAAAATCTCTTAAGAATAACTTTGTCATTTTTATCTGTGCCAAGGGTGCCGACATCTCTAGGTGCTTTAGGAAAATGACATGGCTCCGTTTTGTTCGCGTACGCCAATTTAATAGGTAGTTGAGACATGCTTTTCTTCGCGAGGTTTTTTTTATAGGTCACTTTTGAAAAGAGCCATGATTCACACCGAATTTACTGAGCATTTATCAAAACTGCTTCATGTGCAGCGTGTGATAAAATGCCTTTATCTCACTCCTTTTGTGCGTGCAGACAGCTTTATAAATTCACCGTGAACCCAGCAGTAGTACTTTTCATTGGCTCATCAGGGTGCTGCAATTCATTTCTCACCAAAGTGACTACAATTCGTTATGCAAAACGCACAGCGATGGCAGTGACGAGGTTAAAGAAAGCGTTCTATAGGGAATCTGTAGTAAATCTTTTTAGATTTTATGGATATTTTTCTTTCCCAACGATTTTTATATACTAATCACTTTTAATTAACTCTTAACTAATAGTAACATACAGTATATTATTTTAAATGTCACAGTTAATTTTTTTTATAGCATCCAAGATATGCATTTCATATTTGAATTCTTCCCTTTATGTAGTAGGATAAAGATGCCTATTATCCAGTAGTAGTATGAAGCCTATACCATTGGCTACTCTTTTTTTTTTTTTTTTTTACTTTTACCGGACCGTAGACTAATGTAATCTTTGGAGCATTCGTTGAACAATACTCTTTTGATCTAAATGCTGTGAGAAAAACCCTTCTCCCCAAATTAAGTATACCTGCACAGGGGTGAAACTAAGAGCCACATGACCCCGGTGCTATAATTAAAGAAGGGTACACCTTATCACCCCTCATTGCTCCCCTCTAAGTAATATACCTGAGTTTGATGTGTGCAGGTTGGCTCAGTGTGATTCTGTGTGGGGCTTGGCTGGGTGTGAGGGTGGTGTGATTGACTCAGATGGGCAATCCCCGTACTGACACTAACATGCTTGCTTCAGTAATAAGAAGATAAGGTCCAAATATGGACTTTAATATAAGAGTATAAAATACGGCTAAAGGAAAAACCTCTCAACTGAAAGAAGGACTCCACTAAAAAATCCCTTTAAGTGCAATGAAAAAAGAAAGTATCAGATAAAATCCCATACGTTGTCAGGAGTGGTATACCTTTAAATTGAAGGAGTATTATGCAGTGCTAAACAGACAATGTATAGCTTGTAAAAACAGGTTATGAACAATATGTGCAGATGTATACCTTAATGTTAAAAAACATAATGTAATTACTAAATAAAGTATAAAAACATATATAACTTAGTGATATAAAATGTCTCTATATGGATACAGTAGTATCTTTCAAATGGAAGTTCACAACAGTCCGTGATATGTGAGCTATTACAGCTATTTCCAGTTATAGTCAAACTGGGATTATTGAGCTGGATAAGCTGAATTGATATTGTACAAAATTATATATATAAGCAGGTTCTGCAGTATATTTAATATTAATAATAATGTACCTAGTATATAACTTAGTATAATAACTAACAGATCATAGTTAATGGTCTGTAGTTTAGTAGATAAGTTCTTTCTTTCTTGCGGAAAGTGAATTGAAATCCAAGGTGCTTAGTGCGTTAAAATCCGTTTATTAAATAGTATAAAAAAGGAGGAATATGCACTCACAGTATTGCAAAGAGTTTCTGGTGCTAAACTGGAAACTGGAAAGTACGGCGTTAGCAGCTTGATCTTATCGGTCTGCCGGCAGATGAATGGACCTGTTGATAGCCGCGTGCGTGTCACCGATCTCCCTGCATTCCAAGTGAAGCCCGGTCTTCTTTGCGATGGGTGCCAGAAAGTGATAGAGTCCTTACGCGTTTCTGGATAATCCCAGTTTGACTATAACTGGAAATAGCTGTAATAGCTCACATATCACGGACTGTTGTGAACTTCCATTTGAAAGATACTACTGTATCCATATAGAGACATTTTATATCACTAAGTTATATATGTTTTTATACTTTATTTAGTAATTACATTATGTTTTTTAACATTAAGGTATACATCTGCACATATTGTTCATAACCTGTTTTTACAAGCTATAAATTGTCTGTTTAGCACTGCATAATACTCCTTCAATTTAAAGGTATACCACTCCTGAAAATTTATTGGATTTTATCTGATACTTTCTTTTTTCATGCTTGCTTCAGTGTCTCGCACATTGGAGTCAGTGCATCCCATGCTCCTTGTCACTTTGCCACTTACCCAATAGGCGTGACAGGGAACAAGAGAACAGCCCGTCACTCTATCTATGGCATTAGACCCTCTGTGTCTGTGCCAGCATCTATTGTTAAGAAATACATTGACATTGTTGAGAAATACATATTTTTAAAGAGCTTTAAATTAAAATCACTACATTTGCTAGTATTTCTGCTAGAGAGCGTAAACCTATTCGTATGGTTTCCTATTCAACTGTCTACAGCATTCATATGCTTGAGATGATTTATATGCTTCTTCGGTTAGGTGATTGTGGTTTCTCCCAGAGTGCTTGCAGTCCTCAGGAAATGCTAGGAGCATCCTTCAACGGAGGTACCCAGTCGGGGTGCCATGCGATCCGTTACAACCTAGAAAGCCATTTAGCACACTCTCTTAACATTCCTTCAATTTGTGTTTGTAATACCTTTGTGTTTGTGTTTGTAATACCTTTTTGTTTGTGTTTGTAATACCTTTGAGGAAGGGAAGAGCTGCACAAGGACTATCCAAGTGACGAACCAAGAAGGATAATCCTGAAGGCATGGTCAGACAGCACTGAATTCGGCTTAACCTAAATCTCTGATTCATGACTTGAGGATCAGAAATTAGACTCGTGGACTTAACAGCATTCAGACTCTGGTAATCGTGAGATGGTTTTTACCATAGATTGTTTAGCTCTTCAGTGTAATGCCAGTAAACACATCGGCATTCTCAACATTAGAAATATAGAGACACAGTGTTACAGAATGTGGAGCTAATTTGAAAAAAATGGCACCTGTGATTGATAAGTATCCAAATCTTTTGTGAACTACACTATAGCACGCATATACTACTGGGGGCAAAGTTCTAATAATGTGTTTATCAAATATTGAGGTTCAGGCAAAGTTCCTTATTGCTTAAATATATTTACAAAATAAAACAATTTTTTATATGTTGGTTGATCTCTCCCTATGAAAATTTCATAGCAGTCTAGAGCGAATAAAAGTCTATCAAATTCAACCTTGACATTCATTCTTTAATGCTATTTATATAAAAGGAAGCAAAAAAAATTTAACCATTTTCCAGATATGCCACAAAAAAGGGAAACAAATCCTTCTTGGTTCCATAATGGCAATCAGATTTCTCTTCGGATCAACAAGCTGTTTGCATACATACAAACTATATCTTTGAATATTCTGTTAAATATGTAATATATTTGTTCATATTCTGTTGGATGCTAAAAAGGATCTGAGCCTTTTTTTTTTAAATCTATAGAATTTTATAAGACAATCTATATAGGTACAAAACTAAACATTGGGGGCAGGGCCTGACTGTCATAGAGGGAAGACACATCCTCAACGAGCTCCTCCATGAACCTACTATATAGAGCTCTCTGCTATCTTAACTAACTCGAACAGGGACAAACCTTGTGCAGCTTTTGCCTCCCGACCCACTAGACATATTGTGTGTGGGGGTCGGTGGATAGCCGGGGGTTTACTCACCTCTCTGGGACAAATGCGACCTAGTGCACACAGGACAGAGAACGCAGTCGAACTCCCACCCTGGAGGTGCAGTACAAGTGCTCCGTTACCCCCTCGGACTGGTGGGGTTATTCCCGGTTTACCACAGCGAGGCCACCCAGATCCAGTTGGAACATGGGGTGAAGCCTTTCAAGCCGAAAGCCTCTCCCTGACTCAAGCGATATGCTCCTCAATCTTGAGTCCTCTTTGCTAACTTTTGGAGACAGCTGGAAAGCAGGAAGAACCTCTGCAACCCAGAGCAACCGAGTACATGCTTGCAGCCAGCTCCATGCCCCCTTCTGAAGTCCTTGGCGCTCCCTGTGGTAAGAGCCCTGAAATAATGATGGATTAGGCAGCGGGGCACACCAAACATCAAACAGCACACAGGTGAATTATGCTGCAGCACAAAGCTGGATCCCATGACATACCGCGAGTACTGCACTATAGGCTTACAGGCCTAAAGTATTCCCCAACACGAATACTGGACAGAGCTCTGCCCATGTAGGGCATAGGATGAACTGCAGCTCCAGGACTGACCTATACAGTGCTCCTGGTTACTCACTTCATCATCTTAAGTTAATCAACGTGAGGGGACCATGAAGGGCATAGAGTGAACTGGGGCTCTGGGACTGCGCTATACAGCGCTCCACATAACTCACCTTGTCATCTTAAGTTATTTAACGCAAGGGGACCATGGAGGGCATAGGGTGAACTGGGGTTCCGGGACTGAGCTATACAGCGCTCCACATAACTCACCTCATAATCTTAAGTTAATTAACGTAAGGGGACCACAATATTTTAGAGCAGAGGGTGCCTGACACTTCTATTAGCACAGGGGAGTTAACGAAAGCAGGAAGAAAATGCCCTGGATGACAGCCATGGGGATGTTTCATCTATTATTTAAAATAGTGACAATTTCTCATAGAAATCAGCACTTTTACCAACAGTCATTATCATGGGATACTCCTCATTCATAAAAGCACTTCCGCAAGCTGAAGTGCTCTACTTGTGTGGAGTGGTCCTTTAAACTATATCGTTTCTGATGCTTAGAGTTCTTTTCTTGAATGAGAAAATTAAACAGAACAATTGTTATAATTTTTTTCCAGTTAATTATTGTCTTTAATTTGTGCCTTATTTTTAAATACCTAGTTGCAATCAGTTGACAGCTGAAATACATAGTGAAATAAGTATATTGAAAAGAAATATCCAATTCAGATATTTTTTCTCTTATATTTTTTTCCCACCATCATTAACCGTGGCCTTAATTTGGCCCTGGTTTTTTTTGAAGCATCCTATGTTGTCTTACATATAAATACAATCCATGTCTCCTCCAGTGACCCATTGTAAATAAATATACACGTGATAGGCTTACAGATATAATAAATAGAAAGTGACTCTTGTACGTCAAACTGACAGACGAGATGGCTTGTATATATTTAGACAATACAACCAAAGAGTTTAAACACAGAACCACATCTTATCCAAGGCATTTTCATTTTATAGTCACTTGTGCAATGATGCAGAATCAGGAAGCCTTTCATTTTTACTATTGGCAAAAGGCTGGAAGGTGACAGTGTCTTCTATTAGAAAATTGAGCCACTCAATTGATATTACCCTCAAGGGATGCTGTTCGTGTTTTTTTTTTTTTTTTAAATGTCTCTGTCTCTTGAAAGAAGCCAATAGTTCCGCCTGATTGACTGTCAGACAGAAATTCAATGATATTTGTCACAATGCTCACTCTTTTCTTGCTAAAAGTGTTGGAGTGCTGAGATTATGGTACGTAAAATGTAAATGATAAGTGGAATACTATATTTCTGCCTGATTTGTATTTGACAGAGTACAAAAGAATGTGCGGATGATGCAATAAGAGTACATTCAGTGGTGCCCTTTCTGAATGTTTTATTTTATAACATTTTGTGTTGTGTATATATATAATTTCATTAGAAACAGTATAATTTATTCATTAGTCATAGTCAGTGTAAGCCACAAGGAATTGGGGACAAGGTTAGAATTGGGTTTATGGATAAGGTACCCCTTGTGGAATTTAATCCTTGGCTTTCCACTTTCTGACTCTGCACATAGCATGCTGTGCCACAGTGGGCCCTCCACTCCTAGGCAGATTGATGGAAGTGTAATGGTTACTTTGCATACAGTTATTGTTTATTTTGTGGGGAACTAGTGGCCCTTTTTTGCTGATAAGTCCCAGGAAGCAGAGCCAATCGTTTGTAGGACCTCCCTATTCCAACTGGATGTTCTGGACCTCAAAGGCTAAGTAAATGCACTGGGAATACTGAAGCACACTATAAAAAAAAGTACAACAATCTTTATTAGAAAATCCCAAAAAACAAGAATCCATAAATTTACTCAAAAGCAAATATATTCACACAAAATATGTTAGGAGAAACTGGTAACGTCAGAAAACGGGTAACCACCATACCTATTAATGTTCCAAATTTAAACATAATATAGAAAACAATATAAACAACAACAAAACTAAGTAAACATGATTACATACAGGACAATGGACAAACAGCGGTACAATGTTATGAAAGAGGATCCTGATACCAAAAATAACAACTCTTTGGGTCAAAATGCCTTTCTTATTTAACATTCTCAACATTATTCTCCTAAGAAAAACTTGGACAAACTGAGCATATACTGAGCATAAATTAATTTGCTGAAAGTCCCTCTGTTGGGCTGACGTAAGCAGTGAAAATACTAGAAAACAACCAACCTCGAGGAAGTATGGAATAGACATGCACACATCGGAAAAATTTGGTTTGACCAAACCAATTTTTCCGAAAATAAAATTTAGATAAATACTGTATATACTCGAGTATAAGCCGACCCGAATATAAGCCGAGGCCCCTAATTTTACCCCAAAAAACTGGGAAAACGTATTGACTCGAGTATAAGACTAGGGTGGGAAATGCAGCAGCTACTGGTAAATTTCTAAATAAAATTAGATCCTAAAAAAATTATATTAATTGAATATTTATTTACAGTGTGTGTATATAATGAATGCAGTGTGTGTATATGAATGCAGTGTGTGTATATATGAGTGCAGTGTGTGTGTATGAGTGCAGTGTGTGTATGAATGCAGTGTGTGTATGAGTGCAGTGTGTATGAGTGCAATGTGTGTGAGTGCAGTGTGTGAGTGCAGTGTGTGTGAGTGCAGTGTGTGTGAGTGCAGTGTGTATGAGTGCAGTGTGTATGACTGCAGTGTGTGTGTGTGTATGAGTGCAGTGTGTATGTATGAGTGCAGTGTGTGTGTATGAGTGCAGTGTGTGTTTGAATGCAGTGTGTATGAGTGCAGTGTGTGTGTATGAATGCAGTGTGTGTATGACTGCAGTGTGTGTATGAATACAGTGTGTGTATGAGTGCAGTGTGTATGAGTGCAGTGTGTATGAGTGCAGTGTGTGTATGAGTGCAGTGTGTATGTATGAATGCAGTTTATGTATGAATGCAGTGTATGTATGAGTGCAGTGTGTATGAGTGCAGTGAGTGTATGACTGCAGTGTGTGTGTGTGAGTGCAGTGTGTGTGTGTGAGTGCAGTGTGTGTGTGAGTGCAGTGTGTATGTATGAATGCAGTGTGTGGATGAGTGCAGTGTGTGGATGAGTGCAGTGTGTGGATGAGTGCAGTGTGTGCAGTGTGTATGTATGAGTGCAGTGTGTGTGTGTATGAATGCAGTGTGTGTGTGTGTGTATGAATGCAGTGTGTGTGTATGCGTGCAGTGTGTGTATGAGTGCAGTGTGTGTGTGTATGAATGCAGTGTGTGTGTGTATGAGTGCGGTGTGTGTGTGTGTATGAGTGCAGTGTGTGTGTGTGTGATGCAGAGTGTGATGCAGAGCCTTGGTGGGGGGTGGGCATTTTTAATATTTTTTTTTATTATTATTATTTTAATTTTTTTGTTATATTATTATTTATTTATTTTTATTATAATTTTTATTATTATTTTATTATTATTATTTTTATTTTTTTCGTCCCCTCTCCCTGCTTGACACATGGCAGGGAGGGGGGGCTCTCCTTCCCTGGTGGTCCAGTGGCATTGGCAGTTCAGTGGGGGGCAGGGGGGCTGGCAGAGAGCACTTACCTCTCCTGCAGCTCCTGTCAGCTCCCTTCTCCTCCGCGCCGGTCCGTGCAGCTCTTCTGTCAGCTCACACTGTAAGTCTCGCGAGAGCCGCACTATGACCCCGCGGCTCTTGCGAGACTTACACTGGGAGCTGACAGAGGTGCTGAATGGACCGCCGCGGAGGAGGAGGGAGCTGACAGGAGCTGCAGGAGAGGTAAGTGCTCTCTGCCAGCCCCCAGTCTGTATTATGGCAATGTAAATTGCCATAATACAGACAGTGACTCGAGTATAAGCCGAGTTGGGGTTTTTCAGCACAAAAAATGTGCTGAAAAACTCGGCTTATACTCGAGTATATACGGTAGGTAGGCAAATTTTCCTGCCATTTGTTGATTTGTTTCACTGATAAAGTGAGTAAAAGGTAACCAATTGAGGTAAAAAGAGAAGGAGCAGTAAAAAGGATCTATGTATATATATATTACTATAAATTAAATTTATAAATATAGATTTTTGAGGATTTTACTGCTCCTCTTTTTTTCTCTTCTATTGGTCACTTCCCAATTGATCTGTGAAAAAAATAAACTTTTATTTATGTTTTTCTTCACTACTGAAGGAACTCAGAATCCCAAAGCAAATGAGCAAGCTCATCCGTCACACTAGTAGTTTTCTCGGTTATATATCCGTACGGCACTAAATTTGGCTGAATTCTGGCTATTAGGACAAAACTAAATGCACAAGTCTAGTATGGAATGTCTTCTGTGGAATCCCCTCTGAACCCTTCAGATGTGCATATCTCTCTTGGATTTTCTAATACCCTTCTAGTTAAAATGTTTTGTAATATCAAGTCGGGCAGAAAATACTGAGATTTTGTATTTATTTTTTGTACTAGTTAATGCTCCGAGGAAAGACATAAAGTAAGGAATGTCTACGAGCATATCTTTTTCTTTATCTTGGCCAAACATGGTTCACCTTAAAGTCAACTCTCCACTGTACACAACCTGAATTCTTTACACTTTGAAGACTTTACACTTTGCTCTGGGAGTGGGTGGCAGACTTTGCAGCCTGCCAAATAGGAAAAAGGTGATGAACTTCAGGCGAGATAAGGAAGGTGCAGTGGTATGAAGATCTGAAGGTAAAATAACGTCACAACAGTCATAAACCACAGAAACATAGAAACATGGAAACATAGAATGTGACGGCAGATAAGAACCAGTCGGCCCATTCAGTCTGCCCACAGACTTCGAGAACAAGGAAAGATCCTGGTCAGATCGATGACAGATTTTACAGGCAGTAAAATAATTAACATGCCAATTACAGGTGTGCTTTAAAGGGATAGAGTCTGTATTAAGAAAAAAGAAAGCTTCACTAACCCTGGAATTGCAGAGAATTGACAAGTGAAATTTAAATATTTCGGCTTAAAATATGTAATTTTCTTGTAAATTCGTGGAAATTTAAGACTTACTGAATAATCCTGACGGTGTCTTGTGCGGACTTTGTACAAAGTATCTGTCCTACTTTGGCCTGCTCTGGTTGGTCAATGGACAGCAATATTGCGTTGCCGCCTTGTGGTGAAAGTATGCAGGGGTGCTTGCGGCCACTGAGGTCAATTTAACAATCAGTGAAATGACCAGTATAGCAAATAAAATGAACAAGAAAAATGCAGTCCGATGGGTTAGATCTATTGGATATTCAGTATATTTCACATTTATCCAGTCAGTGCCAGTAATGAATTGCTAACCAAATTAAAAACACTAAGTACAATAATCAAACGCGCTTTTACTAGAGAGCATGTGCCTGGCTCAGAATTACCCACAGTGCTTTAAAGCTGGAGTCACTGTCCACCCATGGAATGCAATAGGTCAGTGAGTCAATGGTGTAGATCTGAAAATTCCACTTTACTGCACAACATCCAAATAAAAATGTACTTGTTAAAATGGATAGAGCACTTAATTTAAGAGAAAAAAGTGAGACGTGAAGTGAAGCGCTGAAATTTTAAACAACGTGGAGTATAAAATTGCAAGGATAATACCTTAAATTCATATATACAGGTCCATAAGTGTCGTATAGTACCTTAAAATAAAACACAAATAAACCAAAATAGTGTATCCTGTGATGTACAAAAAAGGGTATATAAAATATATAGATTTCCCACTCACACTTTCGAGAGCTAATAGATATAGCTCAATGAAATAGCCTGTAGGATCCGTAAAGGCGATCCTAATCCCTTCTTTTGGTGGGAATTCTTCCTCTTCCTTGATCTCTCTATCTGCCTGTTACGGCACCCCCAGGCATAAAAGGGGTTAAAAGCCGTTTAGAGGATATTTCCTTCCAGATATACAGACAGCTACTGCAGAACACCAATCTCCCGAACTGGAAACACACGAATGCTTCAAACTCCCGAACTGGAACCATACGAATAACGTTTCAACATTCAATGGCTTTCTCAGAAACACTTCTGAGAAAGCCATTGAATGTTGAAACGTTATTCGTATGGTTCCAGTTCGGGAGTTTGAAGCATTCGTGTGTTTCCAGTTCGGGAGATTGGTGTTCTGCAGTAGCTGTCTGTATATCTGGAAGGAAATATCCTCTAAACGGCTTTTAACCCCTTTTATGCCTGGGGGTGCCGTAACAGGCAGATAGAGAGATCAAGGAAGAGGAAGAATTCCCACCAAAAGAAGGGATTAGGATCGCCTTTACGGATCCTACAGGCTATTTCATTGAGCTATATCTATTAGCTCTCGAAAGTGTGAGTGGGAAATCTATATATTTTATATACCCTTTTTTGTACATCACAGGATACACTATTTTGGTTTATTTGTGTTTTATTTTAAGGTACTATACGACACTTATGGACCTGTATATATGAATTTAAGGTATTATCCTTGCAATTTTATACTCCACGTTGTTTAAAATTTCAGCGCTTCACTTCACGTCTCACTTTTTTCCACTATTGTATAAAGATAAGAATTTGAAGTTGAAGCAGCTTGTTCACTTTGTCACATCCACTAAAATTAGCGCTAGTACACCCCCCTTGTTTTTACACTTAATTTAAGAGCCCTACAAAGCACCTATATAATGAGGAAAAATGTGCCGGTCTAAAGTTAGCGTTGGTCTAAAGTCTTTTATCTTTCATTCGTATGCACCCAAGCCCAACCCCACTGGTGTCATCACTGTGTTACGCATGTCCATGTAACATGATTTGTACATGGTGCATATAATTTATACACCTGACACATTTAATGGTTTTTATGGATTTAGCACATAAAATGAGGTATGCTCGGAAGTAAAAAGAAATCTATGCTATTCATGGCTCGCAGGCTGACTTCGGGTGCAGCTCACTACCTCTCTATTGGTTAACATGATAATGTAAACATAAATTTATTTAAAAAAAAAAACACAAAACAAAAATAAAACAACATATGGGATCTGTAGGAACCCAGTATCAACCCAGAGAGACTCCAAAAGCTTTCTCACCCTTACCCAACGCACACCCACAGATACATATTGACAAGCAGAAACACTCTGCCAGACACAAACATGAAGATACACACATATTGCCTTATACACACACACACACACACTCAGATATGTATACTCAACTGCCAGATACACATAATCTTGGGCAGCTACAAAAAAAACACACACACTGACAAATTTGCACATGCTTTCAGAAAAAGAGCACACATACCGACTTGCAGAAACACACATGCTCTCAGACACACAGGCAGACATCTACACACGTATACAGTGCCAGCAAAGCTACTGTCAGTGCATCCAGTGCAACTGCGCTGGGGCCAACAGCCTGAGGGGGTCCATCAGGCGGCCCATGTACTTAGGGACAGCTGATGGGGAGGTGTCTTCAGGGGCCCGGTTGTGCACTGCGGTCCTTTGCCGGCACGACCAGATCACTTTAATAATGAAAGTGCTGGGAGGAAGTGAGAGCATGTCATGTCCTCACAGATAATATGCACAGGAGGAGATGCCTGAGACAAACGCGAGCCAGCTTTTAACTCCCAACATCCTCAGCCAGCATATCCAACTGGACACCAGGAAAGTCACTCCTGCACTCCTGCACCCTAAAGGTAAGAAACAGCAGTGTACATCTTGCATGTGGGTCTATATGTCTCAGTATGTTTGTATGTGTGACATTGTGTACAACTGCGTATCTACATGTGGGCCAATCTTTATATCTTTGTGTCAGTGTATCTGTGTATCTATATGTTTGCCAGTATTTGCATATTTGTGTCAGTGTATCTGTATGTGTGTCAGTGTTTTATCAGTGTTTGTTTCTGCATTTTTGTGTCGCTATGTGTATCTGTGTATCTGTGTGTTGGTGTGTTTGTATGTGTCAATGTTTGTGTTTGTCTGTGTATCTGCGTGTGTATCTGTGTGCTGCATGTATGTCAGTGTGTATATGTGCCTCAGTGTTTGTATCTGTGTGTCTGCACATCTATATGTGTCTGTATGTGTTTTATTGTGTGTGTATATGTGCCTGTGTGTTTGTGTACCTGCATGTGTGTCAGTGTGTGTGACTGCTTAGTCATTCATTATTTTTAAATAAATTATATTTAAACAATGTATAATGGAAAGAATAGACCAAATAACTAAGAAAACTTTATTAGGATTGATCCATATGGCAATAGACTGAGCACTCGTTATAAATAGAAGTGTATTATTTAAAGGACCACTATAGTGGTTTTCCTGGCACTATAGTGCCCTGAGGGTGCCCCCACCCTTAGGGCCCCCCTCCCGCCGGGCTCTAGGGGGAGGAATGGGTTAACCTTACCTCTTTCTCCAGCGCCGGGCGGGGAACTCTCCTCCTCCTCTCCTCCTCCATTGCGACGTCATCGGCTGAATGCGCATGCGCGGCAGGAGCCGCGCGCATTCAGCCAGTCCATAGGAAAGCATTATCAATGCTTTCCTATGGACGCTGGCGTCTTCTCACTGTGAAAATCACAGTGAGAAGTGCGGAAGCGCCTCTAGCGGCTGTCAATGAGACAGCCACTAGAAGCTGGATTAACCCTATTATAAACATAGCAGTTTCTCTGAAACTTCTATGTTTATAGAAGAAAGGGTTAATCCTAGCTGGACCTGGCACCCAGACCACTTCATTAAGCTGAAGTGGTCTGGGTGCCTGTAGTGGTCCTTTAAGTGGTGATCCAATTCCTTTTCTTCTCATTTTCCTTTTTATTTATATCTTGTCTGATTATTAAAGGGATACTATAGGTAATTTAGCAGTGAGATTGCAGGGTCATGATCTATACATCAAAACTGCTTTATTAGGCTAAAGTTATTTTGGTGCCTATCTTATCTCTTTAATGTTTTTGTGGGTTATGCCCAGGACTGGGGAGAAGTAGGGCAGCTCCTTTAATTATTTGTATTTTTTTTAAAGTTCTAATTATAAATACTGCTACTAGCCACACTATACACACATACACATACTGCTACACTCAGTCTGCATACACATACAAAAACTGACACACATGCTCTAAATTACATACACACTGACATGCACTCAGACATTTATACACACTGCTGCACATGCACGCACACTATACAAACACTCACTCTTTATGTCTGTGTATACACAACAATTTTTATCACATTTTAAAAATCCAAGTATTTTTTTTAAATGTGGGAGGTATTGGGGGTGGTCGTTGGGGAATTCTGTGCCTACCGGCGCTCGTGATGTAAATCCGGACCTGGCTGTTCCCCGCTATAAATAATTTTATATTTTTTATATATAATATCACAATAAAAATACACCCCAGGCCTGAAACCTTCTCCATCTATAGAGGCAGCAGCCCTTCTCCCGCACTGCCGATGGATGTGACAGAGAGTAATCTGCCTACCGTGACGTATGATGAAAGCAACATGATTGCCACCTGTAGCCTTATTACAACAACAGAAATACTGTGTTTTAGTCAGTTCGTATTGCTTGTGACATTATGTGTAACAAATAAATAGTTGGGGTTTTTTTCCTCCATGAAACCAGTAGTAGAATTCTTGCATGCTTGACGTTCTGTGAATAATGTGAAGAAGACATGTATATTTCTTTGATATATGTAAGTGCTTGCCTGGATGGAATGCTTCAATTCTTCACTGATGATCCAATTAAACGTACAATGCTGGTTAAGATGAGGGATCATGGGAACACATCTATCTATCTTTCTCCTGATCGTTGCTCATACTTGGCAACTCATACATCCCAATAAGACATGCATTTGCTGGCTTATCTCACCCTTCCCTAACCTCACAAAGCTTTACAAATCACCACGTATTGAAATCCTGTTACAGTGTTGTTTTTCTTTCCAGTACTCAAATTATTCAGGATTAGATTCCTTCTAACCTCTCGTAAAAGAAAAAAATGACTAGAATTTTATTTAAGAATTATGTTTTAACAGCAAGGAAAGATCTCAAACAAACGCCAGTGTACAATTTGTAAAACTATTAACAAAGGCACTGGCCCTTGGAAGGAAACAAAATATAAAACAGCACACAAATAAAACAAGTCAGCATTCTGGACCGCTCGTGAAAAACCTATTAGTAGCGGTAATGTTGTAATTTAAGGCAAATTATAATACAGTAGTTTAATTAAATGAATGATGGAAAAAGCTTAAAAGAGAACTTACACTATTTACAAAAACATTTAAAATAATCTACAGCTTGTATTAACCTTTGTTTATGATATGCTCTGTTTTCTTTTAAATTGATGTTAAAGATTAAGCACGTGACATTATAATCCAGTTCAGACAAGGCAAAGCTAAGCAAACATTGTTTCATTTCTCCTCTTCCCTGTACGTTTTCTCTATTCTGTCTACCAGGTGATTGACAGAAAGGCATAGAGTTACATGACAAAGGAGGGTGGATTTCTACATTTAAAGGGACATTATAGTGCCCTAAACAACTTTAGTTTAAAGGGAAACTATAGTGCTGGAAAACAAACTTGTTTTCCTGGCACTATAGCTTTCCCCTTTGTCAAGGACGAGCCCCCTCCCCTTTCCCCCCGTCAGTGGAGCAGAAAGGGTTAATAACCCCTTCTGTCACTTACCTGGGTCCAGTACCAATGTACCTCAGCACTGGCTCAGCTCCGCCCACGCTCCTCCCCTGCCAGCGGCAGGGGAAAACTAATGCACAATGGCCTTGTTCGGATTAGGATTTACCCAAAGGAAAGTATTATTTAATGCTATTTTTATGGGGAAAATCTGACGATGGAAGTCCTCATGCAGAGCGTGAGGACGTCCAGCGTCAGATAACAGACCAAAGGTCCGTTTCAATCCAGGCAGTCCCTCTAGTGGCTGTCTGGTTTATAAAAACTGCAATACTTACATGCTCAGGTTTAAGGGTAATGGGAGTTTGCACCCAGACCACTTCAATCAGCTAAAGTAGTCTTGGGTGTCTGCAGTGTAGTGTATAGATCATACCCTTGCAGTCTCACTGCTCAATTCTCTGCCATTTAGGAGCAAAATTTACATTTGTTTCTGTTTATGCAGGCGTAGCCACCTCTCCCCTAGCTGTGACTGACTCGGCCTGCATGAAAATAAAATTGTTTCATATTCAATCAGATGTAACTTACTTTAAAAGTATTTATCTCCTGCTCTCTAAATTGAACTTTAATTACATACACGAGGCCTCTGCAGGGTCTAGCAAGCTATCAACAGAGCAGGACATAAGAAATTTTGAATTAAACAGAATTTGCAATAAAGGAAGTTTAAACATTAGATTACTCTTTACAGGAAGTGTTTAGGGAGGCTGTGTAGTCACATGCAGGGAGGTGTGACTAAGGCTGCATAAACAAAGTGATTTAACTTCTAAATGGCAAAGAATTGAGCAGTGAGACTGCAGGGCTTTGAGCTATGCACCAACACTGCTTCATTTAGCAGTTTTTTTTGGTGACTATAGTGTCCCTTTTTATTTTTCGCACCTCACAAAAACATTTTTGTTAAACAAAGGGATAAGAAAATATAATGTTAAAAATCATGAGAAGTGGCAGTTCAAGTTGTGCCACCTTGAATTATCCCTTTCAGTTTATAATGTAGGGAGCATAATCCCTAACTCAAGAGTGAAGATGTGGACACAAGGTATTTCCATACACCCACATGTGCAGCATGTTTATATTAATATTCACTTATATATGCTGTTTTTAATCTACTTTAGTTTTTGATCATTACTTTTTAATAATTAGTTTTGCTTTCTAAGCCCACCTTTTCGCCTCCTCCTTCCCAACATGCAGTTTTCCTCTTGCTGAGAAAATAATGCCAGATAACTGCAAATCAGAGCCAAAGGTTCGAAAATAAAACTGGTTGGTACTATGTTTATTAGCTATAACTAGGTTTAGAAATGTAGGAGATAATCATAAAGTAACAGTACTGGTTGAGCAATGAACATTGCAGATTAATGCTTTGTGTGTATCCTGCCACAAGAAGGTTTGGTCTAGATGTGTGGTTAACCGAAAAAAAAATTTGCACTAAAAATGAGAGTTTGATCTATACATGTGATGTGATGCTCTGTATTTATTCAAATACATGCCCAGATTATAAAAATAATGTAGGTATAATGGGACACCAATGGAATGTCCCTTCAATTTGCCACACTCTTAAGCTGTCTCCCCAGAATTGTTCTTGATACGTAATATCCATTGATTCAAGCCGTAAACACTTCCAAAGTCTAGAGCCGGCATGTCCAACCCGCGGGCTGTGCGCCGAATGCGGAGTGGAACCGCAGGCAATGTGGCCCACCGGCCGCGGAACTAAACAAAGTTGATTCAGGGACCCGGTCGCGCTATTTCAGCACCGCAGTGTCTGACCGGGTCCCTGCTTTGCTTTGCCGCAGTGCCGGGAGGAGGTGATTGCAAGTCACTTCCTCCTGGCGTATGAAGAAGCCACATGGGAGATACTAGATAGGAGCCAACAGAGACTCCTATCACAACCAGCCAGACGCCACAGAAAACACAGGGAATCCACTCCCCTGCACCAAAAGGGTATGTAGCAGATATTGTAAATTGGGATTTTTTGTGTATAGATTTGAGTATGCGTTATAGCTGGGTTTTTTTCATCAGTATGTGTGTGTGTGTGTGTGTGTTATCAGAGTGTGTTGTTAGTGAGTGTGTGTGTTACCAGAGTGTGTTGTTAGTGTGTGTGTGTGTGTGTTACCAGAGTGTGTTGTTAGTGTGTGTGTGTGTTACCAGAGTGTGTTGTTAGTGTGTGTGTGACCAGAGTGTGTTATTAGTGTGTGTGTGTGACCAGAGTGTGTTATTAGTGTGTGTGTGTTACCAGAGTGTGTTACCAGAGTGTGTTATTAGTGTGTATGTGTGCGTTACATCAGTGTGTGCGTTACATCAGTGTGTTTTATGTGTGTGCATTACATCAGGGTGTGTGTTATCAGTGTGTGTTACCAGAGTGTGTTATTAGTGTGTGTGTGTTATCATTGTGTGTATGTGTTATCATTGTGTGCATTACATCAGTGTGTGCGTTACCAGCGTGTGTTATTAGTGTGTGTTACCAGTGTGCGTGTATATATATATAATTATGTGTGTGTATGTGTGTGTATGTGTCAGTGCGTGTTTCAGTGTACATGTGCGGAGCAGTGTATGTGTGTAAATCACAGCAAATGCAAGCTCTACATACAAACATATTAAAAATACAAACACTAACAGTAATCATATCTACAACACAAACACTATATACAAGTACACCACTACTTTTAAATAGCAACAGTACATTTAAACATACAACTGCATTCAAATGCCAACACTTCACACAAATTCATACATACATTAAAACACACAAAACATATTTACACGCAAACACAAACTCTGCTCACAAATGCAGTTCTGGAAGGACGGCTACATGGTAGATCCCCACCAGGAAAAGCATTGTGGGATTTGTATAAGAAATGGGGATCTATCTGCCTTTTGGCCATGCTTGCACTAAGGGGGCACAAAGAAAATTCTTGAACTAAGGCCCTCTCGTCATTAGTTCTGCCACTGGATCCCATCAATAATTATTATTTTGCGTTTGTGACTCATTGCGGGGTGCTCGAGCGTGGACTGCATAGGACAGGTAGAAACAATGAAATGCTGTGTAGAGAAGGGGGCAGTGCATCGGGAGGGGACAGTGCAGTGCTAACGCTGCAACCTGCTGCACATGTCAGCTTGTGGAAATTTGCCACAATAGATAATTTGAACCTACCTAAACGTGTTCTGTGATTAGAGGCGTTTATTATTATTATTAGCCATGTAAGGTTTTTTTTGTTTTTTTTACATTTTATAATGAAAAATATAAAAAAAAAATTACTTTTTATTACTTATATACCTTAAATATAGTATATATTTTATATGTGGCCTGAGAAAAATTTTCAACACTCAATGTGACCCAGAGAAGCCAAAAGGTTGGACACCCATGGTCTAGAGCAATGTTTCCCAACCCAGTCCTCAAGGCACACCTACCAGTCCAGGATTTAAGGATTACCCAGTTTTGTCTAAGGTGTTTTTTCTTTTTTTTCTAAAAACACCTTAGACAAAACTGGGTAATCCTTAAATCCTGGACTGGTAGGTGTGCCTTGAGGACTGGGTTGGGAAACACTGGTCTAGAGGAATATCAGCTGGTGACATTATCAACAAACACTACCCAGATCAACGAGAGAGGATATCAATCATATCATAGAAACATAGTAAGGCCTTTCCAGGGTACTAGTAATTCTTTTAAAATTATAACAGGCAGTACAAAATAGTTACATATTTTATCACTCTGTTAAGAGTGTACTGGCACCTATAATTCCACAAAGCACTGGATGCTATACAATTTATTCAACTCAAACCACGTAGTCTATTTTCTATTCCTGTTTCATAATTTCTTCATATTCACTGTGATCATCCTCTAGACATCTGTTAACGATCCCCAGTTCTCATAAAGAATCTGGCTGTTCTGGATGTTCTTTAATTTCATGTTGGGCCCCTCACTTCTGGAATTGTTTACCTTACCCCTTTAGAAGATCCAGGATTTCTGTTCTGTTTCACTTTAAACATGTGTGCAACTGTCACTGTTAATTAATTTTGTAACAAAGTCAATCTGCATTGTTTCGGGGGACAAATAATAATTACGGTATAAAACGCAGGGCTGTCCAACCTGCGGCCCCCCAGATGTTGCTGAACTACAACTCCCATGATTCTTTCAATGAAACAGATAGCCAGGGAATCATGGGAGTTGTAATTCAGCAAAGTATCTTCCCTGGCAACATATTTTTTACATATATATACATTCATTCATTTTAAAAAAGCAATATAAAATAGAGAGAGTAGGTTTATGTTTTAAATGCCAAGTAGGTGGTCGATGATGTGTTATATAGGTTACCTTGAAGACAGCATACCTTTGGATATCAGTGTAGCTGCTCCTTAAAGAAATATTCCACGCACAATAACCAGTAGTAGTTATGGTCCAGCAGTGCCCTGGCACCCCCTTCCAATGTAAGTAGTCAAACCATTAGCAGTTTGACAACTTACCTGGGTTCTGCTCTGTGGTGATCCTCCAATGTCAAATAGGAAATCTTACCATAGCAAATAATTTATAGTGATTTTACTACTGTTTAATATCAATCTTGTTACATTTAAGATAGGTAATGTCAATACAGTTCCCTGTCTGCTCATATGCCACAGATTTCTAGCTATCAGCCCCGGCCAGCGCTATCTTTAAACAGCACGGGCATCCATCGTTGGGCGCCCTGAAGAGGGGTGCATAAGGTTTTCCGTTCAGTCTATGCAATGATATGCCTTTATGGGCCAGTGGAAAGATCAACGATCTCCCTCAGTGCCCATTGCACCCACTGCAGAGTGGAAGGTGTGTCCAGAGAACATGATCTGCACCTTTCCCTTTTTGTGCCATCATTGGAAATTGCTAAGGTTTCTTGCCTTCTTTTTGGATCAACAGCATAAAGAAGAACTGCACGAACCAGAGACCACCCTGGAGCTTGTTAACACCTATTAACAACTTGAGACGTTTCTCACCACAGTGTTCTAATTGTTCGTCTGAGTGGCCCCAATTCCTATGGACAACCACGAGGTGGCGGCCATCTTGTTCGCATGAACGCAGAAACTCCCGTCATCGCCTGCGCTCGGTTCTTATACAATTTAGAAGAGCACTGTTCAGTGGGATAATTCATCTGGATGAAGGGAACAAGCTCCAGGGTAAGACTATTGACTCTGTTCGGTAGTTTGTTCATTTTCAAACTACCGAACTAGATCGACTGCAAGCCCTGATTCTCTGGAACTGTTTTCGGCATGGGACCATGCCTGCGGTCGGTCAAATAAATGACTTTCATAGAATTCTTGAACCCCTGAACTGATCTGGGTGATTTTTGGATATGTTGGTCACCCAGATGTGGGCTATCAGGGGATTTGTGGGAATGTTATGTATTTTAGGGTACTTTTGGGGTGTTTTAAAAAAGTATGTTTTTTCTGTGCTTGGAGATAATTGGATTAGAATGAGTACAGTTACTGATCCAATTATCTCCCAGGCAGAGGGGAGGGATTGTGAGTTGTGTGCAGGAGTGTCATGCCTTGTAACCTTATTGTTATTGGTCTGTAAAGTTGCAAATTAGTCTACCATCAGGTCCATGTGGGCGTACCCTTTGCATGGGGATTGTCATATAAGGCCAAGTGTGGCTCCCATTAAACTGAGATTTGTTTACCCCTTCATGAAGTCTTGGCTCATGTTTGGGGGATTGGAGAGCTACATTCACTCTGGGGATTGCTATATCAAAATACTCCCCTGAGTATAATCACTAGCTCTTATAAGAGCTGTTCCTGCTACGCTCTCTGGACTAGGAGAGGTCTACCCAATGGAAGCTGGATCCTGGTCTTGGGTCCAGGGTGGATGGAGGACAGCGAAACCCCAACCAAGCTGCGGCAGTTCATGGGATTTACGGATTTACGTTAGTCATGGTGTTTCAGTACAGTGCTTATGGTGCTCACAAGTACTAGGAAGCAGCGATTGAGGTACCCGGTCAGGTTGCCAGGCGGTCCGTCACCCCTTGTATTGCATGTTACCATTCAGATCTTGCATTTTGGAGAAAAATACATGATTTACATAATCCACCATTCATTACAGTGTTTGAAAACATGATCTGTCAGTTGAATTGCGAGCAAATCATGTAATGTTATTAAACATTATATTGCCCAATCAAATGCTGTATAACAATATTACATATGGAAAATATTTTCGATAAAATAGAAAAACCCTTATAAACATATCCCATTCATCATTTCTTATAAGCAATCCCTTGAAATAAGAAATAAAACACGGTTCTTAGTAAATGTAATATGCTGGTATTTAATTGTTAAAACATGTGTTTGTTACATAACTCCCTCAGGTCAATACACTAAATACTTACTTTGGCAGAAAAAAATATATATATTTTAACTGGGGTCAGTTTTCCTGAACTTCTTTTTCTTATTTGGAGTTTATTTCAGTTTTTTTTATTATTTTGATATATAAAATCACATTTTACCTTACAAATATGTAGGAAAATAATCTAATGCAAAAAAAATATATATTAATAATCTATTACAAAATACATTAAATGAGTAAACAAAAAGGATTCTGTGGAATTCATAGAATGTTTTACTGATTTTCTATCTTGTTTTACCTCAGTCTACCAAATTAAGACATTTTTATTTATTTTTTGCAGGATTAGTATTTAATGACAGGATGGGATTTTCAAGTTAACTATAAAACTTTGGAATTGATATAAGATGACATAATACTTTTTACCCATAATTAAATCATTTAAGTGTTGGACTACAAATTCTCTTTGTCTTACTAGGCAAACAGGACCACCACCAGGCACGATATTATCTACAGGGTACCACCAAAATTACCTCTTTCCTAAACTTATAAATGTCATCACATGTGATCCAAAGCACACTAATATTGGCCAAATGGGTGGACTTGCAAGTGACATTCTAAAGAAACTAAAATGTGTTCAATGTAACTGTTGCCCAGTGGAACTAGTGCAGCTTAGGGGAAAGGGGTTTTGACGGGGCTAGGAGGCTCGGTATAGTGGACCTTAGTGGTGATTGGGGAATTACTGTCTGGGGGTCGGGCTAGTATATACAATCCAGCCATTAATCTGTCATTGCTAATTAACTCAACAGACTGAGTTGGTCTCTCCATCCCTTCCTTTGTTTAGGATGGCCTTTGTTTTAAGTCCCTGTTTAGTCACAGGGATGATGAGATGAAGGATATGGGAGAAAAGGGTGTTTTTGTTAATAAATAAAATAAGGGTAGTTAGTTGGTTGGTTCAAATGGTTGGTTATACTGTTGGTACAATGTTGGTTGTTTTTTGAGCTCGTCGGTGGCCTCGGGGGGTAGGGGTATCTGGGTATACCCCCTACCAGGATTATGTTACGAAAATGTTGGAACTTACCTGTTGATGTTTATGTGGTTATTATATTGTTATTTAATGTTTACGATATGTGTCATTACCTTTTGTTATTGACATGTGGGAGATGTTAAAATGTTGTATGGTTGGGGGGTGGGAGTTGGGAATGACTTTCGGTATGTTGGTTTGAGGTTACAAGTTGTTAAAGCTGTGGACTTATTGACCCATACATTATGAGTGTCGGTGTCTTATCGGAGGGTTTTAGTTGGGTAATTTAACCTCCAGCTCCCCATATGATGACAATGCACCTGTCATGAAGGTGTTCTCTGCAAAACAGAAAAGTTATTTCACATTGATCTAAAAAAAAACTTCTGTACACTATGTGCTTTGTCCATGAACTTCTCAAATAAAAAAGGACCTCTCTAAATTGTTGCTACAAAGCTAGAAGAAAATAATCCTCTTGAATTTCATTGTATGCTGTAGTATATTAGTCTAACTAAGGAGCCTTGTCCAAACCATAACAAAGATCCCTTTACATTATTCCTCCTCCACCAGTTAGTACAATGCAGTCGGGAACATAGCACTCCCATTTCATCTGCTATATACAGGACGACATCCTCTATCTAGATGATTTTGACCTTTGCTAAGCCTTTACTATGAATTTGATAAATACACACTTTCCTATCTCATTGTAAATCAGTGATTCACATGCCAATTTTCCAAATTTGCTACACGTATGGTGTTTTTTGTATGGTTTTGCAGCCTTTTTATTACTTATCCCAGCTTCAGGGTCACAGGTAGTCACAGGTAGTCACAGGTATTTTTTCCCAGCAATTTCTGAAGAACTCAGAAGGGAAACTTTAAAACCATCCATTTTAAAAACAAAACAAGTATATAATTGAAAAGTGCAATACAAAGTTGCACTCAAAAAGTAGTGGCGTCCGTAGGAATTCATGCCACTAGGACTTCCCACATGTTGTATTGCTACGTTTAGGAATTAAAATGGAGTTCATTTTGGATTTTATGAGTATTTACACATATATAACATGAAGAGCAGGGATAATAATCTTTGTATGTTGCAAACATACCACCATTACCATGGCTAGCTCCACCAGTGTCTCCAGACTCATACAGTGTCCTAACACCTCCATTCCCACCAACAACTCCATCCTTACCAATACCTACAGCAGACAATAGTGAGAGGACAGTAACTGGGTCATTCTTGTGACCCCCTTTAATTTCTAGGTAACAGAAAATGTTAAATTATACTGCCCAGACCTTATGGAATATTTCATTTGAACAGCTATGATTAGTAAATTCACACAGTGTCCCAACAAAATGACAAAATTAGTTATTCTATTGCTGACAAGGGCTCAATAAGCTTATGAGATATCACCCTGTATAGAAAAAAAATGCTCTGGATCCTCAAGATCAAAATTGTATAGATGTACAATAAATTAGATTAATGTAAAAGCCTCTAATCCAACTGTAGATTTCATTTATAGAAAAAAGAAGAAATAAAACACGCACCTGAGGTCAATCTGACGTTTAAAAAAAAAAAAAGCAAAATAAATTCCTCCCACATTCTACAAACGTTAAACAACAAAGTCTGTCACCTAATTTTCTGACATTCGTCACAGCTGCTCTCTGGAAGCCAAATAGAAAACAGACATCTTTGAGCAGTGGCTAAATAAGGGATCGGAAATGTAAGAGCAGTGTGATACGAGGATCTCAACAACTAGTGGGCAATAGTAGGTAGAGAGCAAATGTGTTCTTAAATGGTTTTATAACTGAATTAATCAAACATTAGTTTAAAAAAAAAATACATAGTTCTGTTCAAAGACATTTCTAAATAACGATATGCCCTTGCAAAAGACAAACAATTAGGGTAATTCACTAAACTAAATAATATTAAGGAGAACTAGTTGAGAATTGCAAACCGTAGGCCGTCATAGAACCTTTTGGATAACAAGCCATAGGGATGCTAGTGCACCTGTGAGACAAATCGCCATGCTATGCCAGTCAAATGCTCCCTAGCACCAGCATTTGATTAAAGACAGACTATGTCTCTCTTCTCACAGGAAGAGAGCCACTAGAGGTGTGTTTAAAAGGGCAATTGAAACATTGCCCTTTCTACAAAATTCCAATGTTTTACATTGCAGGGTTAACATTACCTTTGAGATAAAGAGGTTTAGGTGCCTTTTGTGTTCCTTTACAAAGTTGTGTTTGAAACAGTGCTTCATTGCTAAGGGTGCCTGCAGAAATGCGTGATGATGTTTGAATCATGATGCCTATCTGTGCTCGATTGCATGTCAAGCTAGGCATTTTGGGAGAATTGTGGAAACATTCTTTTTCAGAACTGCTATGCCTATGACAGAGTTTTCCCAATGTCTGCTGTGTAATACGTAGGTGATGCATAGCAGAAAAACTCTTTAGAGTATTATTATCTCCTGAAAATAACAATTTAAAATACTAGGGCAGTCAGAAGTATCACTAAACTCTTCCCTCCTCTTGGGGGTGGGGGCGGGGGGGCTTGAGAGACCATTGTTAGTATATAAACAAGAATTATATGGAATACATTATGTGCTGCAAGAATTCATTAATTAGTGACCCTTTAAGTAAGACAACTTATCTATGCTAGTTCAACATTAAATTTCATAGTTAGAGCCATATACAGGTGACGCTGAAAACGTATCCTTTAATGTGCAACTTAAACTACCCAATTTCATATTCTCTTTGAAGTTGTCATTGGCGTGCACCCATAGTTTGCACACACTGTGTGTACGCACACATGGATACACACTGCTAGTCATACAGACACAGATAAAAGCTGCCAGACACATACACACTCCCAGGCACACACACACACACACGCACAGTTGCACAGTTCCATAAACACAAACCCAAATACACTCACGCACAAACAGATTCATATTATCAGCTAAACATATGTCGACCAGATTCATTATGAGAGTACTGTTCTTACTGCCCTCATGGATTGGATGGTGTTTCCTCGTGGCTTAATAACGTGTCTTTTTGTTAAATGCCACGTAAACATGTTTTAGCTCACCTGTGTCATTTGATGTTTTGATGTCTACTAAATGGGCCAATTAGAACCAACTTTCTAAGCTGAGCGAGACAAACAACAACCCCGGATGATTGTCTAGACTTTTTGGGGCCTCCTCATTAAGCTGTGGCTGAAATCAATGTACAACAGATCCTGTTCTAGATTTACATTTTTATTATGTTAGACAGATATTCATGCTTTACGTTTAAGAATGCGTCGGATAGGCATAAGGCTATCCTAGATACAAGATAAGGCCAGTGACTAATGAAAATATTTAGAAAATCGGGCAGACTAGATGGGTCGAATGGTTCTTATCTGCCGTCACATTCGATGTTTCTATGTTACTGTAAATACACCCAAAGTCCCAGATAAAAATCTACACTCACATTGCATGCATAAAATTTGGAGTCCACAATAATGCTTTGCAACAGGCTGAACGAATGTCCCCTTTTGTTGCCTTCATATGGGAAGCTTTCACCCTGTCTACTGCAGGTTCACCTATGTGACGAGAGCATATCCGTAAAATAACAGTTTCATTTTTCATATGAATATGAAAGGATATAGTAATTTAAATTTTCATGGGCAAACTCTGAATGACTATTGAGTGGGTTAAAAAAAAAATGACAATAGGTGCGTGTGTCCCATTTGCAAGATGAATGATTAAGAGATAAATCTGTGAATCATCCATCTACAGGTGCCCACACATGAATTTATTTAAATTTAAATTTAACTAATTCATTCGCCATCTGTGCATGAATATGTCATATACATACAATTGGTGTAACAGGCAGTTTACGAAAAAGAAAAAAAAAAGAATTGTGTTCAATATTACATTAAGGGAATAAATATAATCTTTTCCAATACAGTTACAAAAAGGAAATTCAGCTGAATAATATAGAATAAACATTATTTTTAATGATCTCTAACACATGAGAGTAACAATATTTTAGGTATTTATGTATCTCAATGATAATATTTTTTTTCAAAAAAGGTTTGAGCTCCAGAGGCTTTTTATATTCATATGACTGATTGCAAATATCTTAAAGGAAAACTAACATCTGAGTAACAACATCATTTCAATGAAGCTTTTGTGTCATTAGGCGTGCCAAGTTAAGTCTTACGGGTAAAACCATTTGTGAATGGTTTAACCTCAAAGCTATTCCCCTAGTGCTGGCTTACCACTGGTTTTAGATGCAAACCTTCGGTAGCCATAGGACGGACAAAGAAGGCAGAGTTGTCAAGATTTTTGGGACCAACCTTGAGGTAAACCCTTTCAAAAATTGTTTTACCCCTAAAGTGTTTGCCTTTATGCTTTATGCAGGAATGGTGCTGCCGTAATGATGACTATTCATACATGATACAAATTAAGTTACAGCGCACAAGTTATGTTCTAACACTATTAAAGGGACACATTAAAGCATCATAACTGCGTCATCTCATTGAAATGGCTCTAGTGTCTGGAGTGTTAAATTCATTTAATTGTTTTAATGTTAAACAGGAGGTAAGAGCAGCCTATCCCCCTGTGCTATTTGGGATAATGAGGAAACATTAGTCTGAGCAGAGAATGCCAGGGGACTCCGGCACTATAACCAATTCAATCAGATGAAGCTATTACTGTGTCACTTTAAGCCCTTGGTCGTGGCCAAAAAATGTGTCCACAAGTTCAATGCTTCTCGCAGAAAAGTACTGGACACATACCCATACTTCTCATGCTGACATATACATAAAATCGATTCAATTATACGTGACTGTATGATAGTTATTAGGTGTGCGGGGATTGCAACATTTAGACAGTGCTGTTTTTAAACAAAAAAATAAAATGAATGGAAACACCATTATATGACAGACACAGCACTTACACACAGGGCTATAGGTTACATTAGGACAGGGCCACTGCTCCCAGACCACTCCATTGAGATTACGTAGTCTCCGATACCTTTGTCTGTATAAGGGGAAACTGTATCCATGAGATTCATCTTAACCTACACTTAGCAATGACATCAATGACATCTACACTCTCATTGTTCCATAAACATTAAACATTTTTCTATTCTACTTTTCTACTTCTTCCATAATTTTATGTATTTTTTCTTGATATAAATATTCAAAACAACAGTCAAACAATCACTTAGCTCTGGTGGTTAGCACCTTGGGATCAAAAAGGAAGATCCAAAATCCTCTTCTTATTCCTTTTATACAAATTTGTGGATGGTTCCAACTCTTCAAATCACCTTTCCCCGGGATGATGAAAAACTCCACATAGATGATAATAATGAACAATTTATTAAATGAAAATTAGTAACACAAAATAGATTTAAAGTAAAAACCCCAATTGTTTAAAACTTAACACTGCTATTAAGTGGGAAATCGATCTGGGTAAATCCCATTATTGCCAAGATTGGTTAAATTAATTTGTAGCACTAAGGAAATCAATACATTGTATAAATATACAAGAAATTTTATTCAAACTAATACATAGGTGGTATATGATCCCTACGAAAATTTGTAAATTTCAAACAAATACCACCAACGTCTGTTGGCGTTGTAATAAAGATACTGGTTCACTTAAACATATTTGGTGGGACTGTACTGGTTTGGACACTCTTAAACTTGAAATGTGTAAACCTTTTACGGATTTAAAGTTGAATATTAACTTATCCCCAGAAAGATTTTTATTCCATTTAGACATGCCAAAAATTTATCATTTTTGTATATGTTCATACATGTTTTGATAGCTGTTAAACTTTGTATCACCAGAAAGTGGAGACAGGAGGAACCTCCCTCCTTAACAGAGATTAAGGCACAAATCCACCATCAAGAGCTAATGGAAAAGGCGGTATACTAATAGGATATGGGGAAAATGGATAGATTATTACAAAGAATAAAAGCCCAACTTACAGTATATCAAACCCCTGCATAGTTGCATCTTTTTTCTAAACCATTCATCTTTAGTTGAAAATGGTTCTAGGTTAAATTAATTTATTAAAGAAATAATATCGGTTCCGGCCATGCCGTTGTTCTTAATGGATGACCCTTTTGTCTTATATGTTGTTTGTGTTATGTATGTTGTATAGAATATGTATTATTTACTTCTGTAGATTTAGTTTTGGATAAGCAACTCATTTGGGAATATATGGACATCTTAGCTAGCGATATTTAAAGATTTCCATTTTGAGGAATATGTCTCAATAAGCTTTGTGGCTTGTTGTAATGTGAATGTTGTTGATGAATCCAAATGTTTAACTTTTGTAAAAAAACAAATACAAATGTTTATATACAAAAGTAAAAACCCTAATTGGGTGTGAAGTCCTACACAAAGCAGTCCCCCAAAATGCATTTCGCCAGTATGTTGGCTTCCTCAACAGGTGGAGATGCAGAAAGAAATTAATTCATGTGTGAAAGTCTTTGAATAGCCCTTAAATTGTATTTTCATCATTTACTTTTCGTTCATGGAATGCACATTGAGTTCCAACTGTCCTCAGCGACGTGATAAGATCATCTTATTAGCATTGCGCCAGGTGATGCCATTTCTCTAGTCTTTTGTTGGATGCATTCCAGCATCTAGTGATGTCATTCATTGGCGTGGCATTCAGTTTAGTCTGTGGAACGCATCCTGCGTTTCACCGACTAGCCAGTCGCATGATTGTTTCAATACCGCGTCGTTGCTGCTCATATTCATTTGGAACGCAATGATTGTGACTACAAGTCACCATTGTGTCCATAATTATGTGCAAACAAGTATTTAATATATCCATGGACCTCCATATAAATAAAAGAGTCATATAGATACATACATATAGTCATATAGAAAACAACAGGAATTGTAAATATCCTATAAGAAGAAAAAAAACCTTCATAATTAAAACACAGTAGTGATATTCATACACAAATTCACAATGCACAATGGTGACTCGTAGTCACAAGCATTGGAACACACTTTGCGTTACAAACCTATATCAGCAGCAGCGACACAAAACAATCATGCAACTGGCCAGTCGGTGAAACGCAGGATGCGTTCCACAGACGAAACGGAATGCCACACCAACAAATGACGTCACCAGAAGCTGGAATGCACCGTGCATCCACGGATAGACTAGAGAAATGGCATCACCTGGTGCGACGCTAAAAAGATGATCTCATCATGGACAGTTGGAATGCAATATGCGTTCCACAAAAAATTTTTTTACAAAAAGGAAAATTCAATTTAAAGGCTATTTAACCCCTTAAGGACCAAACTTCTGGAATAAAAGGGAATCATGACATGTCACACATGTCATGTGTCCTTAAGGGGTTAAAGACTTTTCACACATGGATTAATTTCATTCTGCATCTCCACCAACTGAAGAAGGCAACATACTCCAAATTTTCACGAATGAAATCTGAAAAGTTAAACCGAGGCAAAAGGAGCTGAGCTGAAATAATTCTCCAACTCAGCCATAGATATAGTTCAGTTTTGCCATTCCAATTTAGGCCTCGATTAAATATGGTTGGATAACCTTTTCAAATGATTTAATATTATAAAAAGTATTTCAATTTTGCAATATTCTGATATTTTTTAATATATTGATATAGTTATTATATATAATATTTTTTCATAAATTCATATTTTGAAAAATAATAATTTGAAAGGCCTATAAAACATATTAAATTGAGGTCTGAATTGAAATATTTGAGAGTTTAATGAATAACCCTGTTTGCCTTTACTTTCTAAGTTTCTTTCTTCTTCCTCATTTGCCATCTTAGAATCTGTCAGGGTACCTGTGGTCTCTACCTCCAAAAGAGGTAGAGACTTAGCTGTTCCACCATCCAGACGGTCTGATGACTCCCTTCCCCGCGGTCTATCCGGTCATGCAAGGCCGGCCGCGAGGGAGTGACTGCCTTTTACACCATCTAGGCAGGAAGTCATCATCAGGACACTCCCTCGGATCGACCTGTCAGTCAATTGCTGCAGGACCAATCAGGACGTCTCGGAGGTGTGGTTACTGCTCTGAACAGGGTATTTAACAGAGCTTCTTTCATTAGCTCATTGCCCTGTCGTGGTTCTAGCTTGTTCTAGTCACTCAGTGCTTGTGTATTCTATTATCCCTTTTGGTTTTGACCCGGCTTGTTTACCTTACTCTGCTTATCTCTGTTACCCTTGATTCGGCTTGTCTCTCGCTTACCTGTCTTCCGTTACCCTCGACCTCGGCTTGTCTTTGACCATTCTATTCTGTACTACTTACGTTAGTCCGGCCATTCTAAGGTCCGGTATACGTATCTGGCTACTGTTTGTACTCTGCGTGTTGGATCCCTGTCCCGATCCTGACATTACGACAGGGCCAATGGATCCTGCAAGTACAAACAGTCAGCTGGCTTCTCCTGATCCTAGGTTTGAAGCCATGGATCACAGAATGGATCAGATGGCGCTTGCGCTACAGGCTCTATTATCTCATGCCAATAACCCACCAGAGGAGATACGTAATACCCCTGTTTCTCCTGTCAGTTTAGGTCTAGAGGTAGCCACAGTGGGTGCTTCTTCTCGCATTACCCCCCCAGTACGCTATGGTGGGGCTCCTGAGAAGTGTCGTGGTTTTTTAAACCAAATTAGTATCCACTTTGAATTGCAACCCCGCTCTTATCCTACAGATAGGGCAAAGGTAGGATTTATTATCACCCTACTTATTGAGAAAGCTCTGAGATGGGCCAACCCACTATGGGAGAACGATAACCCATTAGTGTATAACTATAACGCATTTGTAGCTGCTTTTAGAAGAACATTTGATCCTCCAGGTAGAAAGGTTAATGCAGCCAGATTACTGTTGCGCCTGAGACAGGAGAACCGAACACTGGTGGATTATTCACTAGAGTTCAGGTCTCTGGCGTCAGAAGTCAAGTGGAATGAGCAGGCGTATATGGATGTATTTTTGAATGGCCTATCTGAAGTAATCCTTGATGAGGTTGCTACCAGAGAACTCCCTGAGAATTTAGAAGATTTCATTTCGTTCATCTCTCGTATAGATGAACGTTTAAGAGAGAGACAGAACACTCGAGAGAGGAACCGGAGACCTTCTTTTAGGTTAGCCCCCGCTTTTCCAAGTCCTGACTCCACGGTATCTTTGCTTCTTGAACCTATGCAGATAGGTTATACCCGCCTCTCTGAGGAGGAAAGACAGTACAGGAGAAGAGAGGGTTTGTGTATGTATTGTGGAGCCAAGGGTCATTTACTCTCGAACTGTCCTAACCGTCCGGGAAACGCTCGCACCTAAGTCTCTCTAGAGGACAAGCCTTGGGTGTTTCTATTTTGTCCTCTACTCCTAATTATAAAGATCACAGGCTTCTGCTACCAGTTTCCTTAACTTGGGAGAAGGAAGTAGTAAGGGCTATGGCATTGATAGATTCCGGTGCTGCTGAGAATTTTATCGACCAAGCCTTTGCTATTAAGAACAATTTCCCATCCCAGCTAAGGGAGACACCCTTGGCCGTTGAGGCCATAGATGGTAGACCACTACTAGACCCTGTTATCTTTCGTGAAACCATACCCATTAGTTTAAATGTTGGTATCCTACACGTGGAGAATTTATCTCTTTTGCTCATTTCATCCCCTTCCGTTCCCATAGTTCTTGGGTACCCATGGTTGAAGAAACATAACCCTATTATCGATTGGGAGTTAGGGGAGATACTCTCGTGGGGCCAGGGTTGCCAGGATAGGTGTTTATGCAAGGTTTCTCCATTAGCTAATGTTAACATACCTGAGACTCCTATTCAGTCCACAGAAAGACAGATACCAGACCTTTACCTAGACTTAAAGGCAGTATTTGACAAGAAGAATGCCGATTCTTTGCCGCCACACAGGCCATTTGATTGTAAAATTAAGCTTCTACCCCGGACTATGCCTCCGAGGGGCCATGTATATCCTTTGTCTGTTCAGGAAAACTTGGTTCTAGAGGAGTATATTCGGGAGAATTTAGAAAAGGGATTCATTAGGAGGTCTTCTTCCCCGGCCGGGGCTGGGTTCTTTTTCGTTAAGAAAAAGGATGGCACGCTGAGACCTTGTATCGATTACCGAGGCTTGAATAAAATAACTGTCAGAAATGCCTATCCTATTCCACTTATTACCGAGTTATTTGATCGTCTTAAGGGCTCCAAAATCTTCACCAAGTTAGATCTCAGAGGGGCATATAATTTGGTGAGAGTCCAGCAGGGACACGAGTGGATGACGGCGTTCAATACTCGGTACGGTCACTATGAATACACAGTTATGCCGTTTGGACTTTGCAATGCTCCTGCAGTATTTCAGGATCTGATTAATGAGGTACTTAGGGAGTTTCAACATGATTGTGTCATTGTCTACCTAGACGACATACTGATACACTCTAGGGAGATTGAAACTCACCATAGACAGGTCAGAGCGGTATTACAGAAACTTCTGCAACATGGTCTATACTGTAAATTGGAAAAATGCAGCTTTGATCAGTCTCAGATAGATTTTCTTGGTTACGTGATTTCTGGGGAAGGTTTTAAGATGGACCCTGACAAACTCCAGTCTATTTTAGATTGGCCATTACCTAAGGGACTCAAGGCTATTCAGAGGTTTATTGGTTTCTCCAATTATTATAGGCGCTTCATTAAGGGTTACTCGTCTATTATTGCGCCCATTACCAATATGACCAAACAGGGGGCAGAAACTAAGACGTGGTCTCCTGAAGCTCTCGCTGCTTTCAAGAGGCTCAAAGAACTTTTTGCTTCTTCTCCAATATTAGTCCATCCTGATACGACTTTGCCGTTTCTACTCGAGGTCGATGCCTCTGAGACAGGAGTAGGTGCGGTTCTGTCACAAAGATTAGCGGTAGATAAACCATTACACCCGTGTGGTTTTTTTTCCAGGAAACTTTCTGGGGTTGAGAGCAGATATGACATCGGAGACAGGGAACTGTTAGCAGTCATTAAAGCCTTAAAGGAGTGGAGACATTTGTTGGAGGGGACCCTACACCCTATTACGATTTTGACAGACCACAAAAACTTGTCATATATTGGGGAGGCTAAGCGCTTATCCTCTAGACAAGCTCGTTGGTCCTTATTCCTGACTCACTTCAATTATGTACTGACTTACAGACCTGGTTCTAAAAACTCTAAAGCCGATGCCTTATCTCGCCAATATGAACCTTCTACTGTACCTGAACCAGTTCTTTCTTCTATAGTTCCGAAGTGCAATATCATTGCTAATACGAATCTCAGGATTCATTCTCCATTACTGGCCGATATCATTAAGTTTCAACATCTCGCACCTAAACAGACCCCTGCGGGTCGTCATTTCGTTCCTCCTGCTTTTCAACTGGAACTTTTACAGTGTTTACATAATAGCAAGATGGCGGGACATCCTGGTATTCGCAAAACTTACGCCTTGATCTCTAAGGACTTCTGGTGGTCTACTTTACGGAGGGATGTTGAGGAGTTCATCGCTGCATGTGAAGTTTGTACTAAAACCAAACAACCCCATGGACTCCTGCAACCCTTGGAGGTTCCAGAGAAACCATGGTCCTGTTTGGCCATGGACTTTATTGTCGATCTACCTATCTCTAAAAGACAGACTGTTATCCTCACCGTGGTTGACAGGTTTACTAGGATGGCACACTTCATTCCCCTGCCTAAACTTCCGTCTTCTCCCGAATTGGCAGAGATATTCGCCAAGGAGATTTTTCGCCTACATGGGATACCCTCTCAAATTGTATCGGACAGAGGCTCCCAATTTGTTTCCCGCTTTTGGAGGTCCTTCTGCTCTCAACTTGGTATTAAATTAAACTTTTCTTCTGCATATCATCCTCAGTCTAACGGAGCTGCTGAACGTACCAACCAGAAAATTGAACAATATTTACGATGCTTTGTTTCTGAACACCAGGATGATTGGGTCGGTTTGATTCCTTGGGCGGAGTTTGCACACAACAATCTCGTTTGCGATTCTACTCATTCAAGCCCCTTCTTCATGAATTATGGTTTTCATCCGTCTATTCTTCCTTCGGATTCTCCTTCCCAGGGGGTGCCGTCGGTTGATGTTCATGTTGCCAATTTGAGGAAGTTGTGGGATCAAACTCGACAAATCCTTGTGCACAACTCTATGTTGGTCAAGAAACACGCTGATAAACGTAGAAGGGCGGCTCCGGTCTTTGTTCCAGGTGATAGGGTATGGCTGAGCATGAGGAACATCCGTTTAAAAGTGCCCTCCATGAAGTTCGCTCCTCGTTATATTGGACCCTACAGGGTGCTGACCCGTATCAATCCGGTTGCGTATCGTTTAGCTCTTCCTAATACCTTACGCATTCCGAACTCGTTTCACGTTTCATTGCTGAAACCACTCATAACAATAGCCCCTCCTCGCTCCGTTCAGGTGGAGGGTCAGGAGGAGTATGAGGTCAACTCTATTATTGATTCTCGAATCTCCCGGGGGAGAGTACAATATCTGGTTGATTGGAAGGGATATGGTCCTGAGGAGAGGAGTTGGGTACCTCAGGAGGATGTTCATGCTCCCCGTCTCCGCAGGGCGTATCACTCTCGCTTCCCATCTCGTCCCGGTTCATTCCGCCCGGTGGGCGTATCTGAGAGGGGGGGTACTGTCAGGGTACCTGTGGTCTCTACCTCCAAAAGAGGTAGAGACTTAGCTGTTCCACCATCCAGACGGTCTGATGACTCCCTTCCCCGCGGTCTATCCGGTCATGCAAGGCCGGCCGCGAGGGAGTGACTGCCTTTTACACCATCTAGGCAGGAAGTCATCATCAGGACACTCCCTCGGATCGACCTGTCAGTCAATTGCTGCAGGACCAATCAGGACGTCTCGGAGGTGTGGTTACTGCTCTGAACAGGGTATTTAACAGAGCTTCTTTCATTAGCTCATTGCCCTGTCGTGGTTCTAGCTTGTTCTAGTCACTCAGTGCTTGTGTATTCTATTATCCCTTTTGGTTTTGACCCGGCTTGTTTACCTTACTCTGCTTATCTCTGTTACCCTTGATTCGGCTTGTCTCTCGCTTACCTGTCTTCCGTTACCCTCGACCTCGGCTTGTCTTTGACCATTCTATTCTGTACTACTTACGTTAGTCCGGCCATTCTAAGGTCCGGTATACGTATCTGGCTACTGTTTGTACTCTGCGTGTTGGATCCCTGTCCCGATCCTGACAGAAACATAGCAACATAGCAACAATTTTCTAAATACTTTCATTAGTCCCTGGCCTTATCTTATAGCTAGGATAGCTTTATGCCTATCCCACGCATGCTTAAACTCCTTTACTAACATAGAATGTCTCTCCGTTTGGAGTGACACTCCACTTGGGAGCGAGTTTCTGTGAGGCGACCATCCCTTTCCCCCTCTTGGGTCTCTACCTCCCCGATGCGCCTGAAGATGCCTCCACCTCAGCTTGCACTCTGGCCAGATCCATCTTCCAGAACTCCCATAGATCCAATAGCAATTTTTTTTATATATCCCTTTGGTGGAGGGTGAGGCATCGGTGTCTGAATCGGCTCCGTGGTATACTCCACCCTGGGCCTGCGGAGCCATGGGTCTCTCCTCATGCTGCGATTCCTCAGACTCACTTGAGCCCTGTGTCCTGAGCGCTATCTTAGGTTGGGCAATTTTGTAGTTTGTTCGTTGTTGAAAGCTGGCCACGACCCCCCCTTCCTGATATTATTTTTAAACCTTTGCCCCTCTAGTTTAAGACTATGTCCCCTTGTTGTGGTAGTTGTTCTTCTTTTAAATATAGTCTCTTCCTTTACTGTGTTGAATCTTTCTGTATATGTTTCCTTTTCCTCTCTCATCCATTCCTTTCCCATACCGACCTTTCAACTTCTTTTCCACTACCTTTTTCTCCTTTTGAATCTCAGTTTTTCTCATCTGCCTTTGGTTTCCTTAAGTTATCCATTTGCATTTGTTTTCTATTGTCTATCTTATCTTTTGTCCTCTTTTCCGCCTGTCCCCGTCCCATTCATAATACAATACATATTGGGAGCATTCCAACACAGTGCAAAGAGGACAGAGTGCAATTATAAACAGGAAACAGTACAGTATCTTGCCACTGTAGCTCTCGTCTCATCCACGCCGTCTTATAAAGTCACTTCTTGTAAAAGGCAATCTGATGAGATCATTTCGGCTATTAAACCATTCAGAATGCATTATTTGGGATACCTAGATTGATTGGGATAATTTCTGTTTCAACTATTCTCAGATGGGGAACTATTATTCTGGTCATTCTCTGCAAATACAGTTTATCCATGTAAGAAATAATAACACATAATAGCTTTTCAGGGTGTAATGAAAGAGATAGAATAGACTGAATTCTAAGAAAAAAAATATTTGGCTTTTCAGAATTCTTTAAAGGTTACATCATGCACAATGGACGTTTTCCAAGCAACCCAACAAAGACGGGCTGGTGCTACAACATAATAGACTTTCCTTAGGTATGCACTAGCTCAGTATACAATTCACATAACCCCTTGAGTACTGAAATGTCATTTGCTTATGTCTCAAGCAATCTGAAGGCTAACACACAACACTTATGCAAAATGGTTTATTGGGGGGTTTGCAATAAAAGAAATATGGATGTAAAGAATGCATTTTTATATTCCATGGCAAATGTATGTATTGTATTATTGCAATGAAAGGATTTGAAATGGGTGGAACAAAACCTTTAAGAAAGCTATAGCCGTATTATTCGCTTCGGACTCCCGAAAAAGGCACGTGACATTCTCCTGTAAATAGGAGATTGTGTCAATGCGTGGACAATTGTATAAGTGCCACAAAGATTACTCTCAAAAGCATCTTTTCTGCATCATCTGTTCATTGAAAAAGCCATGCTTTAAAATAACCTTCTTTTTTTTATTTTTATTTTTTATTGCAGGTTTCAGACAAATCTCAAAAAAATATTTCAGATATTCTCTGGTTGTATCATCATGCCGCTGCATATTTATATATATCAAAAAGGGATCAAATAAAAAGAAGAAAACTAACGGCAGATTTAATATCCGAAACCGCTCTACATAACAAATGACTATCATCAAATCCTTATCTATACAAAATTACCACCCCCACTTTTAATGCGACCCCATCCCCGTCTATCAATCAATCTATCAGCAGGGATACTAAAAATCTAAATATTGAACCCTGTCCTAACTGTGTGTTCCTCTGGGAATTTAGAGTACCAAGGTTGCCAGATCTTATAGAATCCTTCTAAATTTAACTAGGAAATAAAATAACCTTTTTATATTTCAAGGCTACATGGTCAATCTGCTTTTTTTTTTTTTTTTTTTAATTCTTTATTTTTGCAGTGCATATGATTACAGTGATGCAATTTGGCCAAGCAAAGGTATACAGAAAGAAATGTAAAGCATTAGATCACAAGTGCTTGGTTTTTGCGAACAGCGCACTTTTCTTTTTTATAAAACAAACATGATAAACAGTTACATGTCAGTGGTGCGTGTTTGTGGGCAGGCATATGAGGGTTGTAGGATTTGACATGTGATTTGAAGTAATGTGCTTAGTGTAGCAGGAGGTTGGGGGGCCTGTGTGACCCGATTGCTTCAGGAGGGTTCGTGTCGGTCAAACCGGTTTCTTTATGACCCCGGTTAGTGTGGGCGTCGTGCCCATCTGTCAAGAGTGTCTAAGCTTGTGCCGGGGCCTAATTTGTGTGCTAGTTACATGTGTTATGTTCAGGCAGTGTGTACCCCTAACCAATGGGGTTGCGGGGGGGGGGGGGGATGAATGGGTTAATGGCGAACAGTCGCTCTGGTTTGCTGTTATTGCTATGTAAGAGCTGGTGTGCCGTCTCCCAGGGGAGTTGCCTATTGTTGAGTTTGCCCATTAATGTGCCGCCTTGACTATGGGCGTCTGTGCGCGGTGTTTAAAGATAGAAGAAACTATAACAAAAACTTAATGGAAAGGAAAAGAAAATGGTTTTGCATTTGATGAACTTGGTGTGGAAAACAGTATTAGTGAACGTGATAGCCTCTGTCAGCTGGTACAGTTCAGGTCACGTGGGAGTCCGAGGTGCCTGCTCTTGGTGTGAATGGTCGAACCGTCGCCGGGTCCCAAGTTGTTGTGCCAGTTGCGACTGGTTGAGCTGGTGTCTGCGGTGTGAAGCCCATGGTTGTCAGGATTGCAGGGATTTCTTCTTGGGATCGTATGGTGTGGCTCGTCCCGTTCCTAGTGACTTGCAGGGTGCCCAGGGGTCCCCACCTATAGGGAATTCCGGCAGTTCGTAGTTGAGTTGTAAGGGGAGACATGGTCTTGCGCCACTGCAGTGTAGCCTTAGATAAATCTTGTTAAAATGAGAGGTGGGAATTCTCGAATTGTACCGGAGCTTGTCCCCGCAGGGTTGACAGAATGCGGTTTCGGTCTGCGTACGACATGCATTTCACAATGACGTCCCGTGGTGTCATATTGGTGCTCTGTGGGCTCCTGGCAATTCGGTAGACCCCATCTAGGGTTATCTTCTTGGCGGTCCCGGGTGGCAATATGGTTGCCAATAGCCTCCGAATGTAATGGGGCAATTCCTCCACGCCTATCTCTGCGGGCACTCCACGGACTTTAACGTGGGTGCGGCGGTGGCGGTCTTCCAGTGCTGTCAGTTGCATGAGCATGGTATGCTGAGTGCTTTGGAGCTGGTGGACCGTGTCTCCAAGCGTAGTGACCGCTGCTTGTACCTCAAGTATAGTGCCTTCTGTGGCCTGAACTCTGGTGGCGACTGATTGTATCTCCCTTTGTGCCAGGGCCCTGCCAGCTGCTATCATGCTGTGTAGGTCCTTTAATAAGGCCTTGAGGTCGTCCTTTGTGGCTGGAGTCGGACCCCCTGTGAGCACCTGGGAGGGCTGTGTCATATTCTCAGGTGTCTGACTGGGCTCTGTTCCCTGGGTCTCCCGTGCTTGCTGGGATAAGGCTGTCTCTGGGTTTTCCCCTGTCTGGCCTGCTTTGCCTTGTTGTGGTTTTTGGAGCATAGCTCCGATGTCCCTACCTTCAGGTTTCTGGGATCGTCGGCCCATGGTGTATTCACAAGGTGGAGGAGGTGAGTTTCGGGTATTCCCGGTTGTTCCGTATCCCAATGGGCCGCCCAGGAATGTCTCCAGGGAGAAGCGTGGCGGCTGGCGTGGGTCGCCCTGTGGGATACCGGAACGGCATCAAACGGTGAAGCTTTTTCCCCTGGGTAGGATGGTGAGGTGTCCGTATTCGTGCGGCGTCGGATTTATGCGATGTGCGCCGATGAAGGTAGTAGATGTCGGGAGCCGACAGATATGGCGTCCGTCTTGTCCCGCTAGCAAGCTCCGCCCCCCGTCAATCTGCTTTTTAACCTCTCCCCAACATATTTGGCTTAGATTTTTCCAGTTACAAGTGATTATTAACTTCATGACCAGAAGGATATGAATAACCAAACTCCTCTTTACTGCTGGTATGGTTTTTAGCCCGCAATGGGGTATAGCTATTTTCAGGTGAGGGCTGATTACAATGTTGGTCAAAGAAACAATCACCCCAAAAATCTCGTCCCAAGTATGTTTGATGAGTTTGCAATCCCACCACATATGTTCCAGTACTCTCTCCACATCACCAACACACCTCCAACATTAACAGGTTAAACTTATGAATTGTTTGTGGGACCATATGACATCTGAACATTATCTTAAATTGGAGTTTGTGAATATTTAGCCAGTGTGTGGTTATTTTTGTAATACTCCAATTTTCAGACCATATTTTCCATTCACTCTTGATGCCTACATCTTGCAACCAGCTGGTCCAAACTTTGGAAACCTATCTGGAACCATTTTCTCCAGTATATGGTACCATCTTTTTAAAATACCAGTTTGGGGAACTTTGCTAAACAATTTCTCTACTTAGGAGATGAACTCTTCCTTATCCTCTGAGCTGTGATGTTTTGCGACGTAATATTGTATTCTATATACATTTTCTAAAATAACTTACTAAACAGAAAAAAAAACATGGTTTAATCAATCTTGTTCCTTTATCAGTTTAGATTTCTGGACCCTCTATAAATAAATATATTTATATTTTTTAAAACAGCCTTTAGAAGTAATCCAGAGCTTAGAAAGTCTTCTCAATGGAGCCCAATCCTCCTACTGAGAGGGCATCAATTTTGATGAACTGTTTACAATCAAATGTTTCTCTTAGAGAAGCATAGTCAACATAGGGCACATGCACAGTGTAGCGGATTGGTACCGGGCTGTCCCACGACATGTATGAGAATAAGTGTATTTGGTCATATGGCTGGTTTAATGTGTATGTACATGTATAGAAAGCATGGTATCCGGGTATAATGACAGTTAAATGTATGTAAAGAATTGTATTCCTCTAGTTGTTCGGTAGAATCATTCAAATAAAACAAGGGAATGAAACTACCGAACAACCAGACCACCCAGGAATGAGTGTGCCTCCAATTACCGTTTGCAACAATGTTGCAAACAGGTAATTGGCAATCAGTGCAGTGTGGTCTTTGTCCTCTGGGTGGCCGCCATTCGGGAAACAAACACGTGGCGGCGGCCATCTTAAACTACCGAACAGCGGTGTTTTGCCGTCGAGTGTCTGGAACTAAAATCGGACACTTGACTAGGCAAACACCGCTGAGACCTCCATACTTCCAGAAATTCGTATGGAAACTACCGAATGACCCGCCGTTCGGTAGAAAGAGCCCCATAAACAAGGGAATTCATTCAAACCCTCTCCAGGCTCTATAACACAGGCAATTCGCCTGTTTTCATTCCCTTGTTTGTGACCGACCGCAGGGCCAAAATGCATGGAACTGTTTTCGGATACTTTACCCATGCGGTCGGTCAAATCTTTGGAACCCCATATCTCACGAACCATTCATCCGAATGGGCTAATTTTTAAGTATGTTGGTCCCCCAGAATAGAGCTATCTGGGGATGTTGGATTTGTGGATGTACCCCAAGTATTTAGGGTACATCCAAAACTCGGGGAAAACTGTGTACACAATAAGGGGATTATGATGCTAGAGGAGGGGAGGAGATCTGTGGGAGGTTACTACTTAGAGATTGGATAATGTCTTAAGTGATAGAACCTCCTCCCTTGCATGGGAGAGGGCTTTATAAGGAACTGTGGAATAAAGCTTGTCAGACTACTCCTGAAACTGTGTGTCGTCCAGTTATTGGGATTGCGATGGGGATACTGCTGTATTACTTTACCTGCTGGAAACCTTGCCTGTGGACTTAACATCACCTTGTTCCTGAGCCTCACTGGAATCTCTAGTGGAGAATAGCTGTGCAAGATCGGCTCTCCGCTACATTGGTTGGCAGCGGTGGGATCCAAACTCACAGAGGAACAAGCGTAAATGGAGTACGGATGGAGATTGATTTTTCTGCGCTAAAACGCTCCACGCTAAAGGACCTCCTAGAGGCAAGGGGTATACAAGCCAGCAATAAGAAGAAAGCAGTACTTGTTACAGAACTCATGGCAGAGTACAGAATGGAGGGCGATTCAGTTCCGGCACAGAGGGAGCCGGGAGGAACACCACAAGGATCGGAATTCCAGAGGCAGGTTCAGTTCAGGCTATCCTTTTATGGGGAAAACCCCCCAACAGAAATTGTTACCAGGACAATGGCCGAGGTACAAGAATTCATCCTAAGGACACAGGCACCAGAACAAAGCTCTGCAATTAATGTGCCACAGGAAGGTAAGCCTAAAATACCATACCAGGCTTTTAAAACATATGTGGAGGCAGAGGAAGATATAGACGCTTTCCTGCAAGACTTTGAAAGACTGTGTGCACTGCATAAAATTAACGCAGAGGACTGGGTACCTATTTTGGCCGGAAGGTTAACCGGGAGGGCAGCAGAGGCATATCGGACTGTACCTAATGACGAAATAAGGAATTACAGTAAAGTGAAAGAAATTATACTCGCCAGGTATGCTATAACACCCGAGGCATACCGGCGGAGGTTCCGGGATCTAAAGAAAACAGAGAAGGACTCGCACGCAGAGTGGGCATGCCGATTACAGGGGGCAGCGCTCGGGTGGGTGCAAGCTAGCAAGGCACGTTCTATGGAGGATGTAATACAAATGTTGCTGATGGAGCAGTTCTATGAGGGAGTAACCAATGAGGTCCAGGAATGGGTAAGGGACAGAAACCCTACTTCCCTTACCGAGGCGGCTAGGAAAGCGGATGACTACCTGGATGCACGCAGGTCACAAAAACCTGCAGCTCCAAAAGCAACCTTTAAAACATTCGGGGGAAACAACTACACCCCAGCTCCACCGAGACCGCTACCACCACCTCCACCACCCGCTGCACAGCCCCGGTTCCGACAACCCACCGCTGGCCCCTGTCATCACTGCCAGAAGTGGGGACATTATAAAAGGGAATGCCCACAGCTACGGGACCGTTCCACCTGGATTCGTCCAGGCCCACCTCCACCCAGGGCGGCCGCAGCCCACCACTACCAGGACCTAATCACCACCCCATATGGTTCCGCAGTCCCCATTACTACTGTGGAACAATGGGAGGTACTGCACGAGGCAGATCCGGTCCAGGCCAATGTGGATAATCTACGGCACCATCGACAGACGGTATATCTGAATGGTACAGCAGTCCGGGGATTACGAGATTCGGGAGCCACCATCACTTTGGTACAGAGCCACCTGATTTCAGATCAGGCAAAACTGAACAAAACTGTTGCCGTCCGGGTAGCTGGGGGAGCAGTGTACCGGCTACCTACAGCAAGGGTACATTTACATTGGGGAGCGGGGGCAGGGGAAGTGGAGGTGGGGTTGATGCCACATTTACCGGCGGAGGTTTTATTGGGGAACGATCTGGGGAGGCTCACTTCTGCTTTTGAGCCCCAGTCACCCACCACAGGAGAGGTCAACCCTGTAGTCACCCGACAACAGGCCCGCACCCAGGACCACAACACACTGCCGGAGGTCCAGGTAAGCAACCCTACCCCCCCTCTAGAATGTGTCCCCTGGGCTCCACCTAATGAATTTGTAGCTGAAGTCGCAACAGACCCCACGCTTCAGGTGTATAGGGACAAGGTTGGCACGGGTTCCCCCGGGGCGGAGGGAGAGAAGTTTATCTGGGATAAACAACTTTTATACAGGGAAACAACCAAACAGATTACGGGGTTAGACCCGATAGCGAGGAGACAATTAGTGGTACCACAGCGGTACCGGGCTGAATTACTCCGGATAGCGCATGATATTCCGCTATCCGGACATCTAGGGGTTAGTCGCACCAGGTACAGACTAACCCAGAGTTTCTTCTGGCCAGGGATTAGCCAGGAAGTACGCAGATATTGCACGACTTGCGATACCTGCCAGAGAGTGGGAAAAAGGGGGGATCGCAGGAAGGCTAAACTTCACCCCTTACCCATAATAGAGGAACCTTTTAGCCGAATAGCGGTGGATCTGATAGGCCCCCTCAATAAAGTTAGCCCGTCAGGAAAACTGTATATTTTAACGGTCGTAGATTATGCCACCAGGTATCCAGAGGCAGTGGCTCTGACCAACATCCACGCTGAGACGGTCGCGGATGCCCTCATGCGGATATTCTCCCGGATGGGATTACCCAGGGAGATTATCTCGGATCAGGGTACCCAGTATACCGCAGAATTCACCCAACACCTCTGGAGGATCTGTGGCATTAAGCCTATTATCAGCGCCCCTTACCACCCCCAGACGAACGGGCTCTGCGAACGATTCAATGGTACCTTGAAGCAGATGCTCCGAACCTTCGCAGAGACCCACAAGGACTGGGAACGATTCCTGCCGCACCTCCTATTCGCATACCGGGAGGTGCCGCAGGAATCCACAGGGTTCTCCCCGTTTGAATTATTGTTTGGAAGGAGGGTCCGAGGCCCATTGGATCTTATTAGAGAGCATTGGGAGGGAGACCGGAGCACAGATGGCACTCCCATCCTACCATATGTGTTGGCCTTTCGGGACCGCCTAGAAGCGTTGACCAAGACGGTACGGGAAAACCTTCAGGAGGCCCAGACCCGCCAGCGTACATGGTATGATCGGGGAGCCAGGGACCGTAGCTTTCAGGTCGGGCAGAAGGTACTAATTTTAAAACCTGTCCGACATGATAAGTTACAGGCCGCCTGGCAGGGCCCATATATGGTGGTGGAGCAAAGATGCGATACCACCTATATTATCGGCCCCTGCACAGGGACTGGGGGGCGACGCATGCTCCATGTGAACATGCTGAAGCCCTACCACGAGCGTACTGAGGAGGTAACCGCCATCTGTGCCCCTAACACGGAAGAGTTTGACAGCTTACCCCTCCCCGATTTGCTGGGGGATGGGCAGCTGTCCGGAGATTTAGGGGAGGTTACGCTGGGAGATCGGCTGAGCCCACAGGAGCGGATCGAGGTACAGCAACTATTGGAAGAGAAACGCGACACGTTCTCTAATGTACCTGGATACACGCCTCTGGCAACTCACCGGGTCGAGACCCCAGGGCAACTACCCATGCGCCAGACGCCATACCGCATTCCAGAAGCGGTACGGGCAAACATGCGTAAGGAGATCGACGAAATGCTCCAACTGGGGGTGATTGAACCCTCAGACAGTCCTTGGGCATCTCCTGTAGTCCTCGTACCAAAGCGAGACGGTACGACCCGCTTCTGCGTGGACTATAGGAGATTGAACGAGAAGACTGTATCTGACGCCTATCCGATGCCCCGGATAGACGAGTTACTGGACAGAATGGCCAGGGGCCAATACCTCACCACTATTGACTTGTGTAAAGGGTATTGGCAAATCCCCCTGGCCCCAGACGCCATCCCGAAGTCGGCCTTTGTCACCCCATTTGGCTTGTACCAGTTTAAGGTCATGCCATTTGGGATGAAAAACGCCCCAGCCACCTTCCAAAGGATGGTGGATCGACTCCTAGATGGATTCCAGGACTATACATGTGCCTACCTGGACGATATTGCTATTTTTAGCAATACGTGGCAGGAACACTTAGCTCACATCGGAGCTGTACTAGATAGGATAAGGGAAGCAGGTCTGACCTTGAAGCCGGCCAAGTGTAGTATCGGCATGGCTGAGGTACAATACCTGGGACATAGAGTAGGGTGCGGTAAACAAAAACCCGAACCCGCCAAAGTAGAGGCTGTAGCCCAGTGGCCCACCCCTAGGACTAAGACCCAGGTTTTAGCGTTTCTAGGGACAGCAGGGTATTACCGGAAGTTTGTTCCCAATTATAGCGCCCTGGCCAAACCCCTCACTGACCTGACCCGTAAGAACCTTCCCCGCCAAGTAAACTGGACCCCGGAGTGTGAGCAGGCATTCCAACAATTGAAAAATGCACTGATAAATGCCCCTGTCTTGGCAGCTCCCAATCCAACTAAACGTTTTCTTGTTCACACAGACGCTTCTATGTTTGGATTGGGGGCAGTACTGAGTCAAGTCGGGGCCGATGGCGGGGAACATCCAGTGGCTTACATCAGTCGCAAACTGTTACCTCGAGAAGTAAGCTACGCCGCCATCGAAAAGGAATGCCTGGCTGTGGTGTGGGCCCTAAAGAAGCTACAACCCTATTTATATGGACAGCCCTTTTCCTTGCTCACGGATCACAACCCGTTAGTCTGGCTGAACCGGGTGGCTGGAGACAACGCCAGGCTGCTGCGCTGGAGTTTGGCGCTACAGCCTTTTGACTTTAATATCCAGTACCGGCCGGGTAAGCAGAATGGAAATGCTGACGGGTTGTCAAGACAAACTGACTTAGAGAAATGATCCGTGAGCCCCCGGACATCCCCAAGCCGATCCGTGTTGGATCAGACTGTGTATGCCGGCTTGTGGGCAAGGGGGAGCAGTGTAGCGGATTGGTACCGGGCTGTCCCACGACATGTATGAGAATAAGTGTATTTGGTCATATGGCTGGTTTAATGTGTATGTACATGTATAGAAAGCATGGTATCCGGGTATAATGACAGTTAAATGTATGTAAAGAATTGTATTCCTCTAGTTGTTCGGTAGAATCATTCAAATAAAACAAGGGAATGAAACTACCGAACAACCAGACCACCCAGGAATGAGTGTGCCTCCAATTACCGTTTGCAACAATGTTGCAAACAGGTAATTGGCAATCAGTGCAGTGTGGTCTTTGTCCTCTGGGTGGCCGCCATTCGGGAAACAAACACGTGGCGGCGGCCATCTTAAACTACCGAACAGCGGTGTTTTGCCGTCGAGTGTCTGGAACTAAAATCGGACACTTGACTAGGCAAACACCGCTGAGACCTCCATACTTCCAGAAATTCGTATGGAAACTACCGAATGACCCGCCGTTCGGTAGAAAGAGCCCCATAAACAAGGGAATTCATTCAAACCCTCTCCAGGCTCTATAACACAGGCAATTCGCCTGTTTTCATTCCCTTGTTTGTGACCGACCGCAGGGCCAAAATGCATGGAACTGTTTTCGGATACTTTACCCATGCGGTCGGTCAAATCTTTGGAACCCCATATCTCACGAACCATTCATCCGAATGGGCTAATTTTTAAGTATGTTGGTCCCCCAGAATAGAGCTATCTGGGGATGTTGCATTTGTGGATGTACCCCAAGTATTTAGGGTACATCCAAAACTCGGGGAAAACTGTGTACACAATAAGGGGATTATGATGCTAGAGGAGGGGAGGAGATCTGTGGGAGGTTACTACTTAGAGATTGGATAATGTCTTAAGTGATAGAACCTCCTCCCTTGCATGGGAGAGGGCTTTATAAGGAACTGTGGAATAAAGCTTGTCAGACTACTCCTGAAACTGTGTGTCGTCCAGTTATTGGGATTGCGATGGGGATACTGCTGTATTACTTTACCTGCTGGAAACCTTGCCTGTGGACTTAACATCACCTTGTTCCTGAGCCTCACTGGAATCTCTAGTGGAGAATAGCTGTGCAAGATCGGCTCTCCGCTACACACAACAATATATATATTAATGCTTCTCACAGAGAAGCATTGGATGCACATCCACAGTTTGCAAGCTGAAACTGGACGTTAAAATTATTAAATAATGTGTCACTGTATGACAGTCACTAGGGGTGTGGGGATTTCCAGATGTAGACAGTGCCGTTTCCGAGAAACTATAAGACTTTAAGCTAAATAATTTGAAGAATGTGGTGTAAATACACTCAGCATTTCCATCTCGCCTGGGTACTTTTACCATGTAAACCACGTGTGAGATCGTTATGAATTGGGATCTGTAATAATCTGAGGACCAGCATATGCTGACAATATGCTGCTGCAGAACCAGCAGAACCATCCTTCTGCTGTAAAGAAGACACACATTGTTATTTACTGTAAAGTGAATTGTCCAGAATTAAAAGTTATTTCACAGTGATTTTCAAATTTTTTGACCAAATTTGCCAAACTAAGAACATTTTTACAAAATCGGCTACTGCGGCCTATCACATGACATTCAATTTCCTACAGCTCAGACTTTAGTACATAATCATGTAATTACCCTTGGTCTAAATGTCCTCATTACCCCATTATTAATGCACCATAACATATGGAATATGCACTGTTTTGTGAATAATCCAGGCCAATTGCGATTTTGGTTTCCTCCCCAGGCCTTGCAATACCCTGTCTGACATAGGTGAACTAAAAATAGTTTTCTATAGAGCACTGAATTTTGTCCTGTGAATGGAATTATTTTTTTTTTTTTGGTTACACATATACCGGAATTGTAGGAGACCAAAAAAGAACTTTAGATAAATGCTCATCGGTGGACACAGCAAAAGACAACAGATTTTACCCCCAATCTTGACATATATGTCTAAATTACATAGCTGAAGAACAAGACTATTCCCAAGAGTTCTCTAACTTCTGTCTATGCATTTACTAAACCTGACTCTTAATGTAGTATAGAGCACAGTAAAACACGCTTTGTATTGACTTGTTTTCATTAATGGTACATTAAACATATTTCAAGGACAATTCAATATTTCCTTAAGTGAAATTATACAGGAAAGGAAACCTTGTCAATCTTTTCACAATGGTTTCTGCAATTAACAATGAAAAAAATAATAATACCGGAGGTCACCTTTGTATTATTTCAGATTAATATTTTATATAATAAATGCAATAGAATCTTTTGAAAGAAAGACAAAAAGGAAAAAAAAAATCAAAATGAATCACAGTTATTTCATTAATGAGGAATTTTCATGGTGTTATAAAGTTAAAGAACATTTTAAAACCAATAAAAAAATATATTTTTAAAATTTGCAACCAAAGCAATTCAGAGGATGTTTGTCGCCCCATATCGCCATCATGCACATACGGGAGATTGGGTGCGGTGTCTCCTCTGAGTAACAGGGGAATGGGGAGTCGCACAAGAGATGTTACATTAGAAATATGTAGGTTAGTATTGTTGATGTTGGAAGGGATGGGTATGTGGCTGAGCAGAGCCCATTGAAAGGGAAAGCTCAAAAAAGAGAAGAAACGTGGGTGAGCATAGTGTAAGATATAAAACACAAAGAACAAAAAAAAAAGCAGCTAATATCATGGGAAGCATGGATGGATGGATGGGGGGTTGGATGGGGTGGGGGTTGGATGGGTGGGTAGAAGAATGGATGGGCAGGTAAACAGAAAACAAATTAGAGATGTCCCGAACGGTTCGCTGGCGAATAGTTCCTGGCGAACATAGCTTGTTCGCGTTCGCCACGGATGGCGAACATATGCGATGCTCGGTTCGCCCCCTATTCGTCATCATTGAGTAAACTTTGACCCTGTACCTCACAGTCAGCAGACACATTCCAGCCAATCAGCAGCAGATCCTCCCTCCCAGACCCTCCCACCTCCTGGACAGCATCCATTTTAGATTCATTCGGAAGCTGCATTCTTTTTTTTTTTTTAGTATTATTTTTTTTTTTACACAGAAGTGTGTTATATTTGAGCATGCTAGGCTGAACGTGCGTATATCATGGCTAGTTGCACTGAGGGTATGAGTATATAGCAGTACATTGTTGTGAAAGATGGCTGTCATGTTTAGGGTGTAGCTTGCACGTTATCAACTGTGTATTTATATCAGCAGCTCCACCACTAGTTATAAATCAAGTGTGAGTCGCCCCATGAGATGAGACTAGTGAATAACATAATACATGAACGGTTAAGGTAAAGGCATGTAAGGAACTACGACAATAAACTCTTTAGGAGGTGAAATAATGACATGTTTAAACGCTTGCTACTTTACGATTAGTTAATGTGCAGAGAGCAGTTCATGTGATCAAAGGCATGGTGTGGAGGATCGGCTATAGTGGGACATGCTTGGCAGGCTGCTGTTTATTGCTTGTGCTCATCCGGTCCCTTCTGGGTGCCAGGTGCAGACCCTGGGAGTCCCTGATACCTGGAACAACAAAGGCAAGTCTCTGGCTGAGTGCCGGGTTCGCGGCTTGAGGTGGTGAAAGCTTGTTTTGTTGGGTGGTCGGATCTGTCCCGGTGGTGCTTCACTAGTGATGTTGCGAACATAACATTTTCGGTTTGCGAACCGCGAACGCAAATTTCCGCAAATGTTCGCGAACCTGGCGAACCAGGCAAACCGCTATAGACTTCAATAGGCAGGTGAATTTTAAAACCCACAGGGACTCTTTCTGCCCACAATAGTGATTGAAGGTGGGGGGGAGACCTACTCTCCTTCCCCCCCACGGCCCCCACCCCTGGGCGGCGGGTGGGGGCCATTAAGATAATGAGGGAGGGGACCTACTGTCCTCCCCCCAGGCGCCCACCCCTGTGCAGCGGGTGGGGGCCATAAAGATAATGGGGGGGGACCTACTGTCCTCTTCCCCAGGCTCCCACCCCTGTGCAGCAGGTTGTAGCCATAATGATAATGAGGGGGGGACCTACTGTCCTCCCCCCCGGCCCCCACCCCTGGGCGGCGGGTGCGGGCCATAAAGATAATGAGGGGGGACCTACTGTCCTCCCCCTCTCCAGCCCCCACCCTGAGCAGTGGGTGGGGGCCCTAAAAAAACAATAAGGGGGGACCTGCTGTCCCCCCCCCCCCGGCCCCCACCCCTGAGCGGTGGGTGGGGGCCCTAAAAAAACAATAAGGGGGACCTACTGTCCCCCCGGCCCCCACCCCTGAGCGGTGGGTGGGGGCCCTAAATACTAATAAAGGGGGGGACCTAATGTCCTCCCCCCTGGCCCCCACCCCTGAGCGGCGGGTGGGGGCCCTAAATACAAATGGGGGAGACCCTAGTCACCCCCTCCACCCCCAATAAAACATCCATCCAATCACAGTGCTCTGTGTCCTTTTTAAACAGCGTGGGAAAGTTCTTTGGAAATTTCCCACACTGTGTAAAATGACAAAGAGCACTGTGATTGGATGGATTTCAAGCAATCCAATCACAGTGCTCTGTGTCATTTTACACAGCGTGGAAAAGTTCTTTAGAATTTTCCCACGCTGTGTAAAATGACAAAGAACACTCTGATTGGCTTAAACCAGCCAATCAGAGTGTTCTTAGCCTAATTGCAGGGTGTGGCAAGGCTTTATAAGCCTTCCCCCGCCCTGCAGAGTTCAGTCTGTGCGGAGCCCTCCATAGGTGAAGATGGATTTTTTTTTTTTGCACTTGTTTTTTTTTTTTTTAATTGCGTCGGTTATTACGGTTTTTATTTGGCCTTTTTTGGGGCTGAAAAAATAAGATTTTAGAAGATAGAAAACATCGAATGGTAAGTTTTTTTTTTTGTTTTTTTTTTTACAGGTTCTTAGTTAAAGGTCCCCCCCTCATTATTTTTAGGGTGAGGGGGGTAGGTAGGGGGATATTTTTTTGGGGGGGGGAGGGGGTGACTAGGGTCCCCCCTATTTGTATTTAGGGCCCCCACCTGCCGCTCAGGGGTGGGGGCCAGGGGGGAGGACATTAGGTCCCCCCCTTATTAGTATTTAGGGCCCCCACCCACCGCTCAGGGGTGGGGGATGGGGGGGACAGTAGGTCCCCCCCTTATTGTTTTTTTAGGGCCCCCACCCACCGCTCAGGGGTGGGGGAGGGGGGACAGTAGGTCCCCCTTATTGTTTTTTTTAGGGCCCCCATCCACCACTCAGGGGTGGGGGCCGGGGGGGACAGTAGGTCCCCCCCTTATTGTTTTTTTTAGAGCCCCCACCCACCACTCAGGGGTGGGGGCCGGGGGGGGACAGTAGATTCCCCCCCTTATTTTTTTTGAGGGCCCCCACCCACAGCTCATGGGTGGGGGCCGGGGGTGGGCAGTAGGTCCCCCCATTGTGATTTATGGCCCTCACCCACCGGGTGGGGGCCAGGGATGACAGTAGGCCCCCCCATTGTGATTTATGGCCCCCACCCACCGCGCAGGGGTGGGGCCCGGGGGGAGGACAGTAGGTCCCCCCTCATTATTTTGATGGCCCCCACCCACCGCGCAGGGGTGGGGGGAGGACAGTAGGTCCCCCCTCATTATTTGGGATTTATGGCCCCCACGCACCGTGCAGGGGTGGGGGACAGGGGGGAGGACAGTAGGTCCCCGGGGCGGATCGAACATTGCATGTGTTCGCCCGCGGTGGCGAACGCGAACATGCTATGTTCGCCGGGAACTATTCGCCAGCGAATAGTTCGGGACATCACTATGCTTCACGTCCGGTGCTGGTTTGTGGTGGCTTAAGGTGGAGGCGAGTGCTTGATGTGGGGCAGGCTCTGCATTTCTGTTTGTGCATCCGGTCCCGTCTTCGACGCCTTTTGCGTTGGTGGATTTTAATGGGGACTGCTTCGCTTAGCTGTGGTGGAGCTTGTTGGGGCTGTGGTGGAGCTTGTTGGGGCTTCCTGCTTGTTATTTGCTTCCAAAATTGATTAAAGAGTCTGTCCAGCTTAGACTCAATATCCTGCCATGCTTTGCTGGTACCAGGAGGACACGCGGCTGCCGCCATATTGGGAGAGTCGCAGATGAGTATGTCAGCCTGGGCAGCTGTGCTCTGTGCGTCCATTAGCTCCAGACAGCCTCTCAGTGGTGGACCGGGATAACCCCCACCGGTCCGAGGGGGGGGGGGTAACGGAGCTCCTGCTGGGAAGTAGCTGCTCCTGGGCATCCCAGGATCGGGAGATCGGCTGCCTCTCCCGCCCGGTGAGCACCAGGCCACACTTGCCACGCAGAGGTAAGTAAAACTGTCGAGTTGCTGACCGCTATTAAGCATGTTGGGTTGGTCAGGTAGGAGCAACATTGCTGGGTCATCCCCTTCTGGGGTGAAATTTGCTTGTTGATAGCTGCTTAAAGTGAGATATTGAGGGAGCTCACATGAAGTGCGTCTTTCCTCCATGACAGCTAGGCCCCGCCCCCCGGAAGCTGCATTCTTAGTGAGAGGAGGGACAGTGTAGCTGCTGCTGATTTAATAGGGAAATCGATAGCTAGGCTAGTGTATGCAGTGTCCACTACAGTCCTGAAGGACTCATCTGATCTCTGCTGTAAAAAAGAAAAGCCCTTTTTAGAGCTAGAACATCAGTCTGCTTTTTTTTTTCCTGTCTAATCTAATTGCAGTTGCCTGCCTGCCAGAGTGTGTGTCAGGCTCACAGCGTATACTGTGCCCACTTGCCCAGTGCCACCACTCATATCTGGTGTCACAATAGCTTGCATTTAAAAAAAAAAAATTTTTTGACTGTAATATAATAGCAGTCAGTTTCCTTCACACGTGTGCGTTTCAGGGCCTGCCAGGGCACAGTGTCACACCAGTGCAACTCATATCTGGTGTAACAGTAGTGTACATTAAAATAAAAACTAGAAATTTGACTGTGAAATAATAGCAGTCAGTTTCCTTCACACATGTGCGTTTCAGGGCCTGCCAGGGCACAGTGTCACACCAGTGCAACTCATATCTGTAACAGTAGTGTACATTTAAAAAAAAAATACAGGGGGCTTGTTGTCACCTTTCGGGGACCCTTGGTGTTGTACGTGGCTGGGTGGAGGAAGAGACCTCCAATGACATCAGTGAGGACAAGGAACGGGACATGGCTAGCTTGGTATCCAACCTTGTGCAAATGGGGAGTTTGCGGTTGTGCAAATGGACTGTTTGCGGTTGTTTGCGGTGCGTTAAACGTGGAGTTTGGTCTGTCACTGTGAAGCGGGCGTAACCCTTACACTACCTGATCGATACAACATCATACAGTAGGTCCCCCCCCTCATTATTTTTATGGCCCCCACCCACCACTCACGGGTGGGGGCGGGCGGGAGGACAGTAGGTTCCCCCATTGTGATTTATGGCCCCCACTCACCGCGCAGGGGTGGGGGACGTGGGGGAGGACAGTAGGTCCCCCCCCCCTTATCCTTATTTACTGAATATTCCCCAGTATAACAATGTTTGGCATTTAGTGAATATTCCCTATTCTGCTCTATGTCAGTGTGTATCAGGGTCTCTGAGGACAGGTATCAATCCATATCTGCCAAGTGACCCTATGTAGGAGGAACAGTCCCTATTCTGCTCTGTGTCAGTGTGTATCAGGGTCCCTGAGGACAGAGGTGTCAATCCATATCTGCCAAGTAACCCTATGTAGGGGGAACAGTCCCTATTCTGCTCTGTGTCAGTGTGTATCAGGGTCTCTGAGGACAGGTGTCAATACATATCTGCCAAGTGACCCTATGTAGGGGGAACAGTCCATATTCTGCTCTGTGTCAGTGTGTATCAGGGTCCCTGAGGACAGAGGTGTCAATCCATATCTGCCAAGTGACCCTATGTAGGGGGAACAGTCCCTATTCTGCTCTGTGTCAGTGTGTATCAGGGTCCCTGAGGACAGGTGTCAATACTACCTGACCGATACAACATCATACTTGATGTTTTAAAGCACGTTATTCCAAACAATTTAGGAATGTTAGGTGATTTATGCCCTTTATGGATTAAAACCAGACTCTGCATCAACTGTGTAATTTTCCATGGGAGTTTTGCCATGGATCCCCCTCCGGCATGCCACAGTCCAGGTGTTAGTCCCCTTGAAACAACTTTTCCATCACTAGTGTGGCCAGAAAGAGTTCCTGTGGGTTTTAAAATTCGCCTGCCTATTGAAGTCTATGGCGGTTCGCCCGGTTCGCCCGTTCGCGAACATTTGCGGAAGTTCGTGTTCGCCGTTCGCGAACGGAAAATTTTATGTTTGCGACATCACTAATCAGGATTATTCTCTTGTATAAGCCTAATGTGTGATTCTAGTGTCTGCCCTTGGCATACTCAGGATTGTACTTTTGCTTTGTCCTAGTTTGTGATTTCAGTGTTTGACATTGGAGTGCTCTAGACAATCTACATAGTTGTTTTAACGAATAATTCCAGACAGGCGTGAACACCAGATTTTGCTTGTTCTTTACTGAGATCAGAACAGGCTCTCAAACTCTTGAGCAAAATACTTTTAATCACTCTTCTGCATTAAATAAGATGATAATACAGAAAGATAAGTCCTGCGCTCACTCCCATCCCTCCTGGGAGGCAGCAACGACTACAGTACACATCAGACCCAATATATAGTAAAAACCAAATAAAAACAAGTTACCTGCGCTCTCTCCTTAATGCCTATGTATTTTTAAACAAATAGAGGTTTTTAGTTACCTCCAATGGCCATGAGAGGATGAGCCCACCTGCCATGTCAAGGCAGACCTCTTAGGTGAATCCTACACTGACCCTTCACCTTGCTTCCATGGGCTTCTGGCAAATACATCTCCAGTGAGACAGAGATGGGTACTTTTTATATACACCCCTATATATTATTAACCTTTAATAGGGAACACATGGGATGGGCGGCTGCATTGTAACAAAGCTGTGTGATACAAAAAGTGAATACAAATACAGAAAGATAAGTCCTGCGCTCACTCCCATCACTCCTGGATGGCAGCAACGACTACAGTACACATCAGCCCCAATATATATTAAAAACCAAAGAAAAACAAGTTACCTGCGCTCTCCTTAATCCCTATGTATTAATTAATTAAGATGAACCTAAAAGATGTGCCCACATTTAACAGGTCTAGACCCCATTCGCTGTCCAGGTCCACAAACTCTTCTAGTAAAACAATTTGGTGTGGGATTGCCAAGCTGGAGAACCTTCAACATGCTGTCTGCCTTATTTAATTTGACCCCACAGTCTCCACTTCTAGATTTCATAACTCCCCCCCCCCCAAGTCTCCCCCCAACTCACCCACAAACACACCCACAAACACACACACACATACACAAATACACAAATACACACACCTATACATTAAATAACAGTAGACATATACCAATTCTGGTTCTTTCAATGCAGTATTTTCAGAAGAATACTAACTCTACTAATAACATTTTTCTTTCTTTTCATATGACCTGTTAAACAAACTGTATATTATAGGAATATAACTGTAAATAACCCCATGTAATAGTATAGAATATTTACATACATAATCACAATTGGTCTATCAAAGGCACACTCTCCTATATCAGTTTGCTTATTTACAGAGTTTACATTCCTTAAGTGCGTGGGCTGCAAACAATTCCCCCTTCTGAAACAGTTTACTATGAAGGTGCAGTCATGTACTATGCCTTACACATTCTTCATTAATTCTTTGGCTTTATTCATAAATCTTCAATAAACAGTGCCAAAAAGAAGGTGTTGAAACATGATGGATTCCAGTCCATGTGGCTCACGTATCTTTAAATCACAAAGCCGCAATGAATCAGCAATTTGAAAAATGATAGATTAGGAAAAAAAAAAAATAACGCTTTTCTCTGGCCTTACAATCTTACAGAGGCCATAGTGTAAAAATATACCCTGCTCAGAATTTTATCAGCTGATAAGACAATGTCAACAGTATGATTTCAGAGCCAATAAACCATAATTCACAGACACTTTATGTTCCAGAAGGCACACCTTTTGCTAATCATTTCCTATGGAGATATTGCAGGGATAATTAATGTTTCACAAGACTTAAACACAGACCAGGTGTGGCGTTACACATATACAGGAATGTACACTAATGTCTCATGGGTAAATACCTCCTCATTACTTTATTACAGTTATAAGCTTCTTGAGGAGTTGCGTGTTTAGGATCCATAAGCAACTTTATTTATCACCTCTTTTCGCTGAGCTTGTGAAAAACTGAAATAATTGAGAGAAGGAACAGTTTAAATGTTAGCTTACTATATAATCATTGTAGTGTCATTTCCAAGTTCCAGTAACATTCTATTGTAGAATTAAATTATAAATCGTTAAAGTAATGCTGTAATTAGTCAACAACAAATTGTATGATCCAACCTGTAACCTCTCTGATTATTGGTCGTTATCCTTAGGGTATCAGGGAAAATGGACACCTTGATTTGATAATGCTTACTCATTTAATCTAGTGATTGTTATGTTGATGTGGTCAGGATAGCTTGAATCATGATGCATAAGTGTTGCAGGTCTTGAATTCACAAGTCCATGGTGAGCAAAAGAGTTTTTGAGTAGATTGGCACAATATCATCCAATCCAATGTCTCTTGTAGAGTCCAAGCTAACATTACTCACGATATCATCCAATCCAATGCCTCTCGTAGAGTCCAAGCTAACGTTACTCATGATATCATTCAATCCAATGCTTCTTGTAGAATCAAAGCTAACATTACTCACGATATCATCCAATCCAATGCTTCTCGCAGAATCCAAGCTAACATTACTCACAAAATCCTCCAATCCAATGCTTCTCGCAGAATCCAAGCTAACATTACTCACAATATCATTCATTCTAATGCTTCTCACAGAATCCAAGCTAAGATTACTTAAGATATCATCCAATCCAATGCTTTTTGCAGAATCCAAGCTAACATTACTCACAATATCATTCATTCTAATGCTTCTCACAGAATCCAAGCTAAGATTACTTAAGATATCATCCAATCCAATGCTTTTTGCAGAATCCAAGCTAACATTACTCACAATATCATTCATTCTAATGCTTCTCACAGAATCCAAGCTAAGATTACTTAAGATATCATCCAATCCAATGCTTCTCGCAGAATCCAAGCTAACATTACTCACAATATCATTCATTCTAATGCTTCTCACAGAATCCAAGCTAAGATTACTTAAGATATCATCCAATCCAATGCTTTTTGCAGAATCCAAGCTAACATTACTCACAATATCATTCAGTTCAATGCTTCTCGTAGAAGCCAAGCTGACATTACTCATGATATCATTCAATCCAATAATTCTCGAAGAATTCAAGCTAACATTACTCACGATATCATCCAATCCAGTGCTTCTCATAGAATCCAAACTAACATTACTCACGATATCATTCAACCGAGTGCTTCTCGCAGAATCAAACTAATATTACTCACAATATAATTCAATCCAATGCCACTTGGAAAGCACATGCATGGCAAAAAACACAGCGCTCCTCCAATCGAATGCTGCTGACAACAGCATTTAATTCCAGGACGGAGTTTCCCTCGGTTCTGGAGGAGGAAGTGCCTCTAGTGGCTGTAAGGAAGAGAGCCACTGGAGGTGTGTTTAACGCAGCAATGTAAACATTGCAGTTTCTACAAACGGTAATGTTTTGCATGGTAGGGTTAAAATGACAGGACCACTCAGGGGAGGGCTGGCAGCCTCAGGCCAGGGGGGCAAATCCAGTCAAGTGGCCCATTGCACCACCGAATCAGCTCACCATCCATGCTCACCTTTTCCTGGTTTTATAACCTGGTATGGCTCTTTGCCATACCCACTCCTTTGCGGCTCCAACTTTCAATGTTGTTAGAGCACAGGCTGAGAATCTCTGAGCCTGTGCTCTGACTCACTAACTGAGCACCGGAACCACAAGGGAGAGGATATGATCTGACTGCACCTACTGCTGGTGCGCACCAATGAACCACCAGGGAATCGTTTAAATTAAATATGCTGGTGTCCCAAACTTGTGAGCTGTGTTGGCACCCGGCGTGCCTCTGTTGTCATGGTGCCCTACGTGACCCCACAGCTTGCACACCTCAAAGGCTGGCCCTGCTGACAGACACACTGGCACTCACTCTCAATAACACACACACAAACCCTGATAGACAAACACTCACTGACAGGCAGACACATACACACACACACACTGACAGGCAGACACACACATTCACTGACAGACACTTACTTGACAGACACACTTGCTGACACACACACTTACTGACAGACACCAGTGCCATCTTAACAACATTATGGGCCCCCGGGCAAAGCAGTGCACTGGGACCCTGCCTACACAACTTACAGGAATAAAAACGTAAATTATAGATACAACGAAGATTATATTTATAAGTACCTCCAACAAATGCAATGCATACATACAATACATACACACCGACTGCTGAATACAGTGACACACTGACTGCTGAAAATATACACACGATGACTGCTGAATACATACATACAGACTGATGAATAGACACACACACACAGACTAAAAAAAGAGACAATAGGGGGGGGCGGAGCCAACACTCAACCTGAACGGACGCATACTCACAGTGCTCCGTCAAGCAGGAACCCGAAAGCCCTAATTTCAGCACGAAAACGCTGCCACTGGCACTGACAGAAGACCAGCCGACACCACAACACTAATGGGGAAAAAAACGAAAAAACTGCGACCAGATCGGCCCAGGCAATCTGCCGATATAGGCGATCTCTTGCGGAGGCCGCATGGCGCGGCGGGACCCAAGATGGCGTCTGACTTCGCAGACTTTGATAAATACTCTGATAGTTCAGAAGATGCCATGCTGCATTTCTCAGAGACCCTGGGATTTCGGAGGCCAGCACAGCCTGCACAGCCTGCACAGCTTGCACAGCCTGCCCAGCCTGCACAGCCTGCACAGCTTGCACAGCCTGCCCAGCCTGCACAGCCTGCACAGCTTGCACAGCTTGCACAGCCTGCACAACCAGTACAGACAGCAAAGCCAGCACAGCCTGCAAAGCCAGCACAGCCACTGGTGGATCACCCGATCACTACAGCAATACTCACCGCTCTTCTCTCGGACTTACGCCAGTCACTGTCAGCAGAGATATCCCAAGTAAGGGGAGACGTAAGAGAGTTCACAGCCCGCCTCACCACGGTAGAACAACTCACGCAAACGCATACAGCAGAGGTGCTTGAACTCCAGACACAGGTGAGAGACCTCACCACAGCCCACACTGCAATGTCCCACCAAATAGCTGACATAGAAGATAAACGCAGGTGGAAACACATAAAAATCAGAGGTATTTCCGACACTGTGTCCCCAGATGAAATGCCCCACCTCCTCCGCAGGCTATTCTCCACTGTACTGCCCCACAGACAAGCGAAGGGGATACAGTTAGATGGCATGTTCCGCCTGCCCAAACCTCCACAGCTCACAGGCGCCACAACAGGCGATCTCTTAATCAGACTCCAAAACGGGCAGGATAAAGCAGCACTTATGGGTGCCATAAAGGGGAAGACTCCACTCAGATTTGAGGGCATGGACATAGCGTTCTACTCGGACCTGTCACGTACAACTCTGCGATGGCGGCAAACCCTCAGACCGCTGACAACACTACTCCAGGCCAGCGGGGTGACGTACCGATGGGGACCGGCTCATATGCTCATAATACAGCACCAGGGCACTGAACAGCGTGTTAAAGACATAGCAGAGATGGACACTGTGGTGGCAAAACTTGGACTTGCAACCCCTCCGAAAACAACGGCTTGGGACCCGGCCAATGTCATCCCGTTTGTTCCGACCAGCGAGGGTGCCACCGGGAAAAAAACCTGAACTACCGGCTGCCGGCTATATACCTATGTTTTATCTGTTATTATTTACCTCCCGCACCTATCTCCCATGTTTCATATGTTTCATATGTTCTGACTACATGTTTAAAGAGATAATAGGCAACCACTATAGACACCGGGAATAACCCGGGCAATTGACTCCAATATACCACCTTACCCCCCCCCCAGCTCCAAACAGCTCCCAACATATCTCAGCCTCACTACACGGAGCTGGCACCTAAGCCATGAAGATACTCCACCGAAATCCCCTACTCTAACTGACGAGCTTGATTTATACACCAGATTTCGTTCTGTTCCTCCTCTTTTTATTAATTTTCTTTTACCTTGCAAGCCTACACAACTCTGGGCCCTACACTCGCCCCCACTGACGACACAAAGACGGACCACACCAGTTAGCATATCTATGCTGTTTCCCACACTTTAACAGCACAGATTCACCAGCCCCACCTAACGAAAGCAGACCTAGCAAAACAGCACCCTAAGACACACAAGGGACGCTCACTAGGCCCCACTACCAATGGCCCACAGCATTAACCTAAGATAAATAAGATGTTGTCACGCTGAGTTTTTCTTTTTCTTACATGCTCTCCTTTTATAAAAAATGTGCAGTACCTCTTATGATATAAGTAAAAAAGGTGCGCTATACCTTTAAATATTTAAGGTGCGAGTATATGACGTGATAATTACGTAATGACGTGATAACGTGATAACGTCATTACGTCATTACGTCATCACGCCATCACGTGATCGGACGAAACACCGAGTTCCAGGAAGTGCAGCGAAGTGCTGAAGTTTCGTATGGGAGTGGTAGATATCCCTCATACAAACACTGATACATGATTGTTTTACTTCCATATGGGAACGGTGACTTTGGATTTTATTTATAAAATAAAGTGTTTTTTTACTACTGATCGAGCTGGTACCCTGCTATTTTATACTACCATCCAAGTCCTGATGTGTGGACTTACAAGCTGGACAAGTTAGAGCAGACTTTTACTGCTCTATCTTTGTGAGTAATATTCCTATTTTGGGTTTATTTTATATACCTGTTTATCAAACAATATTATACTATGTTTTTTCCTCTCTGTATTTTTTTATATGTTTTAACTTGATTGGAGCATCTAAGGAGACATATTTTTTATTGTAAGTTATTATTTTATTACTTACCACCATTCACTTGCAATTTTGCACATAACCTTATTCGAGTGTGACTAATTTGCACACTCCTTTTTGCACTAATTATATGCATATACTCGCACCTTAAATATTTAAAGGTATAGCGCACCTTTTTTACTTATATTGTTTGTATGGTGTTTTGTGAGCTTGTACACATTTAGGTGCTGCTTTACCTTTTTCACCTTAATATTTACACCTAAATGTATACACTTAGCGCCTTTTTTTGCTTGTTTATCTTTTTTTGATTCAGTACCTCTTATGCCATGATATTGTCTTTCAACTGTTGCTATTATGAAGCTTGATATGGCTGTCGTGGCTACTCAAGTATAATGTAATGCTTGCACAACAAAAATAAAGAATAAAAAAAAAAAAAAAAAGAGACAATAAACCTCAAATGGGTCAGTTTAAACAGTTTCCCACTGTTGGTAAGAGTGTAGCGCTAATAGGTGTATTTACAAAGTGCTCAAGAATACAAATATACACTTACCACTCAGGGTAATACCAAAATGTTTACATAAAAAGGAAAAAACAGAAAACATACATAGGGTGATATTGTAAGACCTATATTGAAATGAATTTAAATGTATACAAATAAACTCACATTTATTAGAGCCTTTTATATGGATATAGGCTCTAAACACTTGAGTATCCGTGCCTTTAAGGTAGGCAACTAGACCGTATTGATTCAGCTTGCTTTTTCCTCCCTCCTTTCAGCCAAGGTAAAACTCCAAATAAGATGAAATAAAAGAAAAAAAGAGACTTCTGGGTGCAGATTGTTTTACCCTTAACATGCAGTGCAATATCTCTTTAAGGTGAAAAGAAGAATGTGCTCACCTTTTTAGGAGCCTTTTAATAACTGTCTCTAAGTATAAATAGTATATGTGTCAAATATTAGGGGTGATACTACCCTTAACCGGGTCCCGGAATTCAAGATAGAGGTGAGTATATTCAAACACAAAATTTATTATATAAAGTAAAATAAAAGATAGTTAAAATTTCAGATAGTAATAAAAAAATATAAATAAATACAATATGTGTCGAAGTCCTTCCTCTCCTGTTATACCAAGACGCGTTTCGCCTTCTCCGTCGGCTTTCTCAATTGGTATTCTGTTGGTGTCCTGCTTTCCGGTTTTAAAAGAAGATGTTTCTCCCGCCCTTCCTCTCTGCGTCCAATCATTTGCCCGATGTCAGGTGATCTTAGTTGCGGCTTCTAATTGCCGTTTACGTCACTTCCGGTTCGCCGTCCGGGACTACATTACCCAAAAGTCTCTTCTCTGTAGTTCCGACGGCATTAAAAAGTTCAAAGTTCACTCCACCTCAGCGAGTGTGAAATGGCTCGTAAAAAACAGGAGTGCATTTATGGGAATAGGAAGAGAGAGGGAAAAAATCATTTTTTCGGACGGGAATATTTAAACTTGTGTATATATATCAACTTAAGAGTGATAATTCTACAGATACAGTATAAGATAAGAGACATTAATAATACTGTTTTAAATATACGATGGGACAACATCTAAAAAAGTGCATATTTTTTATGTCTAGCATAATATATTACAATGTGTTTAAATATTATGTAAATTTTGAGGAAAAAATAAAAACATTTAAAAACATATAAAGAAACTAGTTTATTGTTTTTTGTATTGAAAAATTAAGAAATATTATAAAAGTCACATGTATATTTGTAATGGGAAATTATTATAAAAAAGATTTTATAAAAAATGATATAGCTCAAAATCTGCGTTTAAGCCAAATGGAGTAAGGGTATTGAGATTAAAGATCCATTTCCGTTTTGCCCAGTATTTTAATTTCATCATCTCCTCTCTAACTTAAATTAACCTTTTGGATAGCAAAGACTTCTAACATACTTGGATCACTATTATGTAATGTTTTAAAATGCAGAGATACATGGTGCTTCTCATAGCCTTTCCTAATGTTTCTAACATGCTCATTTATTCTTACGTGGAGAGGACGCTTGGTTCTCCCCACATAGTACAGTTGACATGGGCATCTCAGAACGTAGATTACCTTCTTTGAGAAACATGTTATCATTTGTTTAATTTTGTATTCTCTTTTGTTTTGGGGGTCTATGAATGAAATTACATGCCTTTTATTACTGTTAGTGCTTCTACAAGCCAAACATTGGCCACATTCAAAAAAACCTGCTTTTTGGAAAAACGGATTAGGTTTTTCTTCTTTTATGTGGTTATGGGTTAACAGCTGTTTTAAATTGGGTGCTCCCCTGTATATAATTTGTGGTTTTTCTGTCAGTATGTTATATAATAACGGGTCGCTTCTTAGAGTCGGCCAATGTCTATTGATTATTTTTCTTATTCTTTTTTCTTCCTGGTTATAATTGCAGATAAAAGGTACCCCTTCATTGTCTTTTTCTTTTCTCTGTTTATATTTTAGGAGGGATTCTCTATCCAAAATTTCTATTTCATTTAAGGTGCTTGATAGTATTCCATCATCGTAACCCTTTTCTAAAAATTGATTTTTAATCCTATGGGCTTGTTCTTGAAAGCTGCTAACATCAGTGCAATTCCTGCGTATGCGCATTAATTGAGACCTTGGGATGTTTTTCAGCCACGGTGAGAAATGGCAACTGTTTAGATGTATGTAGTTGTTAACATCCACACTTTTGAAGTAGGTCTTAGTTTTAATACAGTCATCTTCTACATAGATGGTCAAATCCAAGAAGTTGACTTGTAATGGGCTATAGTTGGTAGTGAGTACTATTCCCCATTGGTTGTCATTCAGAAAACAGAGGAAATCTTTCAAATCATCCTCCGTCCCCCTCCAAATAAAAAATATATCATCTATGTACCGCTTATAGGTAACAAGGTTCGCACTCCAGCTGGCATTAGATAGAATGAACTTATGTTCCCAAAATGCTATAAAGAGATTAGCATAACAGGGTGCGAACCTTGTTCCCATAGTGGTACCACACTTCTGTAAATAGAAGTCATTTTGGAACCAAAAATAATTGTTCCGAAGAATCAAATCGATCCCTCGTAATATAAATGCTATCTGTTCCTCTGAATAGACTTTGGCTTGTTTCAAAAAGAAATCCACGGCCTCCATGCCTTTCTCATGTGAGATGATGGTGTATAGTGATCCTACGTCTGCCGTGACTAGGATGAAATGAGATTCCCATTGTATTTCTCTCAAAATCTGAATGACATTCAGTGTATCCTTCAAATAGCTGGATGTACTCTGAACTGTCGGTTGAAGACAACGATCCAGGTACTCCGATAGTCTACTGGAGATTGCATCAATCCCAGAGACTATCGGTCTACCTGGAGGGTTACATAGATCCTTGTGTATTTTAGGGAGATGGTATAATACTGGAATTTTGTTTTTTTTAATGTTTAAATATTTATATTCATTATCGTTTAGAATCTCCATTTATTTTCCCTGTGTGAGTAATTCTTCAAATTTTTTTGTAATATCTTTAGTTGGGTCACCTGTCAATTTACAGTATGTATCTGGGTCCTCAACTAGTCTTAGGCCTTCTTGTATATATTTAGCGGTGTCCATTACTACTATACCCCCCCCCCCCCCCTTATCTGCCGGTTTTATTACTTTGCTCTGATCTTTTTGGAGTTTTTTAAGGGCTAGCCATTCTGATCTATTTAAATTCATCTGCCTTTTATTTGTTTACATTTTATTTATGTCTTACATGACCGATTTCTCAAAGGAGATCATCTCATCGGAGATAAAATTATTGGGAAAAAATGTAGATTTGTCTTTTAATTTAGTGTGGACATAATTTGATTGGGGCACCTGAGTTGGATAATTATCCTTTTTTAGGAATTTTTTTTTAAACATAACTGTCGTTTGAATTTATTTAGGTCTATAAAGACTTCAAAACGATCCATTGGCTTAGTGGGGACAAATTTTAAACCCTTACTTAATATTTTTTCTTCTATATTAGTTAATGACGTTCCTGTTAAGTTGAAAATAATTGGTTTGGTTGGTGCCTCTTTTATTTTTTTATACTTTGGTTTTTTTATACTTTGGTTGGTGGCCAAGTTGTGAATTCTGTACAGCCTGCAGCTTGTCTGGCTGCAGGCTATCTCCTGTCCTCCTGCGCGCAGAATGCTATGTGGAGCATTGCCATGGTAATGCGCGGCAACGCTCCATACAGCCTGCTTGTGGGAGGAGCGATCTGCCTTACAGGTCGGCCTGTCCTGCTGCCCTGGGTCCTAGCTACCTCGCTCCCCAATCAAAGGGAGATCTCCCTCAATGGCCCAAGGGGGCCCATGGCCAGAAAACAGGGCCACCTCTCCATTGGCCGGCAGGGGAGATCAAAGGATCTCCCCTGTCGGCCGGGCATGCTGGGAAGCGCGGTAGGGCCCATGCAGAAAGACAGCCCTGGCAGACACACACACTCACTTCCAAACACACACACAAACACTTCCAGACACACACACTTACTGACAGACACACTTACTTTCAGACACACACACACTTACTTCCAGACACACACTCACTTCCAGACACACACACTCACTTCCAGACACATGCACACACTTCCAGACACACACGCACACACTTCCAGACACACACACACACTTTCAGACACACATATACACACACTGACAGACACACACTCACTTCCAGACACACACACTTACTGACAGACACACACACTTACTTTCAGACACACACTCACAAATTAATTTTATTTCTTGTTGCTCCTACCTTTAGGAGTCCACTGGGTCCTCTCCCCGGGGTCCAGTGACTTCCATGATCTTCCTGCTCCTCTCTGCTCCCTCACGCAGTTTGGTAATGCGGGGCCGGAATGACGTCATATTCCGGCTCCCGGCATCACCAGAGAGGGTGCGTGAGGGAGCAGGAAGATCATCAGCAGAGGCAGTGCTCCCTCGCCGCCGCCTGCCTCCTTCCTCACGCGGCCGGTATATTCCTGCAGAGTAGGCACCTGCCATCAAGCAGGTAACTACTCTGCCTTGCTACTTGGGCGCCCTAGGTGGCCAACTGGCCACCTGCTGGGCTCCCGGTGACAGGCCATCAGCTTGCTCCGTGCTGCTCCCTCATCCTCCTGGCGCCCAGGACCGGCCATTTTTCAAACGATTTAGGATGGCCTGGGGGCAATTGCCCTGGGACCACTGCACCCAGAGTTAACACATAAACTAAAACGTTGTGCAGTATATAGGCTAAAACTTCTGATAGCTGGTAGCAGATTAGAAGAATACAATGAGGTTATTCCAAAAAAGTGTCCAATATTTCAGAATCTCGTGAATGTTTTCAGCTGCTAGTAACATAAATTAAGTGATGTATCTAAAAATGAGCAGGATCTGTAACTGCATAAGAAAATCTTGAAAGACTTTAAGCTGGCCTGTTGTTCACTTGGCTTTTGTGTAGATTTTAATACTCTTTCTTCTTAAAGAAAACTATTCCATTCATTCAAAATCAAAATAGATTTCTTTGAAGCAAAGGGACATTCACTGCGTGTTTAGAACCCTTCACAAATGGCTTATTAACACATTTTTAAATGTATATAAAGTAGCTTATAAAAATAAGGATTAACATCAGAGACCGGCTGAGACAATGGTTCCCTGTATCCAAAGATGGCTAACCAGCAAAACAAAAATGGTCAGTCGCAATGATTAGCGTATCAAAGCAAGCATAGACATATTCTATGATAAAAGTTTCCTGGATTTAAATCTGTGTGAACAATCTGTAATCTCATTCTAATCCAATTTCACTTTCGCAAAATCATTCAATAAAAAACAGTTTGAATTCATAACTCCGTATCTTGACTTCTTTAAGTGGGTATAATCTCTGCTTTTCAGTTCATTTCAACCTAATAAAAGAAAAACAATGAATTATACATGAATTAAACTAATGAAAATGCATTTTTATTATCCAGAACCCATCAAATATTGCTTAAGTATCCTCAAAAAAACTATTCTTCATTTGGAGGGAGCTAGTACGTCTGTAAGTATTTTTAACTGAGTTGCCTGTACTCGTTATCAGTGTGTACCACTGAAAAAGAACCCTGAATAAAATATAACTAGGTTATTTTAATAGTGAAAAATCAAAAACCGTGACAATAAGCTTGGTTGGTTTAATAAATACATAAATTCTTTGGACAGGCTAAGCAGTGTGTTCTTTTGCCGTTCGGGATGATAATTTTCACATCTCAACGTGTGTCTCACCAAAGGCAATCTGACATCTACAAGGTCAGGCAAGCAAGTCAAAGTGACTGGATCAGTAATAGGTCACAGTGTACATGCTTTGTACACAGGCAGACAATATGAAGATACATTATGAATAAAACATATGTTTACAAGATTCCATCAAATACAACACATTGTATCGCACAGCATGCCCTGTTTTCTGGTATATAATGCCTAGTCCCATATTTATTTATAAAATAGTTTACCAGGATGGAGACATTGAGATTTCTCTCATTTTCAAGTATGTCCTGGATAAAAACTTACGGACGTACTAGCTCCCTCCAACTGAAGAATCGGTTTTTTTTTAGGATACATATGAAATGAATGGTATCGGTAAAGTATCTCATTGTCAGGGTACCTGTAGTCTCTACCTCAGAGGAGGTGAGAGACTTAGACGTTTATCCTCCCAGAGGGGTTGTTTCTTCTGTTCCTCACGGTTCTCTCGGCCATTTACAAGCCGACCGCGAGGGATCCACTTCCTTATATGACGCGATGCTCAGTAGTCGACGTCATGACGCCAACCCGGGTCGACCTGTCAGTCAAGTCCCGAGCACTAATCAGGACTCGTCGGGGGCGTGATTACCCTCTAGAATCAAGGTATAAAGTAAGGCTTTCGGCATCTGCTCATTGCCCTGTCGTGGTTCTAGCCTGTCTAGTCACTCAGTGCTCTTGTATTCTAGTTGTCTCTTTGGTTCTGACCCGGCTTGTTTGTACTACCCTGTTTATCTCTGTTACCCTTTGACTCGGCTTGTCTCTCGCTTACCTGTCCTCTCGTTCCCTCGACCTCGGCTTGTTCCTAGACCATTCTCTACTTACTCCTTACGTTAAGTCCGGCCATTCTAAGGTCCGGTATACGTACCTACCACCTGTTTGTACTCTGCGTGTTGGATCCCTGTCCCGATCCTGACATTACGACAGGGCCAATGGATCCTGCAGGTACAAACACTCAGGTTGGTCCTTCTGACTCTAGGTTCGACGCCATGGATCACAGAATGGACCAGATGGCTCTAGCACTACAGGCGTTACTATCTCGTTCTAGTAATCAACCAGAGGAGATGCGTAATACTTCTATCTCTCCTGTGAGTTCAGGTCTAGAGGTAGCCACTGTAGGTGCTTCTTCCCGTATCACTCCACCTGTACGTTATGGTGGTTCTCCAGAGAAGTGTCGTGGTTTCTTAAACCAAATAGGTATCCATTTCGAATTACAACCGCGCTCCTATCCTACAGATAGGGCGAAGGTTGGATTTATTATCACATTACTTGTTGAGAAAGCTTTGAGATGGGCCAATCCATTGTGGGAAAATGATAATCCGTTAGTATATAATTATAATGCCTTTGTAGCTGCTTTCAGAAGAACTTTTGACCCTCCAGGTAGAAAGGTCAATGCAGCTAGATTACTGTTGCGCCTTAGACAAGAAAACCGAACACTTGTGGATTATGCACTAGAGTTCAGGTCCTTGGCGGCAGAGGTTAAGTGGAATGAACAGGCCTATATAGATGTATTTTTAAACGGGTTATCAGACATAATCCTTGACGAGGTTGCTACTAGAGAGCTTCCTGAAAATTTTGAGGATTTAATTTCTTTTATTTCTCGCATTGACGAACGTTTAAGAGAGAGGCAGAACACTCGAGAGAGAAACCGTAGACCTTCCTTTAAACTAGCTCCTTCATTTCAAAGTTCTGAATCCACAACCTCACTTTTTCCAGAACCTATGCAGATAGGCAATACTCGCCTCTCAGAAGAGGAGAGACAGTACAGGAGAAGGGAGGGGTTGTGTATGTACTGTGGAGTCAGAGGTCATTTACGCCTAAATTGTCCTAATCGCTCGGGAAATGCTCGCACCTAAGTTTCTCTAGAGGACAGGCCTTGGGTGTTTCTATTTTGTCCTCTAATCTTAATTATAAAGATCACAGGCTTCTGCTACCCGTTTCTTTAACCTGGGAGAAGGGAGTACTAGAAACTATGGCATTGATAGATTCCGGAGCTGCTGAGAGCTTTATCGACCAAGTTTTTGTTACCAAACACGCTATCCCATCCCAGTTAAGGGAGACACCCTTGGCCGTTGAGGCCATAGATGGTAGACCTTTAGTTGAGCCTGTTATTTTCCGTGAAACCATACCCGTTAAATTAACTGTTGGTATCTTACACGAGGAAGACATATCTTGATTGCTTATTTCTTCTCCTTCTGTTCCCATAGTCCTGGGGTACCCTTGGTTAAAAAAACATAACCCTATTATTGATTGGGAATTAGGGGAGATAATCTCATGGGGTCAGGGTTGTCAGGACAGGTGCTTACGGACAGTGTCACCGCTTTGCGCAGTTAACACACCGATTAATTCTACCTACTCTACAGAGGTACAAATACCGCCCCTGTACCTGGATTTAAAGGCAGTATTTGACAAAAAGAATGCTGATACTTTACCTCCACACAGGTCTTTTGATTGTAAGATTAATCTACTACCTGGTACTATGCCCCCCAGGGGTAATGTATATCCTTTGTCCACTAAAGAGAACTTAGTCTTAGAGGAGTATATTCGTGAGAACCTTGAAAAAGGATTCATTAGGAGATCCTCCTCTCCTGCCGGGGCTGGGTTTTTTTTTGTTAAAAAGAAGGATGGTACACTAAGACCTTGCATTGATTATCGAGGTTTGAACAAAATAACCATTAGAAATGCCTACCCAATTCCTTTGATTACCGAGCTCTTTGATCGTCTAAAAGGCTCCAAGATTTTCACCAAGTTAGATCTCAGAGGGGCGTATAACTTGGTGAGAATTCAGCAGGGACACGAGTGGATGACGGCGTTCAATACCCGTTATGGGCACTATGAATACACAGTAATGCCTTTTGGCCTCTGTAATGCACCGGCAGTATTTCAGGACCTGATCAATGAAGTTCTTAGGGAATTTCAACATGACTGCATTATTGTATATCTGGATGATATACTTATACACTCTAGAGAGATTGAGACTCACCACAGACAAGTCAGAAGGGTATTGCGCAAGCTTCTTCAACATGGCCTGTACTGCAAATTGGAGAAATGCAGCTTTGACCAATCCCAGATAAACTTTCTTGGTTATGTGATTTCTGGGGAAGGGTTTAAGATGGACCCGGATAAGCTCCAGTCCATTTTGGATTGGCCTTTACCCAGGGGCCTCAAGGCCATTCAGAGGTTTATTGGATTCTCCAACTATTATAGGCGCTTCATTAAGGGTTACTCTTCAATTATAGCTCCTATTAACAATATGACCAGACAGGGGGCTGACACTAAGAACTGGTCTACTGAAGCCCTTCTTGCCTTCAAAACACTCAAGGAACTGTTTGCTTCTGCACCAATTTTAGTTCACCCTGATACGACTCTGCCTTTCCTACTCGAGGTAGACGCCTCAGAGACAGGTATAGGTGCTATCCTGTCCCAAAGGTTAGGTGTGGATAAGCCCTTACATCCATGTGGTTTTTTTTCCAAGAAACTATCAGGCCCTGAGAGCAGATATGACATTGGTGACAGGGAACTACTAGCAGTTATCATGGCTTTATAGGAGTGGAGACATTTATTGGAGGGCACCTTACATCCTGTTACTATTTTGACAGACCACAAGAACCTGTCCTATATTGGGGAGGCCAAGCGCTTGTCCTCCAGGCAAGCTCGTTGGTCTTTATTCCTCACGCATTTCAATTACGTGCTCACTTATAGACCTGGTTCTAAGAATTCTAAAGCCGATGCTTTGTCTCGACAATATGAACCTTCTGCGATATCTGAGCCGGTTTTGTCTTCTATAGTACCCAGGTGCAATATTATCGCCAACACGAGTCTTAAGATTCACTCTCTGTTGCTTGGTCAGATCATGAAGTTGCAGCATCTGGCGCCTAGACAGACTCCTGGGGCAAGGCATTTCGTTCCTCCTGAACTCCAACTGGAACTCTTACAGTGTTTTCACAACAGTAAGGCGGCTGGGCATCCGGGTATTCGCAAGACATGTTCCTTGATCTCTAAAGATTTCTGGTGGCCTTCTTTACGGAAGGATATTAGGGATTTCATCGGAGCATGTGAGGTCTGTATGAAGACTAAGCAACCTCATACGCTTCCATGTGGGTTGTTACATCCCTTGAACATTCCAGAGAGACCATGGTCCTGTTTGGCTATGGACTTCATTGTAGATTTGCCTGTTTCTAAAAAACAGACTGTGATCCTCACGGTGGTTGATAGGTTTACTAAGATGGCTCATTTTGTGCCCTTAACTAAACTCCCGACTTCTCCTGAATTGGCGGAGATATTCGCGAGAGAGATTTTTCGCTTACATGGGATACCTTCCGAAATTGTTTCCGATAGAGGTTCCCAATTTGTTTCACGTTTTTGGAGATCCTTCTGTTCTCAACTAGGCATCAAATTTAATTTTTCTTCTGCCTATCACCCTCAGTCTAACGGAGCTGCTGAACGTACCAATCAAAAGATTGAACAATATTTGCGTTGTTTTGTTTCTGAACACCAGGACGATTGGGTCGGTTTGATTCCTTGGGCGGAGTTTGCACACAATAATCTCGTTTGTGATTCTACTCGATCCAGCCCCTTCTTCATGAATTATGGCTTTCATCCTTCCATTCTTCCCTCGGTTTCTCCTTCCCAAGGGGTACCGTCGGTTGATGTTCATGTTGCCAATTTGAGGAAGTTGTGGGATCAGACTCGACAAATTCTCCTACATAATTCCATGTTGTTCAAGAAACACGCTGATAAGCACAGAAGGGCGGCTCCGGTTTTTGTTCCAGGTGATAGGGTGTGGTTGAGTACAAGAAACATTCGTTTGAAGGTTCCTTCTATGAAATTCGCTCCTCGTTACATTGGCCCTTACAGGGTTCTGACTCGAATTAACCCAGTTGCGTATCGCCTAGCTCTTCCAGCTGCCTTACGCATTCCTAACTCCTTTCATGTTTCTTTACTGAAACCGCTAGTCTGTAACAGATTTTCCTCCACTATATACTCTCCTCGCTCTGTTCAGGTTGAGGGTCAGGAGGAGTATGAAATCAACTCCATCATCGATTCTCGAATCTCCCGGGGGAAGTTACAATATCTTATTGACTGGAAGGGATATGGTCCTGAGGAGAGGACTTGGGTACCTCAGGAGGATGTACATGCTCCTCGCCTCTGCAGGGCTTTTCACTCCCGTTTTCCATCTCGTCCCGGTTCCTTCCGCCCGGTGGGCGTTTCTGAGAGGGGGGGTACTGTCAGGGTACCTGTAGTCTCTACCTCAGAGGAGGTGAGAGACTTAAACGTTTATCCTCCCAGAGGGGTTGTTTCTTCCGTTCCTCGCGGTTCTCTCGGCCATTTACAAGCCGACCGCGAGGGATCCACTTCCTTATATGACGCGACGCTCAGTAGTCGACGTCATGACGCCAACCCGGGTCGACCTGTCAGTCAAGTCCCGAGCACTAATCAGGACTCGTCGGGGGCATGATTACCCTCTAGAATCAAGGTATAAAGTAAGGCTTTCGGCATCTGCTCATTGCCCTGTCGTGGTTCTAGCCTGTCTAGTCACTCAGTGCTCTTGTATTCTAGTTGTCTCTTTGGTTCTGACCCGGCTTGTTTGTACTACCCTGTTTATCTCTGTTACCCTTTGACTCGGCTTGTCTCTCGCTTACCTGTCCTCTCGTTCCCTCGACCTCGGCTTGTTCCTAGACCATTCTCTACTTACTCCTTACGTTAAGTCCGGCCATTCTAAGGTCCGGTATACGTACCTACCACCTGTTTGTACTCTGCGTGTTGGATCCCTGTCCCGATCCTGACACTCATATTGGCAATATTGTCTTCCAATGATCCACGAGTAACTATAAAAAAAATGTAAAGATGATATGTGTCTGCGTAGAGATGGAATACAATGTTACGTCATGTTCTTGCCTTCTCAATACAAAGCACAACTATTTATGTTGGTATGTGTTCAGTTTGGTTACCAGTACTTACCTGATACTTCGGGAACTTGCAACCACTCTCTGACAAAGACTGCTTGGTGAGATATTGTAAGGTAAGAGATTTACCAAGGCTTAGGGATACGAAGTGTGCTACGCACCAAGCGTAAGTACATTTATGGTTAAGGTTAGGATTAAAATTAAACATAGACTTAGATAATGACTTTAAATTTGATAATTCATAACAGCAGGGGTAACAGTTGGTGTTAGACTAACATTAAGTTTACGTTTAGCATTGCATTTAGGGTTCATCCCTAACTTTAATTCTAACTCTCGCCTTAACTCTGAATCTCCTAACTCCCAGAGTTTGAAATCAGCGCCCTCCTCCAAGTCCAAAAGTGCTCTCGAGTTCCCCACTATTTGACCAAAGGACTGCAAGCTTTGACAGGGTGACACAATACTACCAGGAATTTTTCAGTAATGTTGGTTTGATCCAATCCCGCACCACACACGTGCCTGCAGTAAAAGCTCTTAAAAAGCACTGCTCCATTATTTGTGTGTATGGAATCCAGAGGCCAAGCATTTTATCAATATTACTGACCTGTGTCTGCCCATGTTAGCCCTTGCCTGTGAATCTGAATTTGTGCCTAAAGCTGACTTTATTTCTGTACTCTTGGACTCTTTGTTGCCTATCTTGTTCCTTCATGCTTATGAGTCCTGTTCCTGTTCTGTGTCTGTATCCTTCCATATCTTCTATGACCTCTGGATTGTCTACTAAATTACTAGAATATTCCCCCTGCACAACTCTTTGGATACTCTGCTGGATTAGATGGTTTTGAATCCAATTCGATGATATTTAATTATTTACAGTACTTATTTTCTAGCCCTTGTGCTATCACAAACTACTTGGAAGCTTTTAGCAGTTGTTTGGATGCAGTGTACTTGTTTTTTTTGTTGTTTTTTTTACTAAAGTGAGAATCGTTGTGAATTTAAAGTAAATTTCAGATTTTAGACCAAAATAGTCTAACTGGAAATATTGCTGACTTGGACAACTTTGGGCCTTAAATTTGAAATTCACTTCAAATAAATTAAAATTTCTGACAATTCTCCCTGTCGTAAATAATCCTGATAGATTAATACAAATAATTTTGCTATTAAATACATTGATCTAGATTTCAGACAGTCAGTCACGGTATGTGATAATGCTTATTAAAATAGAAACTAGTTCAAATTGTCTATAAAAGCATCCTACGAGAGTTTGATTTTTCCTCTCCTCTTAATATTCCCCTCCATCCCCTATCTCACCACTGGACCATCCATTCCCCTGTTAACCATACAAACTGATTCCTAATAGAAGACAATTATAGGATTGAGAAGAACTTGATTGACGATCGTGTGGTTCTTTAAAAAAAGTAGAATAAAGAATTATATGTAGCAAAGAGTGAATCTAGGTAAAGGGTTTAGGAATTCCTCAAAACAAATTGGGCTGGCCTCAAAGGAGACTGTTAAAACTAAAAAGTGGATAGGTCACCCTTAAAAAGTAGTGAATCTCTTTACAGGTCAAGAATGATACCCCTTTTTTGTACACCTAGAAAAATAAGCTATTTAGCACAGATCAGACAATGAGATGCTACACTCAGAAACTTAATAGAAAATCATGAGTTCCAGTTTTGATGACATAACTGATACACATAAACAATATTGAATCTTAGAGATATGCTGATTATCTAACAGTCACAAAATGTTAATTCTATTTTTAACTTTTGGTCATGCACGATAACAAATTTCTACAAAAATACTGCAAAGTTTCTTGTATTTGTAATCTGGAGCATTGCACTGTCCTCTTTCCTTGGCTACAAGTTTAATAAGAATGTATAATAAGTATTTACTATATTGTAGCAATGAAAGCAGATGAGCAAAAAAAAAAGACCTCCTCTCTGGTCTCACCAGAGATGTAGATCCAAGTCAGGTCAACCCTGTTTGTGTATCTTCTAAATCCGATGCCTCGGAACACTCCCAGGCAGGGGCAGTTGGCTCATGTATACTGGAAGTGCAAATGTATACATAAGAAAAGCACTGTGTTCTCATATATTTTTTTCTCTGTTGTACCCCTTACCATTGTTGGTTTTCCCTAAATAATTTCTTTGCAAAATTCAATAAAAACTATTTGGAAAGAAAAACAACACGTATATAAGTACGCATGGACATAGAAGAAACGTCCCAGTGCATTCAAGATATTGTGTAGCTATTACAACTATATCTGATGTCTGATATAATGTTGTATATCACTGCAGAATTTGTTGGCGCTTTATAGATTTTAATAATAACAGTAATTGTGATTATTATTTTATCATATAGATGTAGAAGTAAATATATAAACTGTAAGGGTCAACAATGTGGTTAGGAGTCCAGTTGTAGAGAATATCATAACAGGGTCTAACTATGAGCCAACTGCAATGCCTGGCAAAAGCCAGAGTGACCCACCTAGCTCAACACACGTTTAACAGGTAGCACTGGAGACAAAAACCTGGTAAAAATGGGTTCTACTGTATAATATCTCTTTGTACGTATATTGCTAACAGAGGTGAGGTTCCCGTAGAAAGGTCTACAAGCCCCCTAGCACTGAATGTTGACATTGTATCGTCAATAACAGGTGCATTCTCTTTAGCAGACGATCGGTGACACCGGTCTGTGCCAACACAGACATGTCTGCAAGACTTATTAAAATATACCTGTGTTTTATGCTCTTATTTTTATACACAGACCTTTTATTTTACCTTCCAATGAGTTCACCTTCTTATCTTTCAGTGATAATTACAAGCAGTCTTTCTCAGAAACTGAAGGCCAATAAAATGTAAGTGTCCTAAAGTAAAAAAAAAAAAAAAAAAATTCCTGACACCTCAAAGATAGTAGACGTCTCAGCCATAAAACAGTTATCTCATTGGACTTGAAAGTCGACAGGTTATATCAAGGGACATGTTGTGTTATTTATTACCCTATTTACCTTGGAATACTGTCTTAAGACCATAACAGGGCAGTAAAGTAATGTGCTTAGCAGGGGCGTCACTAGGGGGGGCCAGAGGGGGCCATGACCAGGATCTCCCACAATCCGAGCGCCGGCCCCACTGTTTTCAATGACGGGCGGGTGAGGAGATCAAAGATCTCCCTCACTGGCCCACTTAAATAGACATGTGGCTGGGGAGGGAGAGGAGGACCCGGCGGAGCTCTATCTTGCAGCTCTGCTGGGTTCGTTTCTGGAGATCCGAAATTTTGACATGGCAGCGCCCCCGATCTCGCGAGAGTGAACTCTAGCCCGCAGGTTAGAGTTCACTCACCACTAGGACCACCAGGGATGGAGTGAGAGTGCTGGTCCCCCCTCTCAGGTACCACCGTGCCGCCCCCCCCCCCCTCCCAGGCTAAAGGTAAGAAGGGAGGGGGGAATATAATGCCTGCTTAGTTTTTTTATTTGTTTGTTTTTTACGCCCCAACACACAATCCTTTCTAACATTTACACACAGCACTCTCACAAACATCACACTCAGCACTCTCACAACCATCATACACAGCACTGTCACACACATCACACTGAGCACTCTCACACACATCACACTCAGCACTTTCACACACATCACACACAGCATACAAAGCACACATCACCCACGGCACCATCACACACAGCACTCTCACTCACACACAGCACCCTCACACACATCACACTCAGCACTCTCACACACATCACCCACAGCACCCTCACACACAGCACCCTCACACACAAATCACCCACAGCACCCTCACACACATCACACACAACACCCTCAAACAAATCACACACAGCACCCACACACACAAATCACACACACACAGCACCCACACACACAAATCACACACACCACCCTCACACACAAATCACACACACCACCCTCACACACAGCACCCTCAATACCCTCACACACATCACCCTCACACACAGCACCCTCACACACATCACCAGGGCCGGACTGGGAAGAAAATTCGGCCCGGGCATTTTTTAATTACAGAGGCCCACTAAAAAGGCCAATAGGGTGTGTTTTGTCATCACCAATGACAAGCACACCCCATCACAAAGTGAGCATGTTGGTTCAATGCTCTTCCAGGGTAGATCATGTGCAGAGATCTGCTGAAGAGCTCTAGCATGACAAAAGACCCTGTATTTGTTCTGCACAGCGCAAGCGACTTTAATAACATGCTTGCACTGTGTTTGCTTGACATTTGTCTCTGGTGTCTCCATTGATGGGATACCAGGAGACAAACATGCTAGGAAAGCGTATTGTGCAGTGTGTGTGTAAGGGGTGTGGTGTGTGTGTGTGTGTGTGTGTGCGTGATGGGTGCTGTGTTTGCGTGAGGGTGCTATGTGGGTAAGGGTGCAATGTGTGTGCTGTGTGTGATGGGTGCTGTGCTTGCGTGAGGGTGCTATGCGTGTGTGAGGAAGCTGTATGTGAGGGTGCTGTGAGTGTCATGGGTACAGTGTGTGTGAGTGATGCTGCTGTGAGTGTCAGGGGTGCAGTGTGTGTGGGTGCTGTCAGTGTCAGGGGTGCAGTGTGTGTGTGGGTGCTGTCAGTTTCAGGGGGGCATTGTGTGTGTGGGTGCTGTCAGTGTCAGGGGTGCTGTGAATGTCAGGGGTGCAGTGTGTAGTGTGTGAGTGAGTGTGCTGTGAGTGTCAGGTGTGCAGGGTGTGTGTGATTGATAGTGCTGTAGGTGTCGGGGGTGCAGTGTGTGTGTGTGTGAGGGTGCTGTGAGTGTCCGGGGTGCAGTGGGTGTGTAGCGTGTGAGTGAGTGAGTGAGTGAGGGTGCTGTGAGTGTCAAGGGTGCAGTGTGTGTGTGTGTGTGTGAGTGAGGGTGCTGTCAGTGTCAGGGGTGCAGTGTGTAAGTGAGTGAGGGTGCTGTGAGTGCCAAGTGAGCAGGGTGTGTGTGAGCAAGTGAGGCTGATGTGACTGATGTGATTATTTCCCCCCTCCCTGCTTACCTTTAGCCTGGGAGGGGGGATCCTGTTGCTGGCATCCATCCCTGGTGGTCCTAGTGGTGAGTGAACTCTAGCCTGTGAGGCTAGAGTTCACTCTCGCGAGATCCGGAGCGTTGCCATGGCAACGCTCCGAATCTCGCGAGAGGAACCCAGCGGAGCTGTAAGTAGGAGCTCCGCCGGGTCCTCTCCTGGCTCCTTCCCTCTCTCTCCCCACCGGCCCGCCGTGGACTACTGCAGGGCCGGCGCTCCGGTAGCGCTGGCCATGCAGGGGCTGGCAGGGGAGATCCTGTGATCTCCCTGCCGGCCTCGGCCCATGGCCACCGCGGCCCACCGGGCATTTGCCCGGTGTGCCCGATGGCCAGTCCGTGCCTGCACATCACACACATCACCCTCACACACATCACACACAGCACCCCTCACACACACACTGCACCCTTCACATACACACTACACCCCTCACACACACCCACTGCACCCTTCATACACATTGAACCCCCCCAACACACTGCACCACACACATACACAATACTTCCAAACATCTTTATAGAACGCATGCTCCGTGCAATGGAATCTTGGATCTGATCTGCACTCCAATTTTATTGAGGTCTAATTACAAGCAGCAATGCTTCAATTTTAGTTTTAGGACATTATGAAGCTTTCAGGTAGGTAGTACGCATTTGCCATATTCATATTTATTAATCCAGTAAACTGCATGATAGAAAATATGTAGAAAAATGTTAATCAGTTTCATGTTTTTACATTATACTCTAAAAAGTGCAATACAAAGCACACACATCATTACTCAACCCACAATGATAGTGTTTTTTTTGTTTTTTGTTTTTTAACTGTGGAATAGTTTACACGTTGCCCTTTGAGTCTATACGCTGTTTACTGTTTGCAGTAGTAGATAGGACAGCAAAGGAATAGATACCTAGAATTCTACTAATAATTAACTCATGTAGTATTTTCCGACCTGCCAACATCGGGACATATATCAACCACACGTGTTTTCAGAATATTTTTGCATCAGCACAATGGTTATATCAGCTGATTAACTCAGGTGAACTTATGCAAGAATATTCTTACAGAAGCAGTCACATGAAAAAAACTTTAAAAAAAAAGAATGGTAATACACAAAAGGATAAAGAAAAAATAATTATTTTCTAAAAGCTGAATTGGCAACAATAAATTAGATTTTTTTTTTCCAGCAAATAATTCCATAGCTTTGAAGTTTTCCCTGGAATTGTCAATGCCTAACACACTCTTATTTAGTGTCTATATATTCGTAAGAGCAATGCTTTTGGTGATATAGGCCCCATAGAATGTTTTATTCTTACTTAACGTGGCACTGTCACCCCCATATCTTTACAGAATCTTTGTGAAATTCTCATTTTGACTGTGTTGGAGTTCCACTGAAATTCCAACCCAGTCAAGAGATTAAAGGAGACAAAGTATATTTCCTACGCCTGAAACTTCTAGACACTGGGCAGTAGAACAAAAAAGTCTCTATGTTGCTGTCTGGAAGTGTCAAACCACCAGATGTCACCAGTGATAGCTGCAGGGAATTTTCTGTGTCTATGGAGAATTTTGTGGTCTTGTAGGACCTTCGAAAGACCTTAATGCTGTGATGGTGTGATGTTGACTAGTTGAAGAGGCAACGCCTATGAGGGATAGGTACAGGTAACTAAATCTGACCTATATCTGAATCCGCCACCCGAACCCCAGTGGCAATGTCACCGATGGGGTTCTTTGCAAAGTCTGCAAAGTCCCCAGTTGGTGACAGTGCCTCTCTGTTATTGATATATAGCTATACAATCTAAAAAGAATTACAAACAAGCAACACAAAATAGTGTAATATTGTCCTTTACCAAAACAATGAGTGTAGGTACGTATTGCACTCACAAAAGTAAGTATAATTCAGGCATGTAGTAAGATACTAGCGTACACCTCCTTCTTGCCGCATCCTTTCGCTTATTAAATACATAAGGAAAAAACATCAAAAAACAAATTATTCAGGTTACACTCACGAGATAAAAGTTCATGTAAGGCACATCAACTAACTCCTGCTGTCCAACACGGGGTAGTGGTTCACAGGAACAGAAGTGCAGAAGTGCAAAAAATAAAAACAAAAGATAAACAAAGCAATAAAAACTATGTATAGTCCCAAAGCCCTACGCGTTTCATCCTATTGTGGACTTCCTCAGGGGAATCTGAAGGGTGTGTGCTGAAATTTCCTACTGCCAAGTTTAAATATCCGAAATTTGCCCCGTCCAATCAACCAATCGGGACCGCGACTTTGTGTAGATCCATCTGAGATTGCTGATTGCGTCTCAGACCTCGTTTTCGATCCGAAGTGTGACGTACTGCCGTGTATGGTATCCCGAGACAGTAAGTTTACACATTGATGGATTCACTTTGTACTTTTGAATTATTTTCCCTTACGTCTCCAGTGAAATAATAAACCAGGACATACATCCCTTATTGAAACTGTTTCACAAGATCAGGACATGGATATATAGTAAAGAGATTTGACAATGCGAGGCATGGCATTGTGAGATAGTGAGCAGGGAAAAATATATTGTGAGGCAATAAGGGCAGTTAAGAAGTGTGGGAGGCAATAGGGGCAGATGAAAAGTGTGGGAAGGAATAGGGGCAGTTTATTATGGCATCTATCAGACAGCAACATAAAGTACCTCTCTGTACATACACTTCGCTTTCCTCTAGAATAGGGCATGTGAATAGTGTATGGCATATATAAAAGCATAGTAGAAAAAATTAAGTGTTGTTTGTGTTTAGTACCCTGCATTCTAACAAAATTACATCCAGACAGCAGTTGATTAAAAAGTGTTACGATAGCTGTTATACGCAGTGTACGTGCCCCATTCTGATAGTGCCCGATGTGTCATAAGGTGTGCTTATGGTAATATTTAATATCTTAAGCTGTGTCTTAGAGACTGATATCTGATGAATGACACAAGCCTCATGCACTTTAACTGTAAATGTTAAACCCTTAGTGAGTCACTGCGTACATGTTTCAAAATCTTGTTCAAAGAAACTTGGTAAATGTTTAACACAGCAACGAAGCCAGTCCTGGTACAATGTTCCATTACCGTGCATGTTGTTATTAATGTACAGTCAATTAGAGTACAGAGACAAGTGGCAGACATCCCCCACATTGCAATCTGGCACTCACTACTATGTGCATGTGCACAATGCATGGGTATCACAGGTCTACTTCTCTCATTGATAACAAGAGAGGGCAATAAATCAATAAATCCCTCACACAGCAATGAGACAAACATACGGAAGAAGGCATGATAATTGTGAATACAGGGTGGCCCAAAAGTAGGTATACAGTTTAATTAATGAAATTCATCATTATTATACAGATTATATGGGTACACATACACACTGATACAAAACAGTTACATTTCAGACATTTAAATATCAGTGAGGCAGTTAGAAAGAATAAGTTAATGGAATGTTCCAACATTGATGGAAGACATTTCAAGCACTTACAAAATTAAATAGTGTTTAGCAAATATAAATGTAATAAACGGTGTAATAAAATGCAAATAGACTATGCTGTATAATCTACTTTTGGGCCACCCTGTATTTAATAATACCAGAATAGCTGTTGGCTGTTGCCAGATGAGGAGAAACGTGTTGGGGTGGGTGAGAGTTTTGAAGATGTATGTATGGAGCACTGTTGGAGAGTGTGATGGAAGGTGAACTTGGGGAAAGAGGAGGAAATGGGTGCAACAGGAATCAAAAATGGAGTAAACAAGGTAACAAAATATATCGTGAGTAGAATAAATAGGTGGACGAATAGAGAAGAAAAAGGGCAAAAAGTGGTGGAAAGGAAAATGTCCTGGCACCTCTTGGAGCCAAACCGGCTGAATGACGGGAAGAGTAGAAACTTGTGGGCAAGTGAAAGGAAAAGAGAATTGAAGAAAAGTACATAAAAATAAATATTAAAATGGGGAAAGAACTGAAGACTGGAAAGAGGAATCAACATGGGCGACTGAGTGAAAAAGTTGGAGAAAAGGTTAGAAAAAAAATATATCAAAAGAAGGCAATGTAAGAGGGAGTTGTGGAGAAGATGTTGAGAAGACAAGTGGCTGAGAAGCTAAAATGCAGGAAAATGGCTGGGGATAAGGGATAGGGGACAGGAGGAAAAAAGGGCTGATGGAATAAAAGATAGATGGTAGGAGATGATGGATAATAATGGGTGTCAGCTCTAAGTTGTAGTGAACAGAAAATAAAATTCAGGCTAAAATGTTGAAGCTGCTAAAGAAACTTAGCTTGGCCATTTTTTTTTCAACTCAGGTCATTTTGTTTCTAAATTTTACAACTTTTTTTTCAATTCACTACAAATTGATGTTCAGTAAATAAAGGGGCACTCTAAGTGTGCTTTAAGCCAATGTACTCCATCCAATGTTGGACAAAATTGATACAGCTGAAAAGAAAGAGGCACCTGCTGTCTGGGACCCTGAGCTCCCATTTACCCAGGTTAGCGTTGAAACAGTTCAAATGAAGGTAACTCAGTGTAGTCATCAAATAAAAGCATTTGTCACACACAGCATGTACATCAAATTGTATCCCCCTTGTATATCACACATCATTCCTTCTGACTGATTATTTTTTCTTTTTCTTCAAACTCCTAGAATGTATATGAATAGTATAAATTAATAACTTTCTTCTAACGAAGACCAAAGGGATCATTCTTTTGGCTGTTGATACTGAATAACAGCACATGGTCCTGTTTAGTTTAACTTTTTGCCTGCTGCTAAAATCCTTTGTTGGTGCACCCTATTCACCAAGTCAGATTGCAAAACTCTTGAGCAATTACAGTAGTATAAAATGTGTTTAACTTAGGGATTTCTTCTTAAAGAAGCACTGTCATGCCGAACTTACCTTTCCCCAATCGATTCCTGTTCTCTACCTCTGTCAGGATTTGATCTTCATTTCTTCCTGTTTGCTCTAGTTTTCTTTAAAACATAATACAAAGTAGGGACAGCTTTGACCAGTGGAGGAGCAAATTGTGCTTAGTTTCCAGGGATCAAAGCAATTTCCCCACAATTCTCACCTTTGATCCATGATCTTGTGATGTATTTTCGATGTCCTGTCACTTAGACAGAACGCTGGCGAAAATACTGAATTTTGTCCTTACAGAATGAGAGCAGTTTGTTAATTCATGTTAGGACGCATTTCGGGACTTTATCGGAATTTGACTCATAACTCTCTGATTGGTTGTTTGATAGCAACCAATCAGAGTGTTGTTATGAGTCAAGTTACACAGCATGGGAAAAAAACAAAGAACATTCCCACGCTGTGTAAAATGACACAGAGCACTCTGAGTGGTTGGATTTCAAGCCAACCAATCAGAGTGCTGTGACAGGTAAATATAGAGACTTACCTGTCAGTCTCTTCATTTACCTGTCAGAGCACTCTGATTGGTTGGCTTAAGCCAACCAATCAGAGAGCTCTGAGCCTAATTGCAGGGCGTGGGAAGGCTTTATAAGCCTTTACCTGCCCTGCGGAGCTCAGTCTGCGCGGTGCCATCCATGTGTGAAGATGGATTTTTTTTTAGCATCTGTTTTTCTTCTTTTCGTGGTATTTTTTGGGGGGGCGATCTGGTCTGACGGGTATTATAGACTTTTATTTGGCCTTTTTGGGGGCTGAAAAAAAAAGATTTTAGAAAAAATGAAGACATCAAATGGTAAGTTATTTTTTGTTTACAGGGATTTAGTTTTATTGTTCCCCCCTCACTATTTTTAGGGTGAGGGGAGTAGGTAGGGGTTTATTAATGTTTTTGGGTGGGGGGGTGATTATGGGCTTGGGGACCCATAGTCACCGGGGTGGGTTAACATTTTCATTTATGGCCCCCACCCGCCGCTCATGGGTGTGGCCGGGGGGGGCAATAGGTGTCGTTCCCCCCCACCCCCAATTTTGATTTAGGGCCCCCACCCGCCGCTCAGGGGTGGGGGTCAGGGGGGAGGACAATAGGTCCCCCCCTCTTATTATTATTTAGAGCCCCAACCTGCCGCTCAGGGGTGGGGGCCGCGGGGGAGGACAATAGGCCACCCCTACAGGATGTCCTAACATGAATGAACAAACTTAGGATGAAATTCGGTAGTTTTCCCGGCATTCTTTCTAAGTGACAGGACGTTCGGGAATACTGACAGGAAGCATCGCAAGATCACGGATCAAAGGTGAGAATTGTGGGAAAATTGCTTTGATCATCGGATACGAAGCACACTTTGCTCATCCGCTGGTCAAACATGGTCAATCGTAGGAAACCTCCATAAGAAAAAGTAGTCCCTACTTATGTTTTAAAGAAAACTAGAGCAGACAGGAAGAAATGAAGAACAGATCCTGACAGTGGGAGAGAAGAGGAATCGATTGGGGAAAGGTAAGTTTGGCATGACAGTGCCGTTTTAAGACTGAGCTCTTTACAGTAGAGCAAAAAAGTCTCTATTCTGTCTTATCCCATCTCTCATTTCCATTTCCCATCTTCAAAGGGCTGGGAGTGCTATACCATCAAAGACAGCGCTCCAACTTAGATGTTGGCCCCAGAAGACTGCTGGGACCCCCAGAGGCTTTCCAACTTGTCTGTAAACAGGGAACTTCTTACCTTTGCAAGTTATGGAGAAAGCCTTGGAATTCATTAATGTCAGACATTAAGTTGAATAGGGACACACACAAAAAAAATTTAAATGTTCTTTTATAATGTTTTTGTTGACTATTTTATGCTGTTTCTGTTATTTTTATTATGTTGATGATAGAGCTCTCACTCCCAATTCTGTTTATCACAGGATGAGCAGTAGTTATTATTTTAGTAGCAATGTGCACTTCTCTGGAAAAAATATAAAACAATTACTTGATGAATCTTGATAAGAGGTAGGCAACCTTTTTTGTAGTAATGTGCAGAAACAAGATCTTCAAGTCCCTTGGTGTGCCTAAAAATTGAGGTGTGTATGTAGTCGTATTCTGCTTGTGTTTGTTATGGGTGTTACTGTTGCTTTGTAGCATTGTATTTGCACAAATGTGGGCTGTTATAGTATACATGTTCATAAGTTGTTTGTGGTATTGTGTGTGATACCTATGAATGAGGGCTGTGCAAAGTGGCTGTTTGTGGAATTGTGTGTGAATGATACATCACATTGTGTATTGTAGGGGTGTGCATGTGGATTGTCAGTAGGTGTTGTTTTTGTGGGATCTGTGTTTGTGTGTGGGCTGTTTGTATTATTTGTATGAGTGGGAATCTTATTCGGCAACTCTGCAACTCTATCTAGTGGCTTCCCTGGGGTCGAGTGGGGACCGGGCTGGCAAGGTACAGGTCAAGGGCAGAAGCGGGCTGCACTACTTCAGTGTGGATTCCTATTCGCAAGTGCTGGGAGTAAGTGATGCAATGCGTAAATTGAGGATTGTCTTTCTCCACCTGCAATCACTCCTATGGTTGCATTAGCAGAGATCTGAAGTCCCAATGGGACGCCAGAAAGGCCAGCGCCTGTTTGTCTCTGGCACCCTTCAGTGCAGTGCCATAGACCCCTACGTGTTCTGCAGTCCACCTTTTATAAGCGGTGAATTAAAGAGGTAAATCAGGAATGGCTTTGGGCTGTATAGGTCAGTTGCTAATCTCTATGGGTTTCTGGGAGATGTAGTCCAACTGTTTTATACAGTTAATAGAGGCTCCCAGAAACCCTTGCTTTGCCTATTAATCATGACATATTAAACAAATTCTATAGTGCTTTAGAAGGTTATGTAAGCAGACTCACTGGCTCTTGTTGGTTTGGTGAAAACTCACTCAGAATACTGCAAAGCCTGGAGATTTGCCATTAGTGCATGAGCCTCAAATATGAGCATCTTTAAATTATTTGTATTATTATCACTATTATTATTATTATTATTATTATTGTATTATTCCTCCCTAAATAATGTATTGTTACTGCATTAACATTATCTATAAAATAATTGGTCAATTGAAGCCTGCAGTGTCTCTTTAAGACAAAGTAGTCCCTACATTATTTTTTTATTTTTTTAAAGCACAACTTTTTGAGCAATTTTGAATTTCAGTGAATCATCCCCCAGACTACTTTCCAGGATTAATAAAGGTTTAATCTTTATTAAAATCTGTATTCTTTAAGTTCCTCTTGAAGCCTTTGTGAAACCCTTTAATTGCTGTATTTAAGGCTGCAGACACTTGTCGGCACAATGTAAATACATTCTAATAATAATGTAATGTAATGTAAATACATTCTAATAATCACATTACTGCATTAGATCAGATTATAACCTGACAGCCTGTCTGATCTGACCCACATACTGTAGACAGGGGCAGGTATTCTGCAGAGATGCAGTGGATTGTGGGATATTGCATAATATATGCCGTCTGCATTGTATTTTTTTTTCAATTAATTTTTTATTAGGCAAGACGCTAAAGCATGCATACGCAAATATAGATCACGGCAAGGACAGCAAACCATTTTTAGAGATATAAAATGTCAGGCTAACTATTGACCCCTGTGCTACACAAGGAGAAGTCTACATTGAATGCATCTTTTAAAGACCTATTTTCTAACACTCTCTTTATAAAAGACACACTTTGCATACCATTGTAAAGCACTGCAGAATATGTTGGGGCGTTTTAATTACCTATAATATGGCAAAGCTTCTTTCTTTTTTCCCCATGATTATATACCGGTATATATATTTATATATATATATATAAATATATATAACAAATTGCATAGAGATAGCACTCCCAGGACTCCAAAGGTGTAAAAATAAAATGTAACCTTTATTTTCCAAATTAAAAAATCATTATTATATATATATATATATATATATAAAAACACATTATTTGATGCTGATAGTGTATGTATTAACCTGTATCAGACCTAGGTAGGTAACAAGCCCACGTTCAACGTTTAACTTTCTCCAAGCGTTCTGTTTACTTTATATGCTTGGTGTAGGCTAAGGCCATCAACAGAGGAAGACGGTATATTAAAATCAAACCGCAGAAAGGAAATCTCGCATTTGCCCAGCCGCCTCTATCTTTGCGCTGCCCTTTGCTTAGACGATGATTAATGCATGTTACTCTATACCAGATTCAGGGAAAGCTAGCAAGAGGAAGGAAGACACATTCACGGTGAATGCAAAGCACACACGCTTAGCACATTACACACCACCTCCGACATTAAAAAAAGAGGAAAACACTGCATGTTATCTTATTGCTCACATGGTATTTCTGGAGTACGTTTGAAGAGGGTGTTTGCTGTGGGCTGATCAGGGTTATTGTACAAAGTGTCTTGGGCCAAGTGCAAGAACTTATAATTTCCCATTTTTGTAGTTTGTTCCTCATATCTTCGTATGGGTAGGGTTTTTTTTCCTCTTGATTTGCAATCTTTTTTTTAAGCACCTCTTTTTCTCTTTTTATTTAGTCTACAGTTACTTCTTTTCCTTCCGGAACTTCCACACCTTTTTTTTTTTTTTTTTTTTCAATCTTATTTTATTCACATTCCACATGGGCGGAAGCAATATTTAGGATATTTGATACAACCCACAAAGGTCATGATAAAAAAATGTGAATTGCAATGTGGATATTCTCTTTAAGAGAAAACGGAACAAAACTATTTTCAGAGGAAACAGTATGAACACTTCTGAGGACAGAGGAATAAAATATCCGAAGAATCATCTCTATTAAAGATTATAACTGAGGTGGAAGCAAAGGGCAATTATCCCAAGAGCTTGCCAAGGATAGAATGCAGTGAAGAACAACAAATGTCCCAACAGTGGTTCTTCTTCATTAGAGAAAAGAAATATGTTACTGACTGCAAAGTTTCTTATCATGAAAGCAAAAGAGGAGTTACCAGGTTGTGGTTGTGCTGTAAGTCCAAATAATAAGGTGACCTTATCAACTGGAGATGCCTGACAATAGGCCATAGGGATAAGAGTGATATTTTGCAGAGGTCCCATATATGGGGTGTTCTACTAGGAATCTTTTAGAAAGTGGGTTTTTATACGTATCTCTAACAAGAGGCGCTGCAAGGTGGCAAATATGCCAGGGGGCTTCAAACCAGTGGTAAAGAGACTTGAAGGGACACTCCAGATTCTATACCACTAAAGCACTTCAACTTGCTACAGTGCTGTATGTGTGAAGAGCGTGTCCTCTTTTTTTATAATAGAAAAAGATTAAAATGGAATTTAACAATTTTGTAAATTAATTAAAATTTTTTGGCAATTTGGACATTCAGATGCTTCCAAATGTTCGAATTGCTGAAGTGCCGAATTTCAGAAGTGCCGAATCGAACCAAATTGCCGAAGTACAGAATTGTCGAAGTCCCGAATTTCAGAAGTGCCAAACCAAATTGCCGAAGTGCCAAATTTCGGAAGTGCCGAAGTGCTTTGGATTTCTAAAAAGTGGAAAAACAGGAGAGGGACTGAAAATTAAGGGAATGATGACAGGAATCTAACCCTAACCTGTGACGAGACCAATCTCGTCACTGTGCATTGGAGGAGCCTGGTTGCCTGCCTGCTGCCTTTTGACTATGGACCGGCATTGAAATACTTTATTTTCCTATGCAGAAAGGTCTATTCATGTATTTCTGCCCTGGCGTTCGGTAGATTCTCGGATTTACTGAATGAACTTATTTAACCCAGATAGCTATACCATGGAGCCTATTCGTGTAATAAAAGACTTTGGCTCCATGGCAATTGAACTGTATGTGTGTGGTCTGAGTGCCATTCAGTAATAATGTGCGCTCAGACCTAAGCTATCTGGGGATATGTTGCATGTCTGTGATTTATGTAATACATGTTTTGCCTCTGTCCTTGGAGATAATTGGATTACTTCCCAATTATCTCTAGGATAGAGAGGAGGGATTGTGATGTCATTGTAGGAGTGTTTATCTGTGTTGTATGTTTTGATTGGATGTTCCACAAAACCCTGTGGGTGGGACTTTGTCTGTAAAATGTGTATATAAGGCCAATAAAGACACAGCTCAATCTGTTCACTGCTTGACCCTCAACACAGAGCTTTGTCTCGTTCTTGGGGGGATTTTCTGTATGCTGTTAGAGACTGATTACCAGGAGTGTAAGCCGCTTGGGTGCTTTTCCTGTTCAGCTGCTAGCAGCTATTCGTGAGGTTCCAGTTCGGGAGTTTGAAGTGCTGTTTTGTATCCTGTTCGGGAGTTTAGGGTTCTGCGGTAGCTGTGCCTGTGTCTCTGGAATGGAAGATCTACTAAACAGCGGTTTAACCCCTTCTATGCCTGGGGGTGCCGATACATAACCCTACCCCTAAACCCTACTCCTAACTCTAGCCCTAACCCTAACCCTTACCCAACCTTCCTCTACCCTAACCCTAGAAGAAGGGTTAGGGGTAGGGTTAGGATAAGGGTTAGGGGTAGAGGTAGGGGTAGGGGTAGGGGTAGGGATAGGGGTAGGGTAAGGGTTAGAGGTAGGGTTAGGGGTAGGGTTAGGGAATTGACAAATTCCTGAATCGCCAAAGTCCCGAATTTCGGAAGTGCCGTACCGAACTGAAGTGCTGAAGTCCCGAATTTCGGAAGTGCCGTACCGAACCGAAGTGGCGAATTGCTGAAGTCCTGAATTTCAGAAGTGCCGAACCTAACCGAAGTGCCAAAATGCCGGAGTCCCGAATTTCGGAAGTGCCGAACCAAACAGAAGTGCCGAAGTCCCGAAGTTCGCAAGTGCTGAACAGAACCAAAATTTTTGCCCATGCACATCCCTACTTTGGGGTAGTAATTCACCCTTTTATATATGATTAAGACATATCCCTTTGAATTTATATTAAGTTATAGGAGTTAATTACACTGAAATGTATCCTTAAAGCAGATTCAAAGATTTTCCAAAGCACCTTTTACACATTGAATGTGGGGACGTTTATGGACAATAAAGATTGATTTGATTTGAACTTTGGAACGCAAGGAAGTGGATGGTGAGACGCAAGACGGAAATGGATTCCAAATAAGGAGAATACGCAGCTAAATTTAGAAAAAAACCTTAACAGCTGTTTTGAGTGGGAAGAAAAAAACGGAGGAAGCAGATTGGCCCTTGGCAGTATGGGAGCTGATGAGGTATTGGATGAAGTAACGAAACACCCTTCAAATACCGGTGCAAATCAGGATAAGGCCTATTTAAGGGAAAGCAGATAGGGGATGGGTAGGATGATTTTTTTGTCATTTATTTCTTACTGTGATTGTGTATTTTAAGATAGTGGTTGGTGAGGAAGTTTCTTGTGGAAACGAAATGCGTAGGGCCAGAGACCTAGAATTGCTTTTAAAATATAAAGTTTTGATCTATTTTACATCTGTTATGCCAATAAATCAACTTAAACCTACCTACCTGGTTCCGATCTCCTATTTAACCCCTTAAAGGGAAACTCCAGTGCCAGGAAAACAATCTGTTTTCCTGGCACTGGAGGGTCCCTCTCCCTCCCACCCCCCAATCCCCAGTTGCTGAAGGGGTGAAAACCCCTTCAGTGACTTACCAGAGGCAGCGACATGTCCCACGTCGCTGCTTCCTCCTCCCCCGCCGCTCCTCCTTCTGCTTACGTCGGCCGGTGGGCGAGACTGATCTCGCCCGCCGGCCGAGGAGACCTAATGCGCATGCGCGGCAATGCCGCGCATGCGCATTAGCGCACCCCATAGGAAAGCATTGAAAATGAATTTCAATGCTTCCCTATGGGGAATAGAGCGACGCTGGAGGTCCTCACACAGCGTGAGGACGTCCAGCGACGCTCTAGCACAGAAAACCTGTGCTAGAAACCAGGAAGTTCCCTCTAGTGGCTGTCTAATAGACAGCCACTAGGGGAGGACTTAACCCTTGCAGGGTTAAGGGTAGTGGGAGTTGGCACCCAGACCACTCCAATGAGCAGAAGTGGTCTGGGTGCCTAGAGTGTCCCTTTAACCCCTTAAGGACACATGACATGTGTGACATGTCATGATTCCATTTTATTCCAGAAGTTTGGTCCTTAAGGGGTTAAGGACACATGACGTGTGACATGTCATGATTCCCTTTTATTCCAGAAGTTTGGTCCTTAAGGGGTTAAAGAAAAATTATTCCAAGGTGCTTGAAACATTTATAGTCTGTATTCAGCTGAAACCCATATATTTTGTATCATATTTTGTTTGTATGAGGTCACCAACAGGGAAGGGACCTCGGGAAGCTGTTCATATAAGCTAAGTATTACCTAACACTATTAGTGATTAGAGGGTATATTGGCACTATGTTGCACTATTAAGGACTGGCAATTGCCTTACACCTTACACCGGACTGACTTTCATTGCATGTGGCCCATTTGGTATAACACCTAGACATCCCAAGTAATTTTGCTTCAACTTTACATTGATCTATGTGGTTAAAATTGAAATGGAATTTAGAATAATGTTTTGTTCACAGCTCTTGTATTTTAAATGTAAGTATTTAATGAACATTTTATATATTCCAGTCTACCTGATACACATAGTAAATTTTATTATGGACCTTAAGCCAATATACATTTTTTTATTTTATTCAATTAATCAAAGAGCAATATTGAAGAAAAATCTATCTATCAATTAAATCTATCAATTTAAATGCTGTGTTCTTGGAACTGTGGGTATAATCTTATTGTGTTTACCACTCTTATCTCCACTACCCAGCCCCATAAATCTCTCATGAATGTCATAGGTTTGCCGTTGTAAAACCGTTGTTTACAGTAGGAGTCGTCTTCCATAACACAATGAAATCAGAGGAGCACGTACGTGCTGTAAAACCATGTCTTTGCTGAGAAGCAACGATACAGAGAAATACAATAAAATTCAGGAACCAAACTAGAATTAACATGATAAATATAACAGAGAGAAGGAAAAATAAACAAAAAATATGTAGTTTTATTTTAATTGGTATATCAGAAAGACTATCGCAGTAGCATTGTAAGATTCACCATTTTTCATATAGGGATGGTTAATAAGATCAAGCAGATTTATGGTTTGGTGGTCCCTGCTAACCCCTGGGCCATATATGTGTGTATGTATATATATATATATATATATATACAGTTTGTATATTGTATTTTTGTAATACTGTATCCTATTGTAAAAATGCAATGTTTTGTGGACCCAGGACATACTTGAAAATGAGAGAAATCTCAATATATCTTTCCTGGTAAAATATTTTATAAATAAATAAAAATGGTCAAAGCTTTTACATCATTAGGTTTGATACGGCAATTATTAAACAGGGTGGTTTACAATGTAGCAGGTGCCCTACTTTTCATCTTTACCCAAGCTAGAAATACACAGAACGGTGTGGAAACACTTTTGCATGAGCAGAAATGTCCTAAATTGCTAAGTGTACCTAGATTTAATTATTTTTATTTCGGGGGTGAGAGGGGGTTCATTAGTGTTGCCAATAACATTACATAAGAGAGAAAAACTCATGGCAGTAGGACAGAGGAGGCATGCATTCAGCAGCCCCATAATCAAGGAAGCCATCCAAGCACCATAACTACTACACTATCAGTCAATGGACAAGTTCTTATTTTGCACAAAATTGACATCCAATTTTTACAGCTTGAAGTGACCAGAAGCAGCACAGGCACCAAGTAGGTGCCATTAGTGTCAAATTGTGCTACAATGGTCTGACAGATTACACTGGAACAGTCTAATTGAAGCCACAAAGGTTTTATGTGAAGGCACAACAAGTCTGAATGCACAGGAGACTGAATTCCAGAATTAAAACGAGAAAAGAGTGCAAAGAGTAAATAAAAAAACAGCACTAACCATTGTGAATTTCATGCATTAAGCACTTAATCATAGGTCATACACTGGACTTTACCATAAGACACTCTTGACACTATAACCCCTACAGTGGCCTGTAGCAGTCATGGTGCTTGGAACGCCTTTATACGGAGTGCATGTTCTAGGTAATGCTTCCTTTTCTGGTTTTTGTGTATATTTGCATATAAATTATAGTAGACAAAGTTGACAAGGACTCAGCAAGGTATATCTGACAGAAAACCAAGGCCTAGCGTCTAGGCATGTGCATGGGGAAAATTTTCGGTTCGGTTCGGCATTCCGAAATTCAGGATTTTTCGCAATTCGGGACTTCGGCAATTCGGCACTTCAAGACTTCGGAACTTCAGCAGTTTCGGAACTTCGGCGCTTCAGCACTTCGGAACTTTGGCACTTCGACACTTCGGAAATTCGGCAACTTCGGAACTTCGGCACTTCAGCACTTCGGCATTTCGGAATTTCGGGACTTCGGCACCTCGGGACTTCTCTTGCAGCCACTTGGTAGATAACTCCCTAATTCCCACGGTATTAGGGAGTTATCTACCAAAAGGCTGAAAGACCTTAATTGGTCTTTCAGCCAAATTTACCAATACTAAGTAAAAATTACTTAGTATTAGTAAATTTTGCCCCTACTCGCTATACCGCGAGTAGGGGCATGTCTAGTAAACAGTGAGCAGCCTGTGACTGCTCACGGTTTAAAAAAAAAAAAATAGTACCCCCCCGGTCCCCACCCCTGAGCGGTGGGTGGTGGCCCTAATGTAAAATGATGGGGGGGACCTATTGTCGTCCCCCCTGGCCCCCACCCCTGAGCGGCGGGTGGGGGCCCTAAATCACAATAAGGGGGGACCTAATGTCCTCCCCCCTGGCCCCCACCCCTGAGCGGTGGGTGGGGCCCTAAATTATGATAAGGGGGACCAAATGTCCTCCCTCTGGCCCCCACCCCTGAGTGGTGGGTGGGGGCCCTACAGTAAAATAAGGGGGGGGAACCTAATGTCCTCCCCCTGGCCCCCACCCCTGAGCGGTGGGTGGGGGCCCTAAATACTAATAAGGGGGGACCTAATGTCCTCCCGCCCGGCCCCCACCCCTGAGAGGCAGGTGGGGGCCCTAAATTGTAATAAGGGGGGACCTAGTGTCCTCCCCCTGGCCCTCACCCCTCAGCGGTGGGTGGGGGCCCTAAATACTAATAAAGGGGGGGGACCTAATGTCCTCCCACCTGGCCCCCACCCCTGAGCGGCGGGTAGGGGCCCTAAATTGTAATAAGGGGGGGACCTAGTGTCCTCCCCCCTGGCCCTCACCCCTCAGCGGCGGGTGGGGGCCCTAAATACTAATAGGAGGGGACCTAATGTCCTCCCCCCTGGCCCCCACCCCTGAGCAGTGGGGGGGCCTAAATACTAATAAGGGGGGGACCTAAGGTCCTCCCCCCTGGCCCCCAGCCCTGAGTGGCGATTGGGGGCCCTAAAAAATATGTTCCTCCCCAGGTGACTAGGGGTCCCCAAACCCCTAGTCACCACCTCCCCCCCAATAAAAATTATCCCCCTACCTACCCACCTCACCTTAAAACTAATGAGGGTGGGACCTTTAACTAAGTACCTGTAAAAAATAAAAATAAAACTTACCATTCGATGTTTTCTTTCTTCTAAAATCTTCTTTTTTCATCCCCCAAAAAGGTCAAATAAAAATCCATAATAACCGATGCAAATATAAAAAAAAAACGAGCGCAAAAAATAATAATCCTTCTTCACCCATGGAGGGATCGGCGCAGACTGAGCTCTGCAGGGTGGGGGAAGGCTTATAACGCCTTGTCCGTCCTGCAGTTAGGCTCAGAGCACTCTGATTGGTGGGTTTAAGCCATCCAATCAGAGTGCTCTGACAGGTAAATGAAGAGACTGACAGGTAAGTCTCTACATTTACCTGTCACAGCACTCTGATTGATTGGTTTTGCTCACTGTTTAATAGACATGCCCCTACTCGCGGTATGGCGAGTAGGGGCAAAATGTACTAATATTAAGTAACCTTTACTTAGTATTAGTAAATTTGGCTGAAAGACCAATTTAGGTCTTTCAGCCTTTTAGTAGATAGCTCCCTAATACCGTGGAAATTAGGGAGTTATCTACTTATTCATTCCGGTCATTACATTGACAGGCTAAGTAACTTACATTTGATATGAATGTATGTTACTTGATTGTTGTAAGTGTTGCAAATGCTTACAGCTGAATCCTAGCTATGTTTGTATACTTTTTATTTAAAATTATTTACAATGTAACATTCTTCTTCTTTCACTGGGTAAGTATATTAGTACTTAGGCAATACTGTGCTTCGGAACTTCGGCACTTCCTCACTTCGGAACTTTGGCACTTCGGCACTTTGACACTTCGACACTTCGGAAATTTGGTAATTTTGGAACTTGTGGACCTCAGCAATTTGGCACTTCGGCAATTTGGACATTCGGAAGTACCCGAATGTCCGAATTGTCCGAAATTCGTCCGAATACATATTCGGACCGAAACGAATTGCACATGTCTACTAGCATCCTATCCGAGAATACAAACCATAAAATACAGTATTTGTCTTACTATCCTTCGATGAGACTTATAGCAGTGCCTATAACAAGGTGGAATATTAAATGTGTGTGCATGTCAGAGAAGTCAGATAACAAAGTGTAGTAAAAGGATAATAATGGAATTTAGAATACAATAAAGTCAGGAATATCACTGGATAAAAATGATAAACTAAGCACTAGCAAAATCAATACCAAGAATATACTAAGACTAGTATAACTTTTTATCAGACATACAAGAAGCTGAATCAGGGCAAAGACTACTCTGTTTAAGCAAACTATACATGTATTGAAGACAAATGTTATTAAATGAACATTATAAGAACATACCGTCACAATGGAAGGCAAGGAGCTTCGGGAATAATGACGGCAACATCCATTTACAGAAAACATAACAGAAAGTCAGGTTCAACCTTAGCAGTGCTATGGACTACAGCAAGACAACAAGCGACAAGTTGCTTTGACAGGAATATAGTGTAGCACAAGAAATACAAATCAGCACTGCTATTCGTCTTGTACAAAATACAATTATAAGCCACCAATATTGACAAAATGGTGGGCTTAGCCCAACATGGCCGTATGGTGTGACTTAATCCTAGTATTTTAAATCACCGTGGTGGCAAGGAGTCTCTCTATATATTGGATGCTAACACGATTGTGTGAGAAGAATGAGCAATGTGGAGACAGCGTGTTCATCTCCTGTTGCCTTAAGGCCCCTGCAGTCTTGTATTTTACAGAAATAAAACCCACGCAACTCTTATTTGAAATACTTTTCTACACAACCAACCACCGTTTTTTTTATTTATTTTTTCTAATTTATTTTTCATACTATCAACCCAGCTTTATTGGAAATCCATTCAGAAATCACTCCAGGCTCCAGAGAAAGGCAATAAAGATGAATGATGCTTCGGAGAAGCTACAATATTTACCTGGTTGCTTGGCAGCTACTGAAAGTTCACCTGCATTAAAAAGAAAGTCTCCGAAGTTGCATTGCAAATTTACATTCTATAAAATAAATGTGATTTTTTACTTTGGTTCCAGGGAGCTAAGGGAGTAATATACTGTTTATCGGAATTCTAGTGTAAAGAAAATTTTCTGATGCATGGCAAACAAATCCCACACACATTGAAAGCAACTTTCTTATTCGTGGCAAACAACAGCTGCTGTTTTGCTTTTCCTATAAAGTGCAAGGTTTCGTGTTCAACGCGGAAGTTTGCTCTGATATTGACGGGTCCTCATCACTCATCGGCGTAGAGTTGGCTGTATCCCATCATGGCATGTTTCCATGGAATAGATCACAATAGATAGTGTGACATATTATCTTTGATCTTCACACATAAAAGAAGTGGTCATTTTTTTTTATCTTCTGTTTTATCTTGTTTGTTTTTTTGTTATTCAATTTTTTATATTTTTTTGGGGGGGTTACTGTTTTCGTTTCTTTGCTTTTACCGTAAATGTAACAGCGAAAGACCAGCCCGAGTGTGTGATCTGTCGGATGTGTTTCTAGATAACTAGTGATTCACACTTCCAGTATGTAATGTTAAAAGCCTGGGTAAATCACTGAAAAGAGAACTGCTGTGTTGTAATGTATAGCAAATGATTGCAATGGATAACACCTCTTCTGGCAGAACTGCTTATAGTAAATTACCTGGAAGTGCAATAAGGGTTGTACAAATGGATTGGAAAAAAAGAAAAATACACAGGAGTAGGCCTACTGTAACTCATTCTTCTCTTGTCCATATAAAGGAACATATTTCATATCTACGAGTTATTTTGAAAGAAAAGCGGCGGGCTGGCTCCAAAAGGAAGATGAAAGCTATTTCCACTGTATAAGAAGCTAAAAGACATATTAACTCTTTTCATTTTTCTTCTAGAACAAGTAGCCTCAAAGAACGTTGAACGGCTGCTCTAAGGTGTTCCAGTGATCTTAACCATGCAGATCTGAAGAATATTTAAAAGTGTCTGTTTCGAATCCGTATTTAAAACTTGCTTTAAATGTCCAGAGCAAGGGTGGCTAATATACAACACCCAAGTGAGTAAATCATCATGGAAACTGTAGTTCAGTAATATCTGAAGACAGGGCCAGATTTCTCAAGCGTCTGCCCTGTATGGAGCACCTGCTCTACCTGTTAAAATCCCCCACCCAACCTCCAGTTCTTTCTCAGCTGGTTGCTGGACTCTGGCATCGCTGCATTTAGTTTGCGGAGCCTGATCTCACTCACATTCCACACCAGTGAGCTGGGCTTCTTGTCCATTTAAAGTTTGAGAACAGATAAAGATCATTTTGGCCCCAAGAACTCTAATCATTCGCTTTACTGGATAAAAAGATTCGGGACAAGTGCAATCTTGAGGGAAACTACCAGCTACGAGACAGTTTGATTGGTCTTTCACTCCTATACACAGGATGGACAACCGATATGCACATCATGACCACTGTGGACCTCCACCAGAGTTACCTCTGGCTTCACCCTGCCCAGGCATAGTTTAGCATCTTTCAGGTCCTATTGCGCGTGATTACACTCTTCCTACCGGACAGGGCTGGCAACACAGGCCGGTGATATGCAGGGTCCCACCTCAGACAGGTCACCTCAACCCTCACCTTCATTGCACCAAGGGGTCTGGCTGTGAGTCCTCCAACTAACACGTGTGTTAGACTCCTTGGTCCCAAGACTGTTCGGGTGGGCCACCATGGGAGTGGGCAGCACACCGTAGTCCTGATACACTATTACCCACACTGTTATCCACACGGTCCACAGACACTGTAAAGACCCACTGTTACCAACACTGTCCACACACACTGTTACCAACACAGTCCACACACACTGTTACCCACACTGTTGCCCACACTGTCCACACACACTGTTACCCACACTGTCCAGACACACTTCCTCACATACTGCAATTAGTCAGCCACTTCCTCACATACTGTACTTAGTCCGCCAAATTGTAAACAAAAATAAAAATGAGGAGGAAGAGAATTGGATCACCACTAATATTCTTACCTCTTGTGTCTCTTTGCCCCACTCCCTGTAGAATGTAAGCTTGTTTAAGCAGGGCTCTAAGCACCATCTGACCCTGTTCTTTATAAATAATAATATGAATAATATACCCCTATTACTTATATATTGACTGCTTAGTCTATTAATTATGTCTTGTACTTATATAATTAAACAGTGTAAAAAGACAAGAATAGCGCATGTAACTAAGAAAACTTTACTGGGATTGATCCCTATGGCAGACACAGCCTATTTCAGTACGTTTAAAGAGTTTTCGTAATTCACAAAGTAAACACTCAATATGAATAGGGGTATGTGGGATTACCACTAATAAACACACTGCTACTCACGCACACAAATGCTATACAAACTGTATACACACACTATATGCAAACACAAATGACACACTTACATACACACAGACATTTACTGTCAGGGGTCCGCGGGCGGCTAGTAGGGGAGGCTGCTCGCAGCTCACAGCACTCACCCTCAGTCCATCGCCGCCCGCGGTCTCCCCTCCTCCTACCTGTCGGCGAGCGGCGTCTCCTCTCCGCCACTCGCCGCTCGCATCCGTCACGCCTCCCAGCGGCAGCATGTATAACGCTGCACGCTGGAAGGTCGTTGATTTATGCAAACGCCGGGGTCACGTGAGTGACCCGGCGTTAAAGCAACAGTACCACAATCACAGTGGGAGGCTTAGATATCTCCCACGTGTGATTGTTAATACTGATTGGAAGTTATCCAATCAGAATTTAACCTAGGGTATTTATACTCACCTTTCCTGTTCCTCCCTGCCCTGTTGTGGTCTTTGCTGTATAGTATTGATTCTGAACTTGTGATTTCTGGTTACGTACTCTCTGGCTTGTTAATCTGACTTTGTGACTTTCTCCTACCCTTTGACCTCGGCTTGTTTATCGTTATCCTGTTTTCTGGTTCCCCTTACTCGGCTTGTCTCCTGACTATTCTGTGTGTGCTTAGCCCGGCCACTCTAAGGTCCGGTACGGCACCTTTTCTGTGTGTGTGTGTCTGTTAGCGTGTTGGGTTCCCGGAAACGTGACATTACAACAGGGCCATTATGGAACCTGCTGACATTCCACAGCTCCTAGTTAATCAGGAGGCTAGAATGGATGGTTTAGACCATCGTATGGATCAGTTTGCCCAGGCTTTACAAACCATACTGGCTCGTACTGCCCACTTGCAACCTGCCGTTCAAGAAGTTGTTGCTGCTGGGCCAGAACCCAGCCCTGATCCGGTAACCGCTCCTGCTCACGTGGTTCACATGACGCCACCTCAACGCTATAGTGGTGATCCAGCATCGTGCCGTGGTTTCCTCAACCAAATTGATATTCATTTGGTGATGAATCCGCGCTCATACCCCACTGACAGAGCCAAAATTGCTTTTCTGATCAACCATTTGTCAGGAAAAGCTCTAGCATGGGCCAACCCCATGTGGGAGAACACGTCCCCAATGTCCTTTGCAGACTTTCTAACAGCTTTCAAACGTACGTTTGATCAGCCCGGCCGGGTTGCTTCTGCTGGCAAAGCTCTGCTCAGGATCCGACAGGGCAGTAGATCAGTAGCGGATTATACCATTGAATTCCGCACTCTGGCAGCTGAAGTGGTTTGGAATAACGACTCTCTCGTAACAGCTTTTCAGGAGGGTTTGGCCGCTTACATATTAGACGAAATAGCATCCAGGGAATTGCCTATTCTTCTGGATGATCTAATAGATTATATCATTCTAATTGACAACCGTATAAGAGAGAGGCGTAGTCAAAGAAGAATGAATACACAGGGGTTACCTGCTTTACCCAGTACTGCACTACTAGCGTTACCTCCCCCTACTCAACCACCTCCCGAACCCATGCAATTAGGTACTGTAGGCTTATCTGAAGCTGAAAGGACATACCGCAGAAGGGAGGGCTTGTGCCTTTATTGTGGTAAGAGGGGGCATCTCCGAAGTAACTGTCCTAGTTTGCAGGGAAACTACAGCACCTAAGGCCTAGAGAGGGGTCGGCCTCGGGTGTTATGTTTTTTTCCCCTCGTGTCTGTCAGGATCGGGACAGGGATCCAACACGCAGAGTACAAACAGGTACAGGGTACGTATACCGGTCCTTAGAATGGCCGGGTTAACGTACAGAGAGTATAGAGAATGGTCAGAGACAAGCCGAGGTCGAGGGAACGAGAAGACAGGTAAGCGAGGAACAAGCCGGGTCAAGGATAACGGAGGTAAACAGAGTAAGGAAACAAGCCGGGTCGAAACCAAAAGGATAACTGAGAAACACCAGAGCACTGTGTGACTAGACAGGCTAGAACCACGACAGGGCAATGAGCAACAGGGCGAAGTATGTTTAAATACCCTGGCTAGAGAGGATAGACACGCCTCCGACGAAACCTGATTAGTCTGTCTCGGACTGAGTGACAGGTCGTTCCGGATTGGCGTGATGACGTCGGCCTCCGGGCACCATGCTACAAAAGGAAGAGACTCCCTCGCGGCCGGCGTTTGTGTGACCGGGTCGACCGCGAGGAACAGAGGAAACATGGCGTCCGGACGGATGAACGTCTAAGTCTCTACCTCTCTCGGAGGTAGAGACTTCAGGTACCCTGACAGTACCCCCCCCCTCAGATACGCCCACCGGGCGGAAAGAACCGGGACGAGATGGAAAGCGAGAGTGATACGCCCTGCGGAGACGAGGAGCATGAACATCCTCCTGAGGTACCCAACTCCTCTCCTCAGGACCGTATCCCTTCCAATCGACCAGATATTGTACTTTCCCCCGGGAGATACGAGAATCAATAATAGAGTTAACCTCATACTCCTCCTGACCCTCCACCTGAACAGGACAAGGAGGGGCTGTTGTGGAGGAGAACCTGTTACAAATAAGAGGTTTCAGCAACGACACATGAAACGAGTTAGGGATGCGTAAGGTATCAGGAAGAGCTAGACGATACGCAACTGGATTGATACGAGACAACACCCTGTAAGGTCCAATATAACGGGGAGCGAACTTCATGGAGGGCACCTTTAAACGGATGTTCCTCGTGCTCAACCATACCCTATCACCCGGAACAAAGAGCGGAGCCGCCCTTCTACGTTTATCAGCATGTTTCTTAACCAGCATAGAATTGTGCGTAAGGATTTGCCGAGTTTGATCCCACAACTTCCTCAAATTAGCAACATGAACATCAACCGACGGCACCCCCTGGGAAGGAGAAGCCGAAGGAAGAATAGACGGGTGAAAGCCATAATTCATGAAGAAGGGGCTTGAATGAGTAGAATCGCAAACGAGATTGTTGTGTGCAAACTCTGCCCAAGGAATCAAACCGACCCAATCATCCTGGTGTTCGGAAACAAAACATCGCAAATATTGTTCAATTTTCTGGTTGGTACGTTCAGCAGCTCCATTAGACTGAGGGTGATAGGCAGAAGAAAAGTTCAATTTGATGCCAAGTTGCGAACAGAAGGACCTCCAAAAACGGGAAATAAATTGGGAACCTCTGTCAGACACAATTTGAGAGGGTATCCCATGTAGGCGAAAAATCTCCCTAGCGAATATCTCGGCCAATTCGGGAGAAGATGGAAGTTTAGGCAGAGGAATGAAGTGTGCCATCTTAGTGAATCTGTCAACCACGGTGAGGATAACAGTCTGTTTTTTAGAGATAGGTAGATCGACAATAAAGTCCATGGCCAAGCAGGACCACGGCTTCTCTGGAACTTCTAAGGGGTGCAGAAATCCACAAGGAAGCGTATGAGGTTGTTTGGTCTTAGTACAAACCTCACATGCAGCGATGAAATCTTTAGTATCCCTACGTAAAGCAGGCCACCAGAAATCCTTAGAGATCAACGCAAAAGTCTTGCGAATACCAGGATGTCCCGCCATCTTGCTGTTATGGAAACACTGCAACAGTTCCAGTTGAAGAGCAGGAGGAACGAAATGTCGACCCACAGGAGTCTGTCTAGGTGCTAAATGTTGTAGCTTAACGATCTCGGCCAGTAACGGAGAATGAATCCTGAGATTCGTATTAGCAACAATATTGCATTTCGGAACTATAGAGGAAAGGACCGGCTCAGGTACAGTAGAAGGTTCATACTGGCGAGATAAGGCATCGGCTTTAGAATTTTTTGAACCAGGTCTATAAGTCAGCACATAGTTGAAGTGAGTCAGGAATAAGGACCAACGAGCCTGCCTAGAGGACAGGCGCTTAGCCTCCCCAATGTAGGACAAGTTCTTGTGGTCCGTCAGGATAGTAATAGGGTGTAAGGTTCCCTCTAATAAATGTCTCCATTCCTTTAAGGCTTTAATGACTGCTAAGAGTTCTCTGTCGCCGATGTCATATCTGCTCTCAGGGCCCGAAAGTTTCTTAGAAAAAAAACCACATGGGTGCAATGGTTTATCTACCCCCAATCTTTGTGACAGAACCGCCCCTACTCCTGTCTCAGAGGCATCGACCTCGAGCAGGAACGGTAAGGTCGTATCCGGATGGACTAGTATTGGAGCAGAAGCAAAAAGTTCTTTGAGACTCTTGAAAGCAGCTAGAGCATCAGTAGACCATGTCTTAGTATCCGCCCCTTGTTTGGTCATATTGGTGATGGGCGCAATAATAGACGAGTAGCCCTTAATGAAGCGTCTATAATAATTAGAGAAGCCAATAAATCTCTGAATAGCTTTGAGTCCCTGAGGCAATGGCCAATCTAAAATAGACTGGAGTTTGTCAGGATCCATCTTAAAGCCCTCCCCAGAAATCACGTATCCAAGAAAGTCTATCTGGGTCTGGTCAAAACTGCATTTCTCAAGTTTACAGTACAAACCATGTTGTAAAAGTTTGTGTAATACCTGTCTGACTTGTCGATGGTGGGTCTCAATCTCTTTAGAGTGTATGAGTATGTCATCCAGGTAGACAATAACACAATCATGTTGAAATTCCCTAAGAACTTCGTTAATCAAATCTTGGAAAACTGCAGGTGCGTTACAGAGACCAAAAGGCATGACCGTATACTCATAATGACCATAGCGGGTATTAAACGCTGTCTTCCACTCATGGCCTTGCTGAATTCTCACCAAGTTGTACGCCCCTCTGAGGTCCAACTTGGTGAAAATCTTAGAGCCCTTTAACCGATCAAAGAGTTCTGTAATCAAGGGGATAGGATAGGCATTCCTGATGGTTATTTTATTCAACCCTCGATAATCGATACAAGGTCTGAGTGACCCATCCTTCTTCTTAACAAAAAAGAACCCAGCCCCGGCAGGAGATGAGGATCTCCTGATAAATCCCTTGTCTAAATTCTCCTGAATATACTCCTCTAAAACAGCATTCTCTTTAGTGGATAGAGGGTATACATTGCCCCTAGGAGGCATGGTACCAGGTAATAGGTTAATTTTACAATCAAAGGACCTGTGTGGAGGTAGAGTATCAGCGTTCTTTTTATCGAATACTGCCTTTAAGTCCATGTACAAAGGAGGTATCTGTCTCTCTTTAGGCTGGGTAGTAGTGTCAGGTGTGTAAATTACAGCCAAAGGGGATACCTTCCGTAAACACCTCTCCTGACAACCCTGACCCCACGAGAGTATCTCCCCTAACTCCCAATCGATAGTAGGGTTATGTCTCTTTAACCATGGATACCCCAGGACTATGGGAACGGAAGGGGACGAAATAAGCATAAGAGATATACTCTCCTCGTGTAAGATACCAACAGACAGGCTCATGGATATAGTCTCACGAGTAATAACAGGCTCGAGTAGTGGTCTACCATCAATGGCCTCAACGGCCAAGGGGGTCTCTCTTAACTGGGAAGGAATAGTGTGCTTAGTGGCAAAGGCTTGATCGATAAAATTCTCAGCAGCGCCGGAATCTATCAATGCCACGGTCTTAAGTACTTCCTTCTTCCAAGTTAAAGAAACTGGTAGTAAAAGCCTGTGATTTTTGTAATTATGCGTAGAGGACAAAATAGAAACACCCAAGGCCTGTCCTCTAGAGAAACTTAGGTGCGGGCGTTTCCCGAGCGAACAGGACAATTCAGGCGTAAATGACCTCTGACTCCACAATACATACACAATCCCTCCCTTCTCCTGTACAGTCTCTCCTCTTCTGAGAGATGAGTATTGCCTATCTGCATAGGTTCAGGAATTAGTGAGGTATTGGACTCAGGACTTAGAAATGCAGGTGCTAATTTAAAGGCAGGTCTTAGGTTCCTCTCTCGAGTGTTCTGTCTTTCTCTTATACGTTCATCAATACGAGAAATGAACGAAATTAAGTCCTCTAAATTCTCTGGTAGCTCCCTAGTAGCAATTTCGTCAAGGATAACATCTGATAACCCGTTCAAGAATACATCCATATAAGCCTGTTCATTCCACTGAACTTCTGACGCCAGAGACCTGAACTCTAGTGCATAATCCACTAATGTTCGGTTCTCCTGTCTCAGGCGCAACAGTAATCTGGCTGCATTGACCTTTCTACCAGGGGGGTCAAAAGTTCTTCTAAAAGCAGCTACAAAGGCAGTATAATTGTATACCAACGGGTTATCGTTCTCCCATAATGGGTTAGCCCATCTCAGAGCTTTCTCAATGAGTAAGGTGATAATAAACCCAACCTTTGCCCTATCGGTAGGATAGGAGCGAGGTTGCAATTCAAAGTGAATGCTGATCTGGTTTAGAAAACCACGACACTTCTCAGGTGACCCACCATAACGTACAGGTGGAGTAACACGGGAAGAGGCACCTACAGTAGCTACCTCTAGGCCTGAACCTACAGAGGAAATAGGAGCAGGACGCGTCTCCTCTGGAGGATTATTAGCACGAGACAACAATGCCTGTAGTGCTAAGGCCATTTGGTCCATTCTGTGTTCCATGGCGTCAAACCTGGAATCAGAGGAACCAACCTGACTGTTTGTACCTGCAGGATCCATTGGCCCTGTCGTAATGTCAGGATCGGGACAGGGATCCAACACGCAGAGTACAAACAGGTACAGGGTACGTATACCGGTCCTTAGAATGGCCGGGTTAACGTACAGAGAGTATAGAGAATGGTCAGAGACAAGCCGAGGTCGAGGGAACGAGAAGACAGGTAAGCGAGGAACAAGCCGGGTCAAGGATAACGGAGGTAAACAGAGTAAGGAAACAAGCCGGGTCGAAACCAAAAGGATAACTGAGAAACACCAGAGCACTGTGTGACTAGACAGGCTAGAACCACGACAGGGCAATGAGCAACAGGGCGAAGTATGTTTAAATACCCTGGCTAGAGAGGATAGACACGCCTCCGACGAAACCTGATTAGTCTGTCTCGGACTGAGTGACAGGTCGTTCCGGA